>NC_092745.1:95191083-95506002 GCF_047496795.1 Chiloscyllium punctatum | reverse complement strand
ATGGGTTTTCCCCAACAATCAGCAATGGATTTGTGGTCATCATGAGACTCTTAATTCCAGATTTTTATTGAATTCAAGTTCCACCGCCGCCATGTTGGGATTTGAACCCAAATCCCCAGAATATTATCTGACTCTCTGGATTACCAGTCCTGTAATTATATCACCAGGCCACTGCCTTGCCTGGAGGGCCTTACTGTCCATTGGGTAAACTCATCAGGCCATTAGAAATGTTAGATACTTGACTTAAGCCTTCACTCAAGAAAACTTTCTCATCATAACTAGACATTTAGCTTGCCCTCTTCTTTCAATTAGCTGATTTAAATTATTAATTATTTATTTACAACTGCAATGATTGACTCTTTGGAGCATGAGGAATTTGAAAATACTAGTCAAATGCAAACAGTTAAATACATCACTGACTGGTCTGTAAATCACAGATTGCTCTCTCAATGCTAACACAAATAGGTATCAGATCGTGAAAGTGTATTCATCCCAGGCTTACACCATTGCGTCCGATAGGCTTACAACTTTAAACATGCCATGAAATACAATACAAGACCACAGAATGGAAAGCACACCTAAACAGCCTGTGTTCCAATCTTCAACTTGTATCTCTCATTATCATCTGAGAGTTTTGAAGTATCAATCACTGGTCATTCATGTGAACTTCTATTCACCAACTTCCAAGACAATTGAACCGTTCAACATTGTTGTTTTAAGTATTTCAGTTGATAAAGTGCAGTATTGAAAAAGTACAGCGAGTCAGGCAGCATCTGAGGAGCAAGACGGTTGACATTTCAGGCATAACTCTTCATCAGGACTCTTTTTCTGAGGATGAAGAACAGCAGAGGTCCATTGTGGTCTGGGAGGGTGAGGCCATGAACTGGGGCAGGGCTGACTGCAGGAAGAGTAGGTAACAACGCACGGCAGAGAGCGTAGAGCTGAGAATCCAGAAGGAAAACCATTTCTGGAGGCTCTGGATTTGCTGAACATAACGGTTGTCCCAGCTTGATCCAAACTGAGATGGTCCAAATGTTGGCTGGAATCCATGGGAATAAGTCGGTTTCTTAGGCAGGTGCTGAGAAAGGCGATGTGGCTGTAGTAACGGAATTGTTTCAGGATGTGGTTGAAGATCTTCAGGGCGGAGGGGATGACCAGGAGTTGGAAACATTCTTACTGAGATCTTTGCGGAAGGAGAAGGAAAACTTCTTCAAGGTGGGGACCTTGGAAGAAACTTTGCAGTATGGTTTGTAGCAACTAGGAGATAGTGAGGACTTCTCCAACATCTGCAGTCTTCACTATCTCCTCCTGAAATATTTCAGCCAGCAACAATGTTTCATAAGATTTTCCATTATCCCCAGTTCTGTAATACACAACAAATAATAGACCCAGATCTATATTATGGATTTTTTTTTGTTTTGTTTGTCCTTCTGTCAAAGAATGTCTGCTTAAATTAGAAATTAGCTTTAAATTAGTTTCATTTCCGATGTGCCTTTGCTGCCAATGAAAATTCATTAAAATATTTAAGCATAAAACCAAGCTCTCATTTAAGGAAGAGAAATTGTCCTTCTGTATTTACAAACTGACTTCTGACAGCTGACATTTTAGAAATTTCCAAATAGGCTGCTTAAAAATCCAGACTTTCTGATCCAGAATCATACAGGTGGTAACACTAAAACAGGTTGCAGCCTCAAATCTTTCACAACTTAAGTTAAGATCATTTTCTTTCTGGAAACATATTAGTGAAAGGAGTATCTCAAATGCAAATATGAGTGACAGGTCACTGGCCACGCTGCTAACTTCACTCTGTGACTAAACAAAAGGGCCTCAATTCACACAGACCTGTGCTCATTTCAAGGACTGTTTTGGTTTAAGGAGGAAGGAAGGGAGTGGTTTTTAAAACCTATTCAGTCAGTTTGATCAATTTGTAGTGTTAAAAGGGGAAAAAAAAAATCAAAGGCCTCAAGAAGAAGTCAGCATTGTGTCAAAATTCTTTGAAACTTTACTCCCTCAGATTTTAATACTTAAGACCACTTTAGAAAAACAGGGATTGGCTTTCGAGGACCGCCTGAGGGAAAGCAGAGGACACTTTGTGCTGAGCTAGCACTCATGTGGTGAGCATAACTGAAGTGGCCTGTGTCTGACTTTAAGTCTTACATCCAGGATTTTACCTCAGGAAGCAAATAAACACTTTTCAACTTTGTAGTTCTCCCTATTAAAGAAAAACTAGGAATTTCAAATGAATATTTGCCACACTTAAAAAAGTTATTTTTTAAATGGCTCACGAGAATTATTCCCTGCTCTCTACTTTATTAGCCCAACTGGCTTTGTTAGGAAATCAAAGTTAGAGTAAATGAAGGTGATTTAAATCCTGAACATCCTTGGACCATAAGTTGTGCAATTAGTTTGTGATCTTGCCCACTACTGCTCTCCTGCACTAATCCTGCTAGAGCTCACAGGACCAATAGCAAAGTACCTGTTGTGGACAGGTCAGACGTCAACACTGACCAATAAGTGCACATCACCAGGAGAAGTTGAGTAATTATGTACATAGAAAGCTGAGGTAGATACAGCTTTAATCATTTAGGAGATCAATGTTCGGGAGAAAGGCACAAAAGATGAATTAAGGATTTCTGATCAGCAGCAATCACATTAAATAGCAGGGCAAATACAAATGAGCAGAAGAAGGCCTTTCTACCCAATGTTTTATGCTCTTTCTTTCCCTGTGTAGCTGAAAGTTCCAGTACATGCCCAAGTGAGCAGTTTGCTCACCCCCCCACCCCCACCCCCACAGCCTTCCCCACCCAGATCTTACCCATATATCCTCTTAAATGCACTGCGCAAGAGGTCAATGAATTGTTTTTATTAAATTGGCCTGTTTCAGAATTTGATTGTACTTACATACACCCACCTGGGACGAGTAATCCCAGCAGACCCAGCATTAACCAGCAAAATTGATGCTGCTGAAGCAGAAAGTCCTTACCCCGACTCCACTGCCAGAAACATTTGCCTCATAAGGACTGAACAAAAATTACAAAGAAATCACAGATAGCACTAAGAAAATTTAGTGGACTAAAAATACATGTAGGTACTATTGGTTCAGAGAAGTGCTAAGTTGGCTGCTTGATTCAATTATAAAAGGGATCAAGACAGTGCTAGGGGCCATTATCTTTAGATTGTTCTTCATTGATATAATTGAAGAAAGATGTCTGGCCATGACCCATGGCACGAGCTGCCTTCAGGGAAGTACATAGTCAGTTCTACATAGTTTACATAGCACCACTTTGGAATGATAGTATGCAAGTAAAATGTTTGAACCATTGTCTCCGATTTGTAGATTCTCTGGTCTTTATCCACCACCATCTCTCAATATCAAGCTTATATTCAATCAATTTCCATTTGCATACACTGGGGGTGGGGGTTGCTTTGACTTTGGGAATGACAGTCAGAAAGTCCATTACTGACAACAGATCCAATATTGTTTGTATTACAATGCTGATCAAAGCCAAATTTACCCCCAGCTTAAATTCAAGTACAGGTTGCAATTCTGCAACATGTTAAACCTTTGAAATGAACTTAATTCTTCAAAGACTGAAATGAAATGATTAAAAATGCATTTAGTTCAGTATAAGTGGAGCCTATACAGGGTGATAAGCAATGGTTTGTGCCACACAGGAAATACTAGTGTCCACAGGCCCAACCTGGTTGGGGAGGAAGGCAAAATGATAATCACATTTTATATCTACTGTACTACTAACATATTTAGTTCACCAAACTTTTTTGTATGGTAGCTTTGACTAGAATCTATGGAACAAGGTTATGCTTATTGCTCACATTTGTTCAGGTGTACTTATTCAGCAAGTAGATGAAGAACAGGTTACTTTAGTATGATTCAGAATAGACTACAGGAAACAGTGGGCACTGGCTCCCTTGAAACTCACTAACTTGATACATTGACCGAGATTTTCAATGAGTCAGGATAACTCAGAAGTCCTTTAAAAATTGGGATAGATCCGAATTCTGGAATTGATCTGAATTCTAGGGTTTCCATTCCTAGGGTTTCCAATTTTCAGTAGCACTTGTTAAAGCTATAAGTTTATTCAGGTCATGAGGCCACTTTGGACACTCCAAACGTGACCCGTATGGGGATAGGAATGTCTTGTATTTTCATGGTGGCAAGTGAGATTATTTAAAGAATCAGATTTTAATGAACCCAGCCAGGTGTTAGATTTGGAGGTAGGTGAGCACTTTGGTGATAGTGACCACAATTCAGTTATGTTTACTTTAGTGATGGAAAGGGATAGGTATATATCGCAAGGCAAGATTTATAGCTGGAGGAAAGGCAATTACGATGGGATTCGGCAAGATTTAGAATGCATTGGATGGGGAAGGAAACTGCAGGGGATGGGAACAATTGAAATGTCGGAGCTTATTCAAGGAACAGCTACTGCGGATCCTTGGTAAATATGTACTTGTCAGGCAGGGGGGAAGTTGTTAAGCGCAGGAGCGGTGGTTTACTAAGGAAGTTGAATCTCTTGTCAAGAGAAAGAAGGCTCATGTTAGGATGAGATGTGAAAGCTCAGTTAGGATGCTTGAGAGTTACAAGTTAGTCAGGAAAGACCTAAAGAGAGAGCTAAGAAGAGCCAGGAGGAGACATGAGAAGTCGTTGGCAGATAGAATCAAGGAAAACCCTAAGGCTTTCTATATGTACATCAGGAATAAAAGAATGACTAGAGTAAGTTGAGCATGAAGTCAGAGGAGATGAGGAAGCGCTAAATGAATACTTTTTGTCAGTATTCACACCAGAAAAAGACAATGTTGTTGAGGAGAATACTGAGATGCAGGCTACTAGACTAGACTGGATTGAGGTTCACAAGGAGGAGGTGTTAGCAATTCTGGAACGTGCAAAAATAGACAAGTCCCCTGGGCTGATGGGATTTATCCTAGGATTCTCTGGGAAGCCAGGGAGAAGATTGTCAAGTCATTGGCTTTGAGCTTTATGTCGTTTTTGTCTACAGGAATAGTGTCAGAAGACTGGAGGATAGCAAATGTTGTCCCCTTGTTCAAAAAGGGGAATAGAAACAAGCCTGGAAATTATAGACCAGTGAGCCTTACTTCGGTTGTGGGTAAAGTGTTAGAAAGGGTTATAAGAGATTGGATTTATAATCATCTGGAAAGGAATAAGTTGATTAGGGATAGTCAACACAGTTTTGTGAAGGGTAGGTCATGCCTCACAAACCTTATTGAGTTCTTTGAGATGGTGACCAAACAGGTGGATGAGGATAATGCAGTTATGTGGTGTGTATGGATTTCAGTAAGGTATTTGATAAGGTTCCCCACGGTAGGCCATTTCACAAAATACAAAGGGTGATTTAGCGAGTTGGATCAAATATTGGCTAGCTGAAAGAAAACAGAGGATGGTGATTGATGGGAGATATTCTGGAGCTCAGTTACTAGTGGTGTACTGCAAGGATCTGTTTTGGGTCCACTGCTGTTTGTCATTTTTACATATGGCCTGGATGAGGGCGTAGAGGATGGGTTAGTAAATTTGCAGATGACACTAAGGTTGATAGAGCTGTGGATAGTGGTGAAGGATGTTGTAGATCACAGAGGAACATAGATAAATTGCAGTGCTGGGCTGAGAGGTGGCAAATGGAGTTCATGTGAAGTGATTCATTTTGGAAGGAGTAATAGGAATGCAGAGTAATGGGAATGGTAAGATTGTTGGTAGTGCAGATGAGCAGAAGGATCTCAATGTCCAGGTACATAGATCCCTGAAAGCTTACACCCCAGGTTGATAGGGTTGTTAAGATGGCATACAGTGTGTTAGCTTTTATTGGTAGAGGGATTGAGTTTCAGAACCATGAGGTCATGTTGTGGCTGTACAAAACTCTGGTGTGGCCACACTTGGAGTATTGCGTACAGTTCTGGTGACCGCATTATAGGAAGGATGTGGAAGCTTTAGAAAGGGTTCAAAGGAGATTTACTGGGATGGGCTGAGAGATTTGAGGGTGCTTCCATTAGAGAGAAGAAGGTTGAGAGGTGACTTAATTGAGACATACAAGTTCATCAGAGGGTTAGATAGGTTGGAGAGTGAGAGCCTTCTTCCTCTAATGGCAATGGATAACACAAGGGGACATAGCTTTATATTGAGGGGTGATAGATATAGGACAGATGTCAGAGATAGTTTCTTTACTCAGAGAATAGTAGGGGCATGGAACACACTGCCTGCAACAGTAATAGACTCGCCAACTTTAAGGGCATTTAAATGGTCATTGGGTAGGCATATGGACAAAAATGGAATAGAGTACGTCAGATGGGCTTCAGATTGGTTTCATAGGTCGATGCAACATAGAAGGTCGAAGGGTCTGTATTGCGCTGTAATGTACTATGTTTACAGAACTTCAGAAGTGTTGTGAACCATAGCCTGTGAGGAAACCTGTTGAAAAGCAAACTCAAAAGGTCTTACCTACGCTTCTCATGTCAATCTATGCCTGCCAGCCACCGTCAAGCCCTGCTTACTCCCAAAGCTATGACCTGCACCAACCTCAATACCAATCATGTTGCCCCACCATGCCAGGCAATGCCACCACCCATCCCCCATAAGCCCTTGCATCTGGTTATGAAGCCTGTCCATCCATTCACCTATTATACAGTATATAGAAGGAATAAACACTATGATGACAATTAAAGTCATAGAGTCATAGAGATGTACAGCATGGAAACAGACCCTTCGGTCCAACCCGTCCATGCCGACCAGATATCCCAACCCAATCTAGTCCCACCTGCCAGCACCCGGCCCATATCCGTCCAAACCCTTCCTATTCATATACCTATCCAAACGCCTCTTAAATGTCGCAATTGTACCAGCCTCCACCACATCCTCTGGCAGCTCATTCCATACACGTACCACCCTCTGCGTGACAAAGTTGCCCCTTAGGTCTCTTTAATATCTTACCCATCTCACCCTAAATTTATGCTTTTAAAAAGTCATTGATACTTTTTGACTTCCTTAAGAAAAGTTCCTTTTCACTATAGTATCAGTCATCCAGAGACTTTAAAATATTAACAGCAGAAAATAGCAGAAACTTTGACATTATGTAAACAAATATTGTGATATTAGCAGCACAGATCAGAATGCAGGGACTTGGCTGTTTCAACAGAGTCATGGATTTCTGGGCCCTTAGCCAAGCTTCACGATTTTCTCAACTCAAACTCCACGTTCAAGGATGAAAGTCTAGGTAAAATCTTTTCTCCACAGATACTGTATGATTTGATGAGTGTTCCTAACATTTTCTTTAGTAGGGCATACATATAGATGATGCATTGGAAGATAAATGCTGTACTCAGTTAGATTCATTCTGTGTAGGTACAGAAATCTAAAACCTCAATGAAGTCTTACTCCTTTCTGTCGACAGATATTAAAATAATTAGCAGCTGTGACAACACAGGGATCAAGTTTTGTTTCTTTGCAGAAAGAAAATTAGCACCGTCTGTTATCTCTACAGATGTTAACGCACTTGCTGTGTGACTCAGGCTTTTGCAGATTTTGTAATGAACTACATTACTGTTCTGTTTTTAATGAAGCTTTATGCTACTTTCATGTGGCTTTTAGAAGAATTCTGTTGTACGTTCCAAAGATTGCTGCTATACCACAAAAATATTTCTCAACATTTTTAAAAAATATTCCCATCTGAAGTTTTGTTGATTCGCTTTTGAAAACACCAGCAATATTCAATGATGTAAAAACACATGGTCCCCCATGAACATATTTATTCCAACTGCAGCTTCTGAATCAGTGCTTGTAGACTCTTGCCAATATCACAACAATACGATTCTCAAACAGTTACATTTCATTGCTGTATCTTAACATTTTCTTCATGGTTGTTCTTGCATGAAAGGAATTTCAGAATGAAAAAGTAGTTACATGTGAGGATTGTGTTTTAACAGAATGTGTTTTAAGCTGGTCACTAGAGGGACTGATGACAGATTTGGACAGAAATGTAGAATCTTTACCAAGCACCTTAGCTAGCTGGTTCAAAGTATGAACCAACATATAGGCCACCTGACAATCATGTGTTCCCTCAGTACTGTATAATATTGGAGTAAATAAATTATTAGATATAAAATAGGTCAGTTGCCCACAATTGGCATTCAGAGATGGTAAAAAAATTGCAGGAATAAATGTCTACTGGGCTGAAATTGACTTCTAGCAACAGCTTCAAGTGGACATTAATAAACAGCCAGGCATTTCACACTCTGATCAATTCATTTGCACTGAAGCCAGTGGTATGGAAAAACAAGCAGCATATAAAATGGGTGTATGACTTGCTATTGGCCATCTTGCAGAGAATAATTTCAGCCCAAACAGTCTTGATCTTCAGATGACATATTGTGAATCAACACTAGGTCTCCCTGTTGCCAAAAAATGAAAAGATATAGACCACACAGTTACAAAAGGCACAGAAAATAAAGTGACATTTGTAAAACACTAATTAAATTGATTCAAAGGAAGATGAAGGCCTACGGTAAGTTGGTGGTATTTATTATTACTTTATAGCTGACTGACTTCAAAAGAAAAACTTTTCTGCCGGTTTGGAGCTGTGAAAAGTAATTTAGATTTTGGATCACCTTTTGTTCATGCATCAGATGGTAAATGTTTCTCCCCAACTTTCAAAGTGATTCCCATCAATTCTGCTCCATAAGGTAAATATGCAAAAGTCTCTTTGACTTTAAGATTTGCCAGCTGCAAAAATACTGTACAGATGAGACGCTGTAACTGAAGAGCTGCTCAGAAACCTGGGGAGATTTCCTGATACCTGTTATGGCTACTCTGTGCTTCATGTCACTTTGGAGCACACTAATTACTTTTAAATTAAAATCTATCACATGACAAGTAAAAAGGTTCAGCAATAGCTCACATGTGAACACAAGAACTCAGAACGGAGACAGAATTCAGGGTAAATAAGGCTCAGTGTTAAATCCCAGGCTAGAACATGGCGAAAAACGTCCGCAAGAAGCAGGCACTACTTTAGCAAATGGGCCTCAAACATGCCAGACACCAACATCCTGATGAAAAGAGTTCTGACTCTGGAAGAAAGCAGCTTTCTAGCCATTAACATCAGAAGGCAGGAGGCTGCTGCCTTTAGTTTGTAAGAACCGTAATCAAATAGAGATCGATAATCTTTTCAGGAGAGAAATCCCAATTGAAGGAGTGATGAGAAACCCAGTACAGGGGGAGAGCTGATGTTTCCTCATGGGCCCAGAGGAACACTTGCTGCTTTTGGTCTCCAAAGAAACTATTAAAAAAAAGAAACCTCGCTGGGCCCCAACTCGACCGAATGCTGCTCTTGGCAGGTTTTGCCTGTGCAGGCCTCTGGTGGGAGTTGCTGAGTGAAGCTTGATTCACTTATTTAAAGAGAACGGCACTGGCTTCGGCAGGGTATCTTTGCTGCCTACAATTTAATATTGCAATCAGTCAGACAGAGAGAGAAAGTAATGGCTAGTTCACTGTTCAACTATTTCTTGCTTCCACCAGATGATTGCAGACAAAAAACTGATAGACCTCAATTTTAATAACTTTGATGATATTGGGACCTATCTACATAGTAGTTGAAGACTTGAGAAACAGGAGGCAAGCAATTCCAGTTATGCTCCTCCAGGCCTAACAGGGAAGTCAAGGCCTCACTTATTTCCACTCTTTCACTGTGATCAGTCAAAAAGGTACCTCAGATTGCCTCTGGACCAACTCCACATCTGACAGACAGGCACCATTCCCACAGTTTCCTGCTACCAACACTCACTGACCAGGTTCAGGCAGGATTCCACAATACTTTAATCAGATTAGACACAGAATACAAGCACATTCTTTTCCATTCTCACTTTAAAAACTGGTATTTTATACAGATTGTTTGTATGATACCTTTATGGCATTAATACAAGTGATCAGAAAATGCAATATTACAAATAGATCTATTAAACATTGATGTGTCAAGAAGCACAGATTTCACACTGCATTTAGCACACTCCAGATGTCTCTTTTTTTCAATGCTGCATGTTCTGCTACAACCTAAAACATGATGTTTACCATTCCAAAAAGCTCACTGACCAAACAATTAAATTCATTGTGGCATAAGCCTGTGTTTACTTACTGACAATTGTCTTTTAAGAGCCATAAAATCTAAATAGTCTCACCTGACTATATAAAACGCTGAACCCAATTTTAAGGCACTTATCTAAAATAAAGAAAGCAGGACTAGCCAGGGTGGAGGGAAAACACTTCCATTAAGTGATGTCAAATCTTCACCCATTTCGTCCTGACAAGGGCTGGAGCAGCAGAAATACTCCTTCAGACTCCATAGGAACAGACAGCCATGAACACTCTGGGCTTGTGTTGCCTTTTGCTCCCCCACCCCAATCTCCCACACTGCACAGGCAGCTCAGCCAGATTTCCTCCACAAGTGAGTGACTGTGGCTCAACGGGCAGATGGCAAGGCACTCCACCAAAGGTCAACAGCTATCCCAATTTATCGCCCAACTTATTACAAGCAACAAATAAATCAGGATTTGAATTCCCTATGGTCAGTACAGTACAGCCTTCCTGAATGCAAAAAGAATAGAAAACATTAAACTGTACAAAGTAAACTTACAGCCAAATTTGTTGGGGGCTGACTGCTCACTTCTATAGGATTTGGAACATGAGAAAAACTTGCAGACAACAAGGGATTAGGAGACAGAATAGGGCAGAAGAAAATGTGAGACTGTGTTTGGTTCTTTATACCCCAATTATATACCAATAAGATGTACACCATTCAAGTTTCAAGCCAGTGCAATGATAAACGTACAATTAATAAGGATGATTTCCACTTCACGTCCTTTCACAAACAAAAAAAGACTGGCAATGTGTGAACAAAATATTAAAAGGGTCATGACAGCCTGAAGGGAAATAGAGTCTTTTTTGAAAAAGAAGATCGTTGTGTTGGAATTTACAAAGAATCCACTGTTCGCCCTACCCACTCAGCTGAGCTGCCAATGCCAGCCTACATTGTACCATTCACCATGACACTGGCTGGGAGCACTGTGGTATGCCTGCCACAAATCTCCACTGGGTGTTGGAGATTGAGTCGCTTCTCAACAACAACCTTCTTTGTTTGTACAAATAATTAAAGTGAGAAAAAAAACAAAGTGGAATAGGAGGCAAAATCTTACAAAATGCACAGTGGACACATGCAGCACAAGTGGAATTAAGACTAGAATATTTCAAAACTCTTCTCATTGAGAATAAACTCATCCCCGTTCACTGGAATTATGAAAAATAAATGGAGATCATAATATAAAAAGGAAAGCAGAACAATCAGACTTGATTCATGCATTCTCTGCAAAATCTACCATATTTCCCGAGGAATGAATGGACAGAGAGAATATTTTTCCACTCAGTGGGGTGTTCTAATTTAGGAACTTCATTGGACTCTAATGAAAAGTTTAATGCAGACTGAAGTTGCTGTGTACTAAAGCACTTGTGATTCAATAGAACAAGAGATATACAAAGCCTCAGACAGTACTCAAAAAAAGTTTAAGAAGTTTGTTAGCCTGGAATGACATGGTATTATCTTTAACAAAGAAAATAATGAAGAAAAATTAAAATTAACGTTGTGGAATATCAGCAGCCCACTGCAAGGTCCCGATTTTTATTCCTGAATCGGATGCATGGAGGCGCAAAAAACCCCTGCACCAAGATCCCATTTTCCATCCCCTGGATTAGGAGTCAGGCAGGCAATAATGGAGGAAACTGCCAGCTCCCAAGTTGGCCTGAGCAGAATGCCTGTCTGAGAACCCTGGCACATGTTTAAAGTTTTAAAATAAAAACTAAAACACAAAACATTCCTCCTGTTGTCAACCCCTCACTCTCATCTCTTGGCCTTGTGTTTCATCATCATCATCATCATCATGTCCGCAGAAATAATCCCATAGGACATCTGAACATTACCCAAAGACCCCGACCCCCAGGCCAAGGTATCCATGGATCATATCCACAAGGGGGCATCAATTCTCCAAAGTGATGATCCAAAAGAAAATCACTGAAAACGAACCTGCTCTATCTTGATCAAAGTCCTGTGCTCATGGCTTCCAGACACCAGAGACTCCAATATCCCATTTCAGTCAACAGAGTGCGCCATTTAATTGGCCAGCTGCCTGCAGGGAGCATGCATGCATGAATTACAGACCACCCTCTTCACACCCCTGAGAAAATTTAAAGATGATGCCAGAGGTGGGACTCTTGACTTGCTCTGGCATTTTTGCCCCAATTGAGACACTTATCTTTGATGTCTCAGTCTGATTTTATGACACTCTTTGTAGCACCCCAACAACAAAATACATGGATACATGGCTACAGCATCAGTGTTCTCACAAAAATGATCTATAGCAGTAAACATTCCTCTCAGATTATGTCTGATAGTCTGACAGAGCAGTTTGTAGACATCCTTGAACCTCTTTGACTTTCATTCCATTGAGAAAAAAGTTAATTTACAAAAGCATCATCTCTATATAGTCAAGATGTTTTCTTTTATTCTTTCGAGGGGATGTGAGCATCATTGGTAAAGCAAGTATTTGTTTTCCATTCCTAATTCGCTCTTAAACGGAGTACCTTGCCAGTTTATTTCAGAGAGCAGTTAGAGTCAACCAGATCACTGAGGATCACCCAGTATTTTGGGCATACTGGGTGAGGCTGGCAGATTTCAGTACCTAAGAGATATTACTCAGCTTGTAAGTTTGCTCACTGAGCTGGTAGATTTGTTCTCAGACATTTTGTCACCATGTTAAGTATCATCATCAGTGAGACTCTGATGAAGTGCTGGTGCTCTGTTCCACTTGCTATTTGTGTGTCTTGGTCTGTTGTGGTAGGTGATATTATTTCCGGTTCTTTTTCTGAGAGGCTGGTAATTGGAGTCCAAATCAATATATTTGTTAATGGAGTCCCAATTTGAATGCCAGGCCTCTAGGAATTCCTGCGCCTGTCTTTGTTTAGCCTCTCCCAGGATGGATGTATTGTCCCAGTCAAACAAGTGACCATCTTCATCTGTGTGAATGGATAGTTGGTCATGTCTTTTTGTGGCTAGTTGGTACTCATGAATCCTAGTGGCTAGTTTCCTGCCCGTCTGTCCAGTGTAGTGTTTGTTGTAGTTCTTACAGGGTATTTTGCATATGACGTTCAGTCTGCTGGTAGTACGGAGTCCTTTAGATTCTTCAGGAGCTGTTTGCTGTATGGGAATTCCTAGAAGCCTAGCATTCAAATTGAAACTCATTAACAAACATATCAATTTGGACCCCATTTACCAATATTTCAGAAAAAGGATTAGAAGTGATATCACCCGCCACAACAGACCAAGATAGATAATAGCAAGTGGGAACCAGAACACGAGCGCTTCATCGGAGGCTCACTAATGATGTTACCTAGCATGGTGATGAAACGTATGAGAACAAATCTACCATCTTAGCCAACAAACTAACAACCTGAGCCACAACCTTCTCTAATCTACAAATCTTCTCTAAAATCGCAGATACTATTTAATCAAGTATGTTTCTATGATAATTAATGATAGTTTCCTGGTCACCATTACTGAGATTTATTTTTAATTCCAGATTTATTAATTGCCATGATCCCTCTAGCAGTTTCAATCTGGGACTAAGTCAAGGGGATCTCCAGCTATCTAGCAACAGTGATGTCAACAAGAGTAAGCTGTCAATTACACTAAATTATTCTCACAGAAAACAAATTTGGAAGTTAAAAGTTCATAGTCTCTTTAATTTTAATTTTCAGATAACAAAATAAATTATTGTGATTGAATTAAGACAGAGGCAAAAATACTATAAACAAACTTCTTGAAAATGTTTCAATTATTTTAAAAACATAGTGCAAGCTTTTTTAATTTATGCAGAAATTTGACATTTTGCAAATATAAAAGTAGCTGTTAGGGACCAGTGAGGGTGTTTAGTAGAAATTATGATATTAATATACCATTGAAAACTCAGAATCTTCTCTTTCTGTAGGATATAACATGAGGTTTTTTTAAAAAAAGATTAATGACAGGGAAATGAAAGATTGCAATTTGGGGACTTTCAACAGTGCACCCTCTGGAGGAATGTTGAATCACTGAGAGCTACTTCTCAATTTTCATGCTTCACTGCATAGGATCTTGGGGAAGAGATGACACTAACACTGACAGTTTTGTTATCAAAATTATTTGGTGAGAGGGGAAAGGCACTGTAATCCTTCTTGCCTTGATTTCAGTATTGGAATGATGTGTTTCAGAACAATTTATACCAACTCACTGTGGAGTAGATTCTGATATCTAGAGGTAATCAGCATATCACCCCTGCTCCTTTGGAGTTGAAACAATAGTCTAGAGGACTTCTACTCCTAAATCTATCATTCAGTTTCTGACTGATTCCTACCTAAAATACAACTGGAATTCTATTTCCATCACTTGGGTAAAAGATGGATGCTGGCAATCTGGAAGAAACTTGGAGAATTCTGCAGAAACTCAACAGGTCTGGCAGCAAATATGGAGAGAGAAACAAAGTTAACCGCTATGATTTGGCATCAAAATATTTGACCAATCATACTGGATTTAAAACTTTAACTCTGTTTCTGTCTCCACAGATGGTGCCAGACATGCTGAGTTTCTCCAGCATTCTTTACTTGTTTCTATTGGCATTATATGACCTCGGTTCTCACATTATAAGGGGCCTTTCTCTCAAAATAGTTTGCTGTCTGGGATATCTGGCAGGAGACTCCTTCCAAAGTGGAGTTGGTTATTAATCCCATTTTGAGGCCAATATTGCCAGACAAAGGCACTCAAAATTCATCACGGTGTCTTTACTTCATCAATTGCTTTCTCACAAGCCCAATCCAACTTGACTTAATATGCATTTTGCAAGAGACCTATGATCTATAATCTATTGGGATACTAACAAAGTTTTAATTATTGAGTTTAAATTATGTAAAGTTTATATAATTCTTCCTTTGTATTAGAAACTATAGAGAACTGATGTGTAATTTTCACATTTAAAGAAAAAAAATGTTAAAACAGACTTTCAATGCAGTCAGAATGAAATTAAGTAAGGTGACTCTCCACCCCACTGTTCAGTTTTTCCTGTAAAATCAAAACAAAATCTGGTATAAATGCAGCCTGCCTCACCTACCAATGATTGTAAGAAAAGAATGCTTCCCCTTCTAATGACAGACTGGGAAATTCATCGGCTACACAACCACAAATTATGCAGTTAAAAGTTTCCTAGCCTAGTATCCAATGCAACTCTTTCAGTTCAGTTTTCCGGAACACAAAGACAGATTATGTGTGTCACTGACTAGGTCGTAACCTGTAAGCCCACAGAAGCACACGCTTTGTATGCTTCACCTCAAAGGAGCGCAGACCCCAGCGTAAATTACCATTATCCTCCCGCTACTGCCTTCCTCCTGATTCCATTCACCTCCTTTCCTTCCAAATCATCAGCAACTGATTCCTCAATTCCAGCTCTTTTGCAGTGCGTGTTGGCAGAAACCATTACCAGGAAAAAGACTGGATAATATGCAGCACATTGATCATATGACTTCATATGAAAGCAAAGAGCAAAATGCTGAGCAGCAAGTACTGGAAAGAGGAGGGGAAAAGGGACAATTCAAGAAGCAGTGAGAATGGAAGTTTCTGAGATACAGTAAGCTGTCTATAGCTTAAGATATCACGTTGTCAATGAAACATACAGCAAACAAAAAAAAAGAGGCCATTTGCAGCAACACACTTCTACTGACTGAGAGAATGGTTGTTCAAAGTCCCATATCCCACTTTTTGACTTAATCGTGCTAGCAGCTCAACCTCAAACTGCCATGGAACCAGTTTGCACCACCTTCTCCGGTAAAATTTTCCCAAACGTTCACTGAGTGAAAAACAATTCTCATCTCCCTCTTACTCATTTGTCAATGGCTTTACCCACCCAGAGTGAAAGGTTTTTCACTAGTCACTCACCAAAAACTTTCATCATTTCAAAAGCCTTTACTGGGCCACCTCTTAACATTTTCTGTTCCAAGGAGAACTGTCTTAACTCTCTTCTGAACTGAAATCTTTCATCTCTGCTAACATTCAAGGCAACCTTGTCTGTGTTCTTTATTAACCATATCTATTCCACTTGACGTATGCTGCTTAGATTTGACCAAAATACTCAGTTCAAGCCTAACCAATAATCTGTAACGGTTAAGCATAATTTCTTGTCTTTAATATCTTATGCCTCTATTTAAAATCTCAAGTAACACATGTGTTTTTTCAACCATCTTACAGGTTGCCCTGCCACCTTTAAGAATATTTCCAAATAGATGCTAAGGCTTCTTTGTTCATCTGTCCCTTTGAAAATTGTGCCATTTATATTCAACTTTCTTTCCATTTTAGTCCTCTCAGAACGTATCACCTCAACCTTCTCCACATTGAATATCTCCCGCAATGCTTCTTCCCATTTCTCCAAGTTGTTTATGCCATCACAGAGTCTGTAACTAACTACATCACTTAACTGTTGTAGCAAGTTTCGAATCATCTCCAAGTTTATAAATCTTACTGCCTGCACCTGAATCTGAGTTGTTTATAACATTTGAAGACTAATGATTCCAAAAGTGATCTTTGGACAGTACATTTGGCAAACTACTCCCAGTTTAAAAAACATCCAGTAAAAGAACTTCTGGTTTGAGAGGAGCTACAGGCTGCAATGGAAGGGAAGTGAGAGTTAGGGTGCTGTAGATTGGAAGTATCCTCTCTTCAAATTTAAAAAAATGAATTCAGTAGTCAAGCATCACTGAAAGGGGGTTGGGAAAGGTGGTTTGTGGGAACACCTCCTGCACCAGGCAGGCAAGGAGAGGGGGGGCCTCAAGGTGACCCTACAGGAAAGGGGCCTCATCTCCTACTGAGAAAACTGTGATCTGGTGTGCATCAATGCATGAACCCTTCAGCTGACTGGAAAACTCAACTTTTCCTCTTTTAACTGACCTCCATGAGGTTCTTACTGAGCCAACTGGATCATCCAATTTACCAAAACCTGCTACACACAGGCAGGTAGTTCTGTCAACCCCAATCCGGCTTCCTCAATGGCCTAGCAGCAGGATGAAGGCAGGGAAATGGCACCCAACCAGCTGAGCTCATTTTCAACTCCATCCACCTCCGAACCTGGTGCTGAAACTCCCAGCCCCAACTTCCATTGCACAGCAACCATGATTTGTTAATTGAATTATAGCTAAGTCCTATGCTTGCAGACAGAAAGCAAGATGCATGAAATAGGAAATGTAGCCAAGCAAGATCATGTCCTCATCCCACAGGTTCAACACACACAGGTTGGGTTTCAACACCCCATCCCTCCCATCATTCATGTAGAGATGAGGATGGGACAGGGATCATGCCACTTATGCCCATTATAGGAAGGGTCATGAACTCAAACCTGTGAGTTTATGGGGTGGAGGATAATCCGTGCTTGATAGTGGGATCTGGCACAGGCCATTATAATTTCTTCTGGCACACTTTCTCTGAAATTCACACCCTGCCCAGCCAGTGATGCTGATGGCCAACGGAGTGTGGGATTTCCACTCCAAATCCCTGGGAAGGCTCATGGACTGCTGGCTGACTGAATTCCTAGTGGTACTTAATTCTGCCAGATCATCCCCAATATAGAGGATGCAGGGCTCCTGCTTGTTTTCCAGTCTGCAGGCAGGAACTCAGTTGCTAATATCAGATTTTGTCCAGAATGTGATCCTTTAAGCTTCAATGGCAGGCGAAAGTAATAAAAAAAAATCATTGATCTCAGATCAGCAGCCCATTACATGCTTCATCCGTTAATCACAAAGAAAATGAAAACTTTTGGCAAGGCATGTAACAGGCAAACAATGCAATGACATTCACTTTGTAGTCCTGCTGTGGTGGATCAATCTGAATCCACACACATGCATACACCCACACACATATGCAATAGGCACTGGGCAGAGAGACTAGAGGGAGTGCTGGATGATTTTCCCTTCCATAATCTAGAACACTGAAGTGAACCTAGATAATGTCTCCACTTCAGCCCCATGTGATATTCAGACCAGGGACATTCCTAATCCATATGGCTGAGTTACTCACTGGATAAATACAATGAGGATGACAATGAAGACAATCCAGCTATCAACATTCACCTCAACACTCCAGTAAAACAGACAGCAACTTTTAGATGGGCACACCAGTGCAGAACAATCCAGACGCTGTTATTACATGTTCAATACTTCTCCACAGGATATGCTGTAGATGAAACTGGTACTGCAATCAATGGTAAATCTATTTATTAACAAGAACCTCCATGCTTAGTATAAAAATCCTTGAAAATTTTACACACTGGTGAATGAGTTATGACTTGGATTTTAACAGCAAACTAACATCATAATTACTGCTAAACATCCCATCTTGCCTGAAAGAATGTTTGCTCTACATGTGAGCCCACACTATGTAATATACTTGCAATGACCTCAGGAGTGTGGAATAAAAGAAGTGCTGCTTTATCACAATCCAATATAAACAAATAAAAAATCTTGAATTGCATATTCTGCAGGTACTTCATTCAAATTGCCTACTACCTCTGCTATCCTTATGAACAAAAAACAAATGGGTAGTAAGGTGAAGAACAGTTTTGTGAAGACCAGAATGTAACCACAGATTTTTTAAAAAGTAATTTTGTCCATCTTACTTTGTCTAAGATTATTCGAATTGGAGTATTCAAATGTTCCTTATATAATTCCAAGATTTTCAGATTCACCTGTCTACCTAGATGTCTACCCTATGCATTGATTATGTTGAATGTGAAAAAGAACTTCTGATATCAGTCCAAAAATTGTCCTTTACTTACTGAACATGTATCTTCTAGTCCTACTCTTGCAATTTAGCTGGATTTGATTTTCTGGATTTACCTTTGTCATGCTATTTACTATTTTATGTACCAACACAAGATTTTCTCTTAGACACCTCCCTTCTAAGATTGTTAAGAAACCCAGTCTTTTCAGGTAATCAGAGATTACTGAGATTTAGAATACAGCACCTCTCTGAACTACCTCCAGAAAATGGATATCTCACCCATATTTCAGTCACTCTAATGGGAAAATAGCCCTACCAGAAAAATATACAATTTTAACCAAACTGATTTCTGGTGTTTGGCTATATAATTTTGCATTCTATGAGAGCTGTTGATTATCACTCCAGAATTCTTGGACAGGTTAAACATCAAGCGGGCACTTTGTTTCTTTCAACTTCATCTTTATCTCGTTCAGCAATATTTCTGAGGTTCTTTTTTTTTTGACATGCAGTATTTTACAGACACAGGCATCACATTTCCCCCAGCATTGTTGCATTCAGTTACATATTTTGGATCGTTCATTCTAGAAGTTGAACTACTGCCTCAATTTCACTATCTCTCCCAGTTTAGTATGCTTTGTAAATTTGGCTAATTTGTCTTAAGGTTTGAATGCCAGACATTGACATACATCAGATGTATTAATTTTCCCAACCCAAATCCCTGCAGCACTTCTCCAATCCTATCATACCACCTCAAACAAGTATATGCCGCTTTTACCCTTCGTCCAATTTTTATTTCATTCATAGCTTGCTCCAAATTCCCAAAGGATTGAGCTAAATTTCCTTTCATATCGATTTACATTAAAAACATTTTAGAACTTTCAGCGTTCTACTGTTGTTTCTCAAAAAAAGTCAAAGGTTCTCTTCTGTATCCATGTAAATGCTATTTATTAGGTCACAATCATGTACTTCTCATTTTAAAAGTACATTTGCTTGTAAGCAAGCATGAAAACTTTAATTCTAAAAGACTTAGTTATTGGCTTTAAAAATTGATATGGGGATTACAGTCAACAATAAATCATAAGCTGAAGGGAAATGTTTCAAACATATAAAACACAAAAGATCACAGATGATATGTATCTTGTATTCACCTAAATCCATTTTAATTGTGACAATACTGTTTGCTTCTTTCAAAATTCAATACAAACTGAATTACGCTAAATGAGTGTTGGCACTCCTGTTGCACAACAAATGATCTCTCAAATATTCTTTGTTCACATTCTGTAAAACATTTCACCCCGATCAAGAAATAGTCAAACACCAAAACTTTAGCAAGATTTGTATCTCTCCATATATGGATTATAATTTCCCTGTGTTTATTCATTGTACTGTTATTGTTTAATTTGTCTCACTGTGCATTGTGTTTTGGTAATGACTGGCCAATAATGACCACTTCTGTCAACACTTTCATTTTAAGTGAACCGGGTGTATGGTAGAAAGGATCTGTAGTGACAAATTTGGTTTAGCTTAACAAGCAACAGAGTTTGTTTTCATTAAATTGCTGTTGAAGTACACCAGACTGCACCATCATCCCCAAACATTACTATGTATAGATATGTCAGGTCAAACTTCATTGTTTTAGGAAATGCAGCCCTGTGTCAGAAGTACTTGACAGGAAAGTATGATCTTCCTTTCATCACATTACTTGCACCACCTAGACCAATGCCCCCACCCTGACTCCACCACCAGTTAATAACTTATTAACCCCAGTTCAAATAATAGTCCAGTTTCATGCAGACTTATCCTCTGGGTTTTTCAAACTGATGCTTGTCTTGCACGTGTATATGTGCACACGTTTCGCTTTATGTACAGTTTGCTCCCAATTTAAGTACTTTCATTTTGAAAAGAGTTCATGGTCACACCAGAAACCTTTAAGTGGGAAAATTATAATATTGGGATTTGTGGCACAATCCAAGCCATTTTGAGAATGTTAATGGTCCAAGGTCATATCACTTGCTAATCTGCAGGCACATACAGGAAGGTGGAATAGTGAGGTTGAACATTTATATTTTCTTACTTGGCAAGACATATTTCCACCAATCTTAAGTCATCAAATTTATGCTCTCCTGTTTATTTTTAAACAGGAATTTATGTTTTTCAAAATATATTATCGATATCCCATGCTTAAACAGCACAGATTAATTACATTTGCTTTGAAAGAGAAAACAGAAGTCGATTTCTTAAATTTAATATGTAAGTTTACAACCTTATCATCCCATACTGGATGCTGCTTTTTTTTGTTTTGTAATAATTTAAAAAGGAGCTCCTTGAATATACTGGGGAGGCAAATCATTACATATATAGAATACAGTTAAAAATCACACAACAACAGGTTACATTCCAACAGGTTTATTTGAAAGTACAAGCTTTTTGAGCACTGCTCCTTCATCAGGTAGATAGTGGGGCAGGATCGCGGAACACGGAATTTAAAGAAAAGATCAAAGCGTCATACAACTGATGTGATGTACTGAACAAATCTAGATTGCTTTTAAGTCTTTAATCACTTAGAATGGGAATGCAGATTTCAATTGATTAATATCTAAATCCCAGAATTTCTTTCAAGTCACATCCCTGAGATAACTTAAGGTTTTATCAGTATAAAACAACGTGACATCTCAGCTCAGACAATGCATTAAAGGTGTGAGGTTAGACTGTGTCTTATCCCAACCCTGAGTCTGACTGGTGCTATTTCCAAAATAGGAATTTATCAGATGTCACATTGACTAACTGCCTACAGATTGTGTGCTTTTTGAACAAAATAGAATGTATCTGTGAATACAAATTACCCCATAGAATATATACATCTATATCTCAACTCTGTGTGTGTGAGTGAATGAGTGAGTGTGAGAGAGACCGTAGTGAGAGAGCGAGTGTATGTGTGAAAAAAAGAGGAAGAGAGTTATGTGAGTGTGCGCGAGCTTGATAGATTTTGACACAGGAACAGTGAAGGAATAGCAATGATGAATGGCTTGGAAGGAACTTGCAGATGGTGGTGTTCTCATCTATCTGCGACCAATATCCTTCTAGATGGAAATGGTCATGGGTTTAGAAGGTGCCATCTAAGAACCTTTGGTGAATTTTGTCAGTGCACCTTATAGATAGTAGACACGACTGCTGAGTATTGGTGGTGGAGGTAGTTAATGGTTCATACCATTTTCAAAATGATATGATTGATTTTAACTTAAAACAAATCAAAACCAATTAAAATGAAGTGTTGTGGTCAAGCTCCTACATTAATTTAACTCTTTAGATCCCATTTATCTATGATATTGCTATTTCTTATTTCCATACATACAGATCCTACACCTTGATCTTCTAAGCCAAGTTTTGGACTGGGGTGGACAAAGTTTTAAAAAAATCACACAACACCAGGTTATTGTCCAACAGGTTTATTTGGAAGCACTAGCTTTCGGAGAATCGCTCCTTCATCAGGTGTTGTGTGATTTTTAGCAAAGATCAAGCCAAGATAATTTCTGACAATGGTATTGAGTCATCATTTATTAACTGAGCTACTCAACTCCTTTTCATTTCTTCCTTTGAACATTAAATAAGGAACATCTTTTAATATTCAGTTTATAGTCTTAATCACCTTGCAACCATGTCTCCATAACAGTGATTATACCTTTAACAAAAATTTATCCTGTTTCCATGCTGTCCATCTCTATGACTCTTTTCCCACCATCTTTTCAAGAAGAGAAATCAAAATAAAAGTCCCAACTGTCTGTGAGAAATAGCTTCATCTCTAGTTTAAAAGGGTAACAGTTGATATTTAAACAATGACCCCTAGTTCTAGAGTCACCCATAAGAGGAATTTCTGTAAAAGAGTCACTAGCCTCAAAATATTAACTCTATTTTCTCTTCACAAATGCTGCTAGACTTGCTGAATTTCTCCAGCAATTTCTCTTTTGTTCGGATCTTCAGCATTCACGGTTCTTTGCTTCATTGAAGGAAACATCCTTTCAATGTTACCTTGTCATGACACCTCAAATTTTTACACAAGGTAGAGTCAACTGAAATCAGGAGAAAAATGGTTGGAATCATATCTGACACAAAGGTTTGTGGTTTTTGGAGGTCAGTCATCTCTGCTCCAGGATATCTTGGGGTAGGTCCAACCATTTTCCCCCTTGACCTTCTCTCCATCACAAGGCCAGAATTGAGAATGTTTTCTGGTTATCATACAATGTTCAGCACGATTTGCGACACATCAGATACTGATGCAATCCATATCCAAAAGCAGCAAGAGCTGGACAAAATCCAGGGTTGAGCTGATGAGTAGCAAGTAAAATACAAAAATGCCAAGCAATGTCTAACTCCAATAATCTGTCCACCACCTCTTGAGATTCAAAGACATTACCATTACTGAATACCCCACTATTAACATTCTGGGTTTATCACTGATCAGAGGATGAACTGGCCAGTCATATAAATACATTGGTTACAAAAGGAGATCAGAGTCAAGGTATTCTGCAGGGAATAATGCATCTCCTGACTCCACAAAATCTGTACAAGGCACAAGTCAGGAGTATGATGGAATATTCCCCACTTGTCTGGATGAGTGCAGCTGCAACAACACTCAAGAAACTTGATAGTAATCAGGAAAAAGCAGCCTGTTTGATTGACATCACATCAACAAACATCCGTTCCGTCCACCACTCATACTTAGTAGAAGCAGTGTGTACTATCTGCAAGATGTATTGAAGGAACGCCTCAAAACTCCTTAGAAAGCACTTTCCAAACTCACGACCACTTCAATCGGGAAAAGCAAGGCAGCAGATGCACGGTAGCACCAAAACCTGCAAGGTGCCCTCCAAGCCACTCACCATCCTGACTTGAAAGTATATTGCCGTTACTTCACTGTCACTTGGTCAAGATCCTGGCATTCCCTCCCTAACAACATTGTTGGTCTTCTCACAGTATAATGGACAGCAGTGGTTCAAGATGGAAGCTCGCCACTACCTTCTCAAGGGAATAAATGCCCCCATCCCCCAAAAACATTTTTTTAAAATGCTTCAATCAAGTCATATCATAGTGCTCTAAACCACAGTGGTAAGCTTAGCTTGTCCAAACTTCCCTCATAAGACAACCTGCCCATTCCAGGTATTAGTCTAGTAAGGTTTTTCTGTACTGCCTCCAATGCATTTACATCCTCCTTTAAACAAGGTGATCAATACTGTACACAGTACTCCAGATGCAGTCCCATTATTGCCCTGTATAAAAAAAGAATAACCTACTTTTGTATTCACTTTCCTTCACAATAAATTATATTCTATTGGTTTGCCTGAATTTATTATTCAGACACAAGAGCATAAAGATTTCTCTGCATCTCCAAGCTCTGCAACCTCTCACCATTTAGATAATTTGCTTTTTCATTCTTTTTGCCAAAATGGACAATATCACATTTTCTGACATTATATTCTATTTGCTACATCTTTGGCCATTCACTTAACTTATCAGCATCTTTTTGTAAGTTCCTTGTGTCCTCTGCACAACTTGTTTTCCTACCTATCTTTATGTTGTCAGCAAGTACGGCAAGAATAACCTCTGTCCCTTCAATACAATATATAAACAGTTGAATTGCAGCACCAATCATTGTGACATACCATTCAGTGCATCTGGCAACCAAAAAAATCCATTTACACCTATTCTTTATTTCCTGTTGGACAGCCAATATTCTATTTATGTCAATATGCTGACACATGACACACGAGCTTTCATTTTCCACATTAATCTTTCACTTAGCACCTTAACAAATGCTATCTAGAACTCTAAGTACAGTATATCTATCAGATCCCCTTCATCCACAGCAACTCTTACCTCCTTAAAGGACTATAATAGATTAATTAAATGTGATTTCCTTTTCACAAAACCTGACTTTCTTAAATGTATCTAAATGCCCATTGTAATTTTGTTAACAATAATATCTATTTTTCCTATTACAGATGTTAAGCTTTAGCTGTAGTTTCCCATTTTCTGTCTTCCTGTCTTTTTGTATAAAGTAGTCACACTTATAGGACAATCCCAGAATAAATAGAAGTTTAGAAAATGAAAACGCTTGAAGTTAATTACAGGTCTGAACCTTTAGCTTTTTTTAAAAAAGTCACTTCATGTATGACAATGGTTTAAACACAGAACACGAGATGATACTGTTGATTTCTGGTACTATACACTGCGTAACAGAGCATTAAACATTTAGTGTATTGAGAACTCTTAGTTTCCCCTTCTGCGTATCTTCAACTTTACTGCTGATTACAAGTGTGAATGAATAATTCCAAGTCGAATCCGTGGGATAAATAAATCTGATTAGGATAACACATACCTATGAAAAATACTGCTCCCATCGTAAAAGGATGAAGAGGGCTGAAATGTTCACAAGCCCAAAGGACTCTGGAATATACAGAATTTTGGAGCCAGATTAACTAAATAAAGCTCCAATTGAACACAGGAAGTACAAATCTGATCAATTATTTAAACCACAGCTCAATTATACAATTTAATTTAATTATCTAGGTAATTCAGCATTTTGTTGATGGTGAAAATATGTAATTTAAACAAAACAATCTAAAATAGAGATTCCCATTCAGAAGCGTTCTGTAAACAGGAAAGTATACAATAGCTGTGAATACAGTAGTTTGGAGAGAATTACATTTATCAGACTCAACTGTCAGATAAGCTAAAATAAGCAGCAGTTAATATTCTTAAAACATGGCTTTTACAAGAGGCTGCTAGCTAATGAGGGGAAAAGAACACAGCATTATATACAGTGAACATTCCTGCACCCATGACGGTGCCTCATGTGGTCCCAGTTGGTCAGCTTGTAGCTAACCTGAACTTGTGCATTTAGAAAAAGACTTTCAGTGAATGGAGTCTTTGTTTACACTCCCTTAATTGCCGTATCCTGCAAAATCTATTGCAGGGTGTAGGTGAACAACAAATTTTCCACCTAATCACAGAAATTCACAGAGATTTTATAATTCGGTAGTTTTCAGTTTGTTTTAATTGCAATAGTTTTTTTTTACAACTAGTTGTTAACCTTAATGCCAGTAATTAATTACTCATTATAAAACAGATTGAGTTAAATCAAACATACTTCATACTTAAATATTTTAACAATAAAATTCAGGGTGATCAAATATATCTTGCAAGTTGCATCTGCAAATATCACACTTCTCATCTTGCCCTTTGGAGGAATAAATGCTCCTTCTGATTTTGCTTTAAAGTGGAGTCAACCATATTTGTCCAGGAACATTTTGTGCACAACTTATAATTTAACTTCTCATGTCATGGATTCACTATATCACTTTGCATTGACTGATTCATGATGGACCTGGCATATAGCTCACAGTCTAAATTTCTGAATTGAAATTGTAGCCTACACAAGGCTAAAAGGGGTGAGAAATCCATTTTAGTACCTGGAGTTTGGCATTGCCATTATGTAGATCAAATTTGAGTTTTAGATCATACACTTACTGATGCATTTTGATACAACACTACTTGACATTGCTAAGTACTTAGAACAATGCATAAACATCAAAATATCACTCCGAAATAAGGAGTTTTGTAACACATACAAATGCAGGCAGAGTTAAACTTGTGCCTTTACTACTGTTCTACATTGTGTTATTGGAAATCTTATAACGTAGTGGCCGTGTCCATTTAACCATCTGTGATCCCTTCGGTAGATACAATGGCACCAATCCTTTTTATTGGTATTAGCCCATATCACTGATACCAAGTGGGGAAGAATGTCTGCATGAAGTGTTCAACAGAAGATAGCCGTGATAAACAAAATAGGTTTGATGTAATTACTTAATACATCTGAAGTACATGATCTCTTGGGAGATATCAGCCTCAATTTCATGTCTGCTGACTGCCTGCCCTTCTTCTGCAGTTACGTTCAAGTCCAGGCATCATTGGAAAAGAAGCATGAGGTGTCTATCAATGCTGTTGATGTCTTCAGAGAGAGGTGGGCATCACTAGGGATAGAGTCCTTCATTTCCCCCTCCAACTCCTTTTTGATTTAGTTCCCCTTCTTTCCTTATTCCTCCTCCCATTTTTTTTTAATGTCAGCCTGCCCTTAACAGGCTTTGCTTGTTAATACATAATTAGCCATATGGGTGTTTTCCTGGTGTTGGAAAAATATTTATAATCAGCCTCGATTGGGGACTGCAGTGGTGCAATGTTAATGTCCCTGCTGCTGGGCTAATAGTTCCCTGGTTCAATCCCACCTGCTTCAGAGGTGTGCAATAATGTCTTTGAACAGGTTGATTACAAAATAAATACCAGTCCCAATTTGGGGGCCTTGTATGGTACAGTAGTAATGCCCCTATCCCTGGACCGAGGGGCCTAGGTTCACATGCCCCCTGCTCCAGAGGTGTGTAATAACATCTCTGAAAAGGTTGATTACAGAATAAGTTAAATTTTAAAAAAAAATCAGTCTCAATTTAAGATTAAGATCAAATTACCGCTGACGAACCATTCTGGTAACGTATGATCAACTTGTACAGCACACTGAACTGGTTAGCTCTGCCCAGGAACCATCATTATGAACCAGATGGGTGGAGTTTATCCTGTGATGTCAATTAACCCTTTCACTTCCTAGGTGCCTTATACAATAGGGCATAATGCAAAGAACAAACAGTGCCTGAGTGTCACTAAGAAGATAGGTATACTTTAAATAAGTCAATTCCAACTTATGTTGTGTTCTAATGCCAGTTCAGGATATAATTTCAGTACAACTGACAAGCTATGCATCAGGGTGAATCATTTCAAAACTAATTTCAAGAAACACACACATTATCATTTATGTTTGGAAATGGTTAGCCAATATAATTTTGCCTCTCCCTAGCATATCTTTAATGATATATTCAGTGCTTCTTTACAATTTGGTTTCCTGCTTAGCCAAATTATCAGTGCCAAAGACCATTCTTAGCATTTCTGACAATCAACAGATTATTGCTGTGAAACTGTATTGCTCAATTCAAATAAAATATTACTTTTTGGACCTACTCTTGGGAAATAAGGCAGGGCAGGTGACTGA
The DNA here is from genome assembly GCF_047496795.1 of Chiloscyllium punctatum. Classification (NCBI taxonomy): domain Eukaryota; kingdom Metazoa; phylum Chordata; class Chondrichthyes; order Orectolobiformes; family Hemiscylliidae; genus Chiloscyllium; species Chiloscyllium punctatum. The sequence continues at coordinate 95,478,054 of NC_092745.1, read as the reverse complement.
GGTGTCAGTGGGGGAGCACTTTGGCGCCAGCGACCATAATTCTATTAGTGTTAAAATAATGATGGAAAAGGATAGAACTAGATCTAAAAGTAGAAATTCTAAATTGGAGGAAGGCCAATTTTGACGGTATTAGGCAATAACTTTCAAATGCTGAATGGGGGCAGATGTTCGCAGGTAAAGGGATGGCTGGAAAATGGGAAGCCTTCAGAAAGGAGATAACAAGAGTCCAGAGACAGTATATTCCTGTCAGGGTGAAAGGAAAGGCTGGTAGGTGTAGGGAATGCTAGATGACAAAAGAAATTGAGGGTTTGGTTAAGAGAAAGAAGGAAGCATATGTCGGGTATAGACAGGATAGATCGAGTGAATCCTTAGAAGAGTATAAAGCCAGTAGGAGTATACTTAAGAGGGAAATCAGGAGGGCAAAAGGGGGACATGAGATAGTTTTGCCAAATAGAGTTAAGGAGAATCCAAAGAGTTTTACAAATACATTAAGGACAAAAGGGTACCAAGGGAGAGAATAGAGTCCCTCAATGATCAGCAAGGTAGCCTTTGCGTGGAGACGCGGGAGATGGGGAAGATACTAAATGAGTATTTTGCATCAGTAGTTACTGTGAAAAAGGACATGGAAGATATAGAATGTAGGGAAGTAGATGCTGACATCTTGAAAAATGTCCACATTAGAGGAGGAAGTGCTGGATGTCTTAAAACACATAAAAGTGAATAAATCCCCATGACCTGATCAGGTATAGATTAGAGTGGTGCTGGAAAAGCACAGCAGGTCAGGCAGCATCCAAGGATCAGGAAAATCAATGTTTTGGGCAAAAGCCCTTTATCAGGAATCACCTAGTAAAGGGCTTTTGCCAAAACTTCGATTTTCCTACTCCTTCGATACTGCCTGACCTGTTGTGCTTTTCCAGCACCACTCTAATCTCGACCCTGATTTCCAGCATCTGCAGTCCTCACTTTTGCCTACCTGATCAGGTGTACCCTAGAACTCTATGGGAAGCTAGGGAAGTGACTGCTGGGCCTCTTACTGAGTTATTTGTATAATCGTTGTCATAGGTAAGGTGCCGGAAGACTGGAGGTTGGCTAACGTGGTGCCACTATTTAAGAAAAGTGGTAAGGTCAAGCCAGGGAACTATAGACCAGTGAGCCTGAGGTTGGTGGTAGGCAAGTTGTTGGAGGGAATCCTGAGGAATAGGATGCACATGTATTTGGAAAGGCAAGGACTGATTAGGAATAGTCAACATAGCTTTGTGCGTGGGAAATCATGTCTCATAAACTTGATTGAGTTTTTTGAAGAAGCAACAAAGAAGATTGATGAGGGCAGAACGGTGGACGTGATCTATATGGACTTCAGTAAGGTGTACGGCAAGGTTCCCCATGGGAGACTGATTAGCAAGTTTGGATCTCATGGAATACAGGGAGAACTAGCCATTTGGATACAGAACTGGCTCAAAGGTAGAAGACAGAGGGTGGTAGTGGAGGGTTGTTTTTCAGACTGGAGGCCTGTGACCAGTGGAGTGACACAAGGATCGGTGCTGGGTCCACTACTTTTTGTCATTTATATAAATGATTTGGATGTGAGCATAGGAGGTACAGTTAGTAAGTTTGCAGATGACACCAAAATTGAAGGCGTAGTGGACAGCGAAAAAGGTTATCTCAGATTACAGCAGGATCTTGATCAGATGGGCCAATGGGCTGAGAAGTGGCAGATGGAGTTTAATTCAGATAAATGCGAGGTGCTACATTTTGGGAAAGCAAATCTTAGCAGGACATATACACTTAATGGTGAGGAGTGTTGCTGAACAAAGAGACCTTGGAGTGCAGGTTCATAGCTCCTTGAATGTAGTGTCACAGGTAGATAGGATAGTGAAGGCAGCGTTTGGTATGCTTTCTTTTATGGTCAGAGTATTGAGTACAGGAGTTGGAAGTCATGTTGCGGCTGTACGGGGCATTGGTTAGACCACTGTTGGAATATTGTGTGCAATTCTGGTCTCCTTCCTATCGGAAAGATGTTGTGAAACTGGAAAGGGTCCAGAAATGATTTACAACGATGTTGCCAGGGTTGAGGACAAAGTCTTTTCCCTTGGGTGGAGAGTCCAGAACTAGAGGGCATAGGTTTAGGGTGAGTGGGGGGGAAGATATAAAAAAAGACCTAAGGGACAACGTTTTCATGCAGAGGGTGGTATGTGTATGGAATGAGCTGCCAGAGGACGTGGTGGAGGCTGGTACAATTACTATATTTAAAAGGCATCTGGATGGGTATATGAATAGGAAGGGTTTGGATGGATATGGTCAGGTGCTGGTAGGTGAGACTAGATTGGGTTGGGATATCTGGTCAGCATGGACGAGTTGGACCGAAGGGTCTGTTTCCATGCTGTACATCGCTATGACTCTATGACACATACAATGCATACATTACATCAGATCTTTAATCCATCAGCATGTTAAATACTTCAGGGACTGTCTTAAAGAAGGACCATAGAAAGGCAAACATTCAGAAGTGTATTCAAGTAAGAGCCACGCTAATAAAGTTTGAATCAAACACTCTGGCACTAAAAATAAGAACAAAGAAAAGCTTTGGCCATCCTCCATGAACTTCTGCTTTGCTACTTTAAATTGTTAAGTGATTTCACAGTAACTTCAAGTGCTCTGGTCCAAAGACTCTCAAATCCTCTGAAAAAATAATTCTCCTCCACTCTGTCTTAAATGGTCAACCCATTATTTTGAGACGGAGATTCGTAGTTCCCAAAGGAAACATCCTTTCCATGTAAACCAGGTCAATACCCCTCAGGATCATATATGTTTCAATCAAGTCACCTCTTTCTCTTCTAAATTCTAGTGGATACAAGTCTAGCCTGTCCACCCTTTCCTAAGGCAATCTGCATGCATTAATATAGTAAACTTGTTCTGAACTGCTTCCAGAAGATTTACATCTTTCTTTAATAAGATCACAAGTGTTGCACACAGTAGTCCAGACATGGTCTCATGAATGCCCTGTAAACTGAATACATAGGAGGAGAAATTAGGCCATTCAGTCCATAGAGTCTGTCTGTCATTCAATCATGGATGATAAGTTTCTCAACCCCATTCTCCTGCTTTCTCTCTGTAACCCTTGATCCCTTTGACACTCAAGAACCTACCTATCTCAGTTTTAAATATACTCAATGACTTGGCCTTCACAGCCTTCTGTGGCAATGAATTCCACAGATTCACCACTCTCTGGCTGAAGAAGTTTCTCCTTATCTCCGTTCCCTTTGTTCTAAGGCGATGCCCTTGGGTCCTAGTTTCTCCTACCAATGGAAACATCTTCCCAACATCTACTCTGTCCAGGGCATTCTGAATTCTGTATGTTTCAATAGATTCTCCCATTATCCTTCTAAACTCCATCAAGTATAAACCCAAAGTCCTCATATGCTAAACTTTTCATTCCTGGGACTATTCTCGTAAACCTCCTCTGAACATGCTGCACCATAACCTTCCTCCCACTAAAATTTCTCCAAACTTTACTAATTGCTCAGGTTAAGTCAGTGGGCAAAGATGTTTGAGAACCCTTTCTGCCCATTTCACAACTTACTTTTCAAACCTATCTTTGTGTCATCAGCAAAATTAGTAACCATACCATTAGCCCCATCAGTCAGCTCATTGTCATCAACAATAAAATGTAGACACCGCAAAGAGTGACTCCTGTCATATATCACTTAGTATATACTGCCAAACAGAAAATGACCCATTTGTGCCTGCACTGTTTCCCATTAGCCAGCCAATCCTCGATCCAGGCCAGTACCTTCCCCTTTTTAACGTGAGGACTTATTTTCCACAATAACACTGGATGTGACACCTTATCAAATACCTCCTGGAAATATAAATACAGTGCATCTACCAATTCCACTTTGTGCTCTGCAGGAGTTACTTTTTCAAAGATGTTTTCTGGTGCGGAGAGATTAGAACAAGGGGACACATTTTAAGAATAAGAGATGAGGAGACTTATTCTCTCAGAGATTTGTTAGCACATGAAACGTTCTTCTCCAGAAAGCAGTGGGACATTGAATTTACTCCAGATTGGTTTAGATAGATGTTTGATAGGCAGAAGAATAAAGGGTATGGAAGGGCAAATGGGCAAGTTATAAAATGATTCTGCAGGATCAAAGAGCTGCTACTAATTCTTTGTCTACCTCTTTGTTTAAATTCATTCATGGAATAAGGACATCAATTGTTGTCTATCCCTAATTGCTCAGTTAACAGTGAACCACCTCACTGTGGGTCTTGAGTCACATAAAGGCCAGACTAAGTAGAAACAGCAGATTCCTTTCCCTAAAGGGCGATAATGTCATACAGTCATAGAGATGTACAGCATGGAAACAGACCCTTCGGTCCAACCCGGCCATACCGACCAGATATCCCAACCCAATCTAGTCCCACCTGCCAGCACCCAGCCCATATCCCTCCAAACCCTTCCTATTCATATACGCATCCAAATGCCTCTAGTGAACCAGATGTGTGTTTTTAATTACAACTGATAGCGGCTACCTGTCACAGTTAAACTAGCTTTTTATAGAATTCAAATTTCAATACCTGCCATGGTGGGATTTACCCCCACATTCTGGATTACTTGCCCAGTAACATTATCCCTACACCAACTTCCCTCTTGTCATGCGTCAATAAGTATGAAAAAAGTCATAATAACGACTGACTCTCTTGACTGCATACTATACAGTCACCACAGCAATTATTTATTTTATTAGAATATGAATTTTAAGACGACTGGATATACAATGTTGGTTTCCTTTAGTTTATAAGCTTGAATCCAAACTACTGTTCTGAACACATACTTAAATCTAATTAACGTTATAGTCTTAATGAACTGGGTTGTTAATTTAAATACATACAGTGGATATTCTATAACTTGAAAAAGCTATCTTGTTCTGCAAATACAATTCCATCAATCAGATGGTAAGGACTGAGCAAATCAGAATTTGAGAAAAACGAACTTAAACTAAAATGGAAGTTCTTAGCAATGTATCTTTTTGAATTTGAAGTTAAAATTTCGGCTGAAATTAACGTCCTGGTACTTAATTCAAAAGCACGGGATATATACTATAATAAACAAGGCTTGAGCACAATGGATTTTCTCAAACTGTCACCATCAGAAGACAATTTAATTTAAATATTGAACCATATTAATAAAATACTAATTAAACCATCTGCAGACATTCTTAATTAGTACTAATTATCTCTCCTAAATTCTTCAATAATATACCAGGAAATACCTGATACACTTGTTAATTTTAGGTGGCAATCCCAAACTACTGCTGGTATTGACAACAGTGTAAGTTAGGAACGAGAGAATATACAGAGGTACCAAGCAGCAGAACCTGTTCATGAAAATTCTGGAGACACAGGAGTGAATGGTGCTTTATCTTTGAGCCTACTAAGCATTCTCTTTCAGTCCTGCAGAGAAATCAGATCTTTCCTCCCTTAAAAAAAATTAATGGCTTTGATATACGATAGCTCTTTACTCATAATCTTGTGTTCTCCAGGCCCCAAGTATTCTGTAACTTAAGTCTCAAAGACAAAGATTAGACATTAGTCTTAAAGAAAGGCCTCTCACAAGCAAGACAATATACCTACATAGGAATCACTAAACAAAACTTGTATAAAGATCATCAAAAGAGTCATTGTCTTCCTGCACAACAGTCAGAGATAAATTTTCATTCTTGCATAATGAGAATAAAGAGGTCTAAATAATCATGCTGATCCTGTTTGTGTCATCAAATCCTGCTGCATTTTACATGATATATTCTTACTAGAATTATGAATTTGGTTTAGGAAAATATGTAAGCGGATAGTTTTTTTTACTAACTGTTCAATTCATAGCATTACATCGACAAGAAATCACATTGCACAGAATTTCACAATCTCATAACATCCCAAGACAACTTACAGCAAATGAAGCAATTCTAAGGTACATGCACTCACTGTTGTAAGGTTATGAAATACAACAACTAAGTTGCTAAGACCAAAATGTGCTACAAGTAGTAATGGAATAAATTTTTAGGTAACTTGTTTTAGATTTTGATAAAGGGAGAAATATTGTCCAGACAGCCTCTTGCTCCTCTCCAAAATAGTTCTCTGCAACCTTTTACACCTACTTGACATGGCAGAGGGCCTTGCTGGTTTAATACCTCATCCAAAAGATGCACTTCCTATCACGCATTAACACTGGGCCATGGCTCAGAATAACTAAAGTTACATAAATTGCTCAATTTTTTACCAAAATAAATAATTTCTTTTCTTGTGGATCATAGACAATAATTACAAAATGAATGCTGTGAAAACATGTGTAGTTCATGAAATTCTGATGTTACACTCTTTTGTTTCAAACCTATGAAACCTATATTCGGAATTAAAAAACAATGAAAATCTAATTGTTGTCATCGTCGTGACTATCCCTCAAGGTCGAGGATAATTGTCTTCCTTCCACTGATCTATTTACAGGATCTCAGGTGGCTTATGAGTCCAATCTTGGCTTTGAAAGTTCCTCCACATTCAGGACAAGTAGTTCCAGATGGCAGATCGGGCTTTGGTTGTTGCTGCCTCGCTTTTGGTTTCCTTCTCTTTTCTCCTACTTCATTACCTCTGTTAGCTTCGAAAGTTGCTGTCCCTTCTCAGATGATGGTTTGCCAGAGTTCCCTGTCCTTGGCATTGGGTTCCCAATTATTGATGTTGATGTTATAATTCTTCATGTTGGCTTTTAAAATGTCTTTAAATCTATTTTATGTTTGCATCCTTTAAGCTGGGAGTAGAAGAATTGTTTTGGCAGATTTTTGCCTTTCACCCAAACAACATGACCACTCCACCTTAGTTGGTTCTTGATGACGTAGCTTCAATGCTTGTTGCTTTTGCTTCATTCAGCACGCTGACATTGGTTCTTCTATCTTCCCAGCCGATATTCAAGATGTTTCGAAGGCAGCATTGATGGAATTTTTCAAGTACCTTCAGATGTCGTTGGTATGTTGTCCAAGCTTCTGATGCATACAGGAGCATTGGGATCACCACTGCTTTGTACACTAATATTTTGGTGTCTGTCCAGATGTCATGACCATGAAAGACTCTTGCTTGGTGACATCCAAAAGCTGTTCCAGCACATTTAAGACGATGTTGGATCTTGTCATTAAGGTTGACATTGGAGGAGAGGCGACTTCCAAGATACAGAAAGTGGCCCACGTTTTCCAGGGTTGTTCCGCCAAGTTGAATTGATGGTTCTGATTTGTTTCTGTTGGTGACAGTTAATGGATGATCTGAGTTTTCTTGGAATTGATGGTAAGTCCAGGTTTCACGTGTGCACGGTTGAAGGTAGTCAGAATCTGTTGTAGGTGGTTTTCTGAGAGAGCTGCAACACTGTTGCCATCTGTGTTTTGTACCTCGATGAGGAACTTAGATGTCTTGTTTTTGGACTTGAGACAGGCACGATTGAAAAGCCTGCCATCTGTTCAGCAGACAATTTTGATTTCTGGGGCTAGGTCATCTTTGATGATGTGGATGATTGTCGCAATAAAGATAGAACAAAGTTCGGGTAATCACGCTTCCCTATTTTACTCCTGATCTGACTTGAAAAGGCTCACAGTTACTGTTGCTGAACATAACTATGGCAAGCATTTTCTCTTTTGGAAATAGTGTGCAATGAATAATCCTCAAATAAAATGTATTAATTAAACAGCATTTGGGATTTATACAACAGCTTTCAAGAACTCAGGATGTCGCTGTCATAGCTACAGAAGTGCTTTTTGAAGTGTAGCGTTGTTGAGGTAAGAAAATTTTCCAACTAATTTGCACTTAATAAGGATTTTTTTTTAAATGACCCAATAATCTATTGTAAAAATAATTGTTAAGGAAAATTGTTAGCTAGAATCCAACAGATCTCCACTGATTTTTCTCCAATCCAACCACGTGATCTTTCATCATCACCAGAAAGGGCAGGCAAGGGCTTTGTTTTAACATTTCATCCAAAAAGCAGCATATCCAGCACTCCTTTAGTGTCAACCTGGACTAGGCATTGAAGTCCCCACAGTGATGCTTGAATCCATAAAAACTGAGTCAAAGGTAAGAATGCTATCATTGAATCCAGGCTGAGAGGCACACCAGGCAAATGAAGATGGTTCAACTTCATTGTTAGCTTGGCCTGTGGGAAATGAATATAGCGCAAAAACAGAGCCTTGTGCCATCACGTGTATACCAAACCATAAATCTCAACTGAGTAATTTAAAAATAAAATACTATGGTACAAAAGTAGAAACTTTCAATGACATTACAGATTTGTTTCCTGAGTGATGACCAGTGTTATTGGTTAACTTAATGGTCATTATCTGCTTTACAAAATTTAGCATTTTTGTTCTTGCTATTTCCCTGCTGCAGGTATGAATTGATACATTGCAAACTATCCAGAGAATTCTAAAAATAGCGAGGCTGGGAATGTTCAAATCCTTTGTAAAATTTACAGATATGCAAAGAAAATATGGAACTTATAAATAACAAATTATAAGTCTGGGAATCAATAAAATAAATCTTCTGTATTCACGTGACAGTGCTGGAGAGCACACCATGATTCGCATAGTTACACTGGTATTATTTAGAACTGTACACTTTTTTTTAAATGGTCTAATCTGAAAATCATATATAAAATAAATCTACCACCTTCACTGATTGAAGAGTTAGCTGTTAATGTTAATGTTTTAGGTCAGTGGCCTTTCATCAGAACTGGAAAATGTTCCAGCTGCATTAGTTTTAAGGATAGAGATGGAGGTGAAGGTACAATGGAAACGGTCTGTGTTTGTTTGTCCATATGGAAGGCAGGGTGAAATAAATGGCAAATGGGAAAATAATGCACACAAAAGGAAATACTAATGGAACAAAAAAACAAGGGTCAAAATGCCAATAGGAGAATTATTACCAGCAGCTGCAGTGCATTAATTTGGGAAAGCTTGTTGGAGTGATCAAGGAGTAGACTGAGGGACCGCCCTTTCAAGACTTCAAAATGAGAGGAGGAGGGAAGATGTGTTTGCTGGTGGCTTCATACCAGAGGTAGCAGAAACAGTGAGTGCTGATCTGTTGAATGTTGAGTCTGCTATGATTGACAGCAAGGAGAAGGGGGACTTCAGGTTTTCTGGGAGAAAAGGAAAGGGAGAGAAGCAGAGAACTGGCATGGCAAAAATCAACAGCAGTTATTGAAAGGCTGAATTAAGCAATGTTGCAGAAATTTAAACTTTGCTTTTGCTTGAAAGAGAGAAAAAAAATTATACCTTGCAATAGAGTGGATGGTGAAAAGGAAAAGAGTCTCGCAGCCACTTTAATTGCAGTCAAGTTAAATCATTAAAGCCGTAGTATTCCGTGATAGGGTCCAGCAATCTGAACTCTTAATCTCCAAGATAGTGGGGCTATTGTACAGGGTCATTCTAATTTGCTTATCCCTGCTGGCTCACCACAAGCCATCCAGATAGACTAACAGATGCAAATTTGATTGACTGATTATGTTTAATGACAGACATATCAGTGATTCAAAACTGATTAATTAATAGAAAAAGAATAGTTAATCTAAATATAATGATGGTTTGCATTTCACAGTCAGTGGCAAACAAATATCATCAGCAATAATTGTTTTTTCTACAGACGATCCATCAGATTCTGCACTGAAAATTTTTAACCAACAATAAAATCTGTGCAGCAGGCACTACAAAGGATATCGGACCTCTGTGAAAAAGACAAGCCATCTCCTTCAGTCTATATACCTTAAACAATAAGTCTGAAGATACTTAACCACATGTCTATTGCAAATAGATCTTTCCTTCTCAAGGTGATTAAAACTGTACACAATATTCCAGGTTATTTCCATCAATACTACAGATGCTATTTAACCAGCTGGGGAGCATATAGGAACAGGAGTAAGCCATTCTATCCCTTTTGAGCCTGTTCTGTATTTAATTAGATCATGACTGATCTTCTAACTCAACATATTTACCCATGCTATCCCCTTCATGTCATTATTAATTAGATCCATCTGGCAATCTCTGTCTTGAACTTAATGAGTGGGTTCCTACAGTCCTTTGCACTAGAGATCTCCAAAGATCCACAACCATTTCTCCTCACTTCAGTCCTAAATGGCTTTTCCCTCAGTCTGAGACTTAGTTATGGACTCCCCACCCCCAGCCTCTCATTCTTCTGAATCCCAGACAACACAGCTCCATTCTCCTCAATCTCTCCTCTTGGCTAATCTCATCATCCCAGGAATCAGTCTGGTGAACCTGTACTGGAATCTCTCTATTGCAAATAGATCCTTCCTTCTCAAGGTGATCGAAACAACATTCCAGGTGCATTCTAACTAGATCAATAGAACTGAATTGCTTGCTGTATCTGCATGTTAGTTTTCAGGGATTTGTGAACAACACTATAGGCCCTTTTGGACATCAATACTTTCTGATCTCTCACCTTTTAAGAAAAATCTCTGTATTTCTGTTTTGCCCTAACCAAATACTTATCCACATTTTAATCTGCGTTCTTGCCCACCTACCCAGGCTGTCCAAATCCTGTTGAAGCCTCTTATAACACACATTCCCATCTACTATTCAATTGTCCATAAACTTGGAGTAGAGATATTCATTTGTGTGGTAAGTCATTAGATCATGAGTGATTACTTTGATAGTCATTCTAATAACTGTCTCACAAAAGTACTTATAGAAAATTGGACCAGGTTTTCACCAGACTCAGGATTGTTTGTAGCCAGTGTCTGTTGTTATCTGTTTCTTCCCATCTGTCAAAGATTTCACTTCCTAGTACATAACTTTCACTTTGTGATTTTATTTCCAGCTTCAGTACTCCATTACACATCACATTTTACTATTTCATTTTACTTTGCCTGCATGTATTCTTTATTTATGATGATGATAGAAAGAAAGAACAGAAGCATATCAGAGTATGATAAAATTAAAAGAACACCATTAAAACTTGGAAAACCATTAAACCTCTAACAAGCAAAGAAAATCCCAAATTCAAACTTTCACTGATACTGGATCAAAAAACCCAAGGAGAAAAAGATGTGATCCTTTAAGTGCCTATATTGTATGACAATGTCATTGAGCTACACCACATTGAGCATAAATAGCACAGTGTGGGCAGAGTTACACCACACCAGTCCATTACAATTGATGGGATTACACTAGACTAGAATTCTGGAGAGTCTAGAGAGCACTATGATATAAATACACTCAGAAGGTAGATTAACCTTTATCTAATGCAACTAGAAGATCAGATCTGGTTTATTTATGATTACCATGTAGAGCAATATTTAGTTTTAAGGAAAAACAAATTGTTTTACTATGAAGTTTAAGCCTGAAGACTCTGGTTGGTTTTGCTTCTCATCCAGCCTATCTTAGACCCAAATTCATTACAATAAAAGATTTTACATTTTCCTTTCAGAACATTTCTGAATCCTCTACAGGCTTTCATTTTTCTTCATGAACTGTCAAACTAAGTATGCTTTTTGATGGGCTTCAATAGGTCTGCACCACTGAACAAAAATTATATGTTAGAGGAAATCCAGTTTTTGCCCTCATTTCAAACAGGGAATCAATGCATTTTGCACACTGGGTATTCCCAAAGAAAAGATGGGACACAGAGGTAAATATTGTGAAATAAGGAATGGAAGGGCAAATTGGATTTCTTTGCAAAAATTGTCAAATATAACTATTCACACACTAGAATGTACCTCCATACTTAGATGAAAATCTGGTCTCTTCTATCGAAATGCTAATTTAACTTGCAATATCATCAAAACTGCAACAGCAATTTAAGTGTGTTAGTCAAACAAGGCTATGTACTAGAAGAGGTCTGCTCTGGACTCCAATCTAATTGGATTAGTTTGCAACTCACAATTATAACTGAAAGTATGGGAATAGGACATAAATGCCTTTAATACAAAAAGTATTATTTTTACATGCAGGCAAATGTAAATCATCAGAGTGTACTAATGAGCATAGAAAATATAGAAAAAGGCTATTCCAAAACAATTTGCTAATAAGCAGAGCAATCAGTAACTCAGAGACTGTCAAAAACAATCAGGCTTTCATACATAATTGAATTTGACATGAGAGGCCCTCCTAATTGCATAAGAAACCTACACTTTCGTTCTCATAAATGCATCATTATCTGTAACCATCCATATAGATCTTACGGTCTTTGAAATCTTTCAAAAACCCTATTCACAAACATACAATCAACTCAAAAACAAGTTGAACCTTTCTTAACCCAGTGAAGACTCAAACTATTCTTTGCAACACTTTTGGATATTTGCAGGATGACTCGAATATTGCTTTATTTTAAAAAAAAGCTTTGATTCCTAATAGCATGGTCATATCTTGACAAAGAATATTTGAGATCTTCCTATGACCTTGGTGTGTGTTCCATCGATCAGCAGCTGCAATGGTGATTTGACTTACCACACCAGGAGAGATGTCTAATCTCTGCAGAGTTTGAAAGGATTTCTTGCACAGATTTTTAGAATTTTAAGATAAATGAGCTAACTAATTTTTAAAAAAGTATCTTATATCTTCAATGCATCTCAAAGCACTTAAATGACAATAATTTATTTTTAAAGTTCATTCATTGCTGCTATGGAAGCAAATATGGCAAATTCCAAATAACAGGCCTCAGAAACAACCATTAAAATTGATTAGCATTAAACCATTTTCCGTAATATTGTTTCAGAAAGGAATGTAATCTAGAATATTTCTGAAATGTCCTATGATCTCAGTTAAATATTTATGCAAAGCTTTAACTTAACATCTCAATTGCACTTCCAACATTACAACTTTTTTTTTGTGTTGCAGTGAAGTATCAGCCTCTGTTATGCACCCCAATCCTGAAATGGAACCTGAGTTTACAGGACAAGTAATTCCTGAGGAGAGGGACACTGTCAAATGATCAAACAGTTCAGGTATTTAAAAAAACCAAAACTTAATCAACTGACAACACATTATCCAGAATTGTTGTGGTTTTTCAACATGATTCAACAAAGCCTCTTTCTTTTGTACTTACATAACAAGACCATAAGAAATAAGAACAGGAGGAAGCCTTTTGGCCCCTCAAGTCTACTCCACCATTCAACAGAATCATGGCTGACCTGACATTCCTCACATTCTCTTTCCTGCCCTTTTCCCATAAAACTTGATTCCTCTGCTGAAGAAGAATCTATCTCAGCCTTAAACATCCAAAAGGATTCTGTTCCCACAGTTGCCTATAAATCAAACTTTGCTGGAAACCAATACCTTAAGAGACTGCTTTTTAGTTTTAAAATTAGCAATATTTCTATGATTTTTTAAAAAATTGTAAACTTTGAAGATTCAGACTCACCCATGCAAAATTAATGGAAAAGTTCTGCACAATTTTTGGCAATACGTAACAAAGTGACATTTATTTCAGAGCTGCGCTCTTAGAAAAAGTAGACAGATATATTCAACATGTACTTTCAGCCTTTTGAAATCCCATCAATATTTGATAGAAACCAACCTGGTGTTATTGATTAGTATGGAACTTTACAACATTAGACTGCCTCTAGTGTCTCAGAGAAATAACAAGAGAAGTGAGAGATAGTGTTTCAGTGTTTAATGCAAGCCAATTGGGACTGCTAAGCAATTGACAGGTCCCTAGAATTCTGGATTAGTGGTGCTGGAAGAGCACACCAGTTCAGGCAGCATCCAAGTATCAGTTTCTGCAAAAAAAAGTTGATCAATTACTCACTAATTAGTTCTGATCTCTACAGCAATTGTCCAGGCAATACAGTTTTGCACTTCAGAGGAAGACAGGCTGCATTTTACTGCCAAAGTAATGTTATTAACTGTAACCACCATTGTGAAGAACCTTATCAAAATAATTCCAGACTCGACCCAAAGGGCTGAGACCACAGACAATATGGAATAAGAAGCATTCACCAATTAATTTCACACTTCTTGTACAGAAAGAATATCAGAAATGTGCACCTTTGCAAAAGTATTTTACATGTTTCACAATTAAATTTAAGTTGTGCTGGAAATAGGTGACTTCAAAATTAGATTTTTGTGCTTGTAATAGTCACTGAACTTTATTTGAATAAAAGCAAAATGTTACAAATACTGGCAATCTGAAATAAACAGAGAACGCTGGGAGAAACTCAGCAAGTCTGGCAGCGTCTATGTAGACAATAACCGAGTTAACGTTTCCAAATCTGGTGAAGAGGAGACATGCTGGACTTGAAATGTTAACTTCTTCTGTCTTCACAGATTCTGCCAGAACTGCTGAGTTTTTCCATCATTTTGTGTAACTGAAGCTTAATGCATCCATTTATAATGTAACAATTATGTGACATTTTTGTGACAAACCTCAAAAAATTCTATGAAAATTCTTTCTGCAGGTATAATTTCTACTGGAATCCATGTCGTATATTGAATCTGTAACACTGAAAATGCATTTTTATGCAACAAATAGTAATATGAAGTTGATGTTACTCTCCTTTTACAAAATTAGAAAGTATTATAAATAATTTACAACATAAAAAAGCCTTTTGCTCCCATAGGTTCATGCAAATATTTATGCTCTACACAAGCTTCTCTCCTCTATTTTTCATCTGACTCCTATTAATCTAAACTTATATTCCTATCTCCATGTGCTTAGCTAGTTTCCCCTAACTGCATCAACATTATTTGTCTGAACTACTCAATGTGGTAACAAGTTCCTCATTCTAACCATTCCAACTAAAGAAATGTCTCCTAAATTCCCAAAGTTTTTTTTAATATAGATTTAAAACACCCTTGCACCAATTAAATTATCTTATTCTGATTGTCTCAAACAGATTCCAGTAAATGATAATGGACTGCTAATGGGAATTGACTTAAGGAAATTGGTGAGAAGATTTATACACAGCCAGACTAATACCAGGATACTTAATTTATCTTTCTTGTACTATCAGGTTCAGTGTCTTTTTTGAATCCAGTTCCTATGTCATGGACAGTCACTCAGCGGTGAGGGATTAATAAAAGTAAAAACAAACTCAACAAAATTTGTTCAGTTCCCTTTCACCTTTTGACTTTTGGAAGCTATGTTGTGCTATGTTTCTGTGGTGTAGTGATACTGCTGTCTGCCTCACATGAGAAAGGTCCCGATTCAAAACTTGGCATAAACATTGTTAAAGCTTAGGTATCCACATATGAAGCACCCCTATGTGGCCTCCCCACCAAATCCCTCAACCATATCCACAACCTCAGACAAAGAAATATGGAGTGTTCATGCTAAAGGGACAGCATGTTTAAGTCTAAAGAGAGTACCCACCATCCATGGTTAACTAAAGGAGTTTGAGAAAGTTTCAAACTTAAGGAAAAAAGCACATAATTGTCCAAAAATGTAACAAACTGCACAGGTCAGATGATTGACCAGAATATAAAGAATGACAGAGAATAACTCAAAGGTTAATCGGAAGGAAAAAAAAAATCAGAGTATGAGAGGAAGCTAGCTAGGAATGTAAAAACTGATAGCAAGAGTTTCTATACATATTTAAAAAGGAAAAGAGGAAGTAAAATGAATGTTTGTCTAGAGAGTAACAACGTGGTGTTAATAGTGAATAAAAAAGAATTGGCAGATGAAATTTTGTTTCTATCTTCAATGTAGACGATACGAACAACATTCCAGTCATAGTTGGGAACCACAGCTTGGAAAGGAGAGAGTAACTTAGTGAAATTACAATCACAAGAGAGGTGCTACACAGCAAACCAATAAAGTTTCTAGGTCAGGTGGACTTTATCCGAGTGTCTGATTGTTTCTATAAAATATCAGATGTAATGGTGTTAATGTTTTAAAATTCCATAAATTCAGGAAAATTTCCATCAGGCCAGAGAGCAACAAATATTATCCCTTTAGTCAAAGAGGGACGAGGCAGAAAACAGGAATCCATCAGCTAACTGACTTCATGTCTTCCATGGCAAACGTGTTAGAACTGATCATTAAAGAGATTATATTTGTGCACTTAGAAAAACTCAAAATAATAAGGGAGAGTTAGCATGGTTTTGTCAAGGAGGAATCATACTTAACCAATCTTTCAGAGTTCTTTGAAGGACTAACATGTTCTGGAGAGTGGGGAACCTGTGATGTACTTAGATTTTCAAAGGGCATTTAATACATCGATTTGTACCACATCAAAGGTTATTACAGAAAATAAAAGCTCACAGTGTAGGTGATAACATACTAGCATGGATAGAAGATTGTCTAGCTGGCAGAAGACAGCAAGTATACATAAACGGGTTTTCATCCATTTGACAGGATATGACAAGTGGAGTTCCTCAGGAGCTGGGGCTTCAAATTTTTAAAATGTACATTAGTGACTTAGATGAGCGTTATGAAGGCATGATCACAAATGACACCAAGGTAGGTAAGAAAGTACAATATGAAGAAGTCACAATGAGGTTGCAAATGGATATAGGTTGACTAAGTAGGCAAAAAATCTAAGATGTGGAGTGAAATGTGGAAAATTGTCAAATTGTTTACTTTGACAAGAATAATGAAGAAAATAGAATATTTCTTAAATGGAGAAGGATTGCAGAATTTGAGGTGCAGAGGGCATTAAGTGTTCTGGTGTATTAGTCACAAAAAGTTGGAATACAGGTACAGCATGTAATCAAAAAGGCTACCTTTCATTATGAAGAATTGAACATAAAAGATGTTGTTTCAGTTATATAGGGCTATCAGTGAGACGCTGACTCAAGTACTGTGTGCAGTTTTAGTCTCATTATTTATGGAAGGATGTAAATAGAGACAGTTCAGAAAATATCTACGAGATTGGTACATGGATTATAGCTGAATGAGTTGTTTTATGAGAATAGTTTAGACAGAACGGACTTGCTACCATTGGAGTTTAGAAGAATGAGTGGTGATTTAACTAAAATGGATAAGATCCTGAATAACCTTGACAAGGGGGATGTGAAAAAGACTTTTTTTCTTGTGGATCAGTCCAAAACTAGCTAGCACTATTTAAAAACGAGGAGTTGCCCTTTCAGAATGGAGATGAGAGAAAAATATTTATCTTGAAAACAGTTGTGACTTTCGAACTCTCCACCTCAATGGCATAAACTAGGGTCATTGTACATTTTGAAGACAGAGATGGACAGATTTTAACAAAGGCAAAATACTGTGAGTGCTGGAAATCTGAAACAAACAGATAATTCAGGAGAAACTCACATGGTCTGGTTGCATCTGCGGAGATAGAAAAAACAGAGTTAATGCTTCAAGTCTGGTAATGACTCCTCTAAAGATGCTGTCAGACCTGCTGAGTTTGTCCAGCATTATCTATGTTTGTGTGGATGAATTTTTGTTAGGCAGGGAAATCTAGGATTATCAGGATTAGATAAGAATGTGAAATTCAAAACACAAGCAGATCAACCATGATCTTATTGAATGGTACAGCAGGCTCAAGGGGCTCAACTGTTCACTTTTTCTTCTGTTTCACATTGAGATTTCTAAGAGTTATCGATAAGATACCTGGAAAAAGATATGTTGAGTACAGGCAAGACATACGGAAGAACTAGAATAAATATGAAATAATTGCTTACATTTAAGCTATTCATACCATCACGTTTTCAGGTGATCAAGCTTTTCTGAATAGCATTTACAGAGTACCACTGCCACCTGTAATAGTGAATCATGTCATTATGCACTATCAGCTTCACTACTGTTACTCCATTTTTCACTTCTGCTAACATATTACGGTGAAATTAGACTAATGAATAGAGTAATTGATATGTATGACTTCAGCTGTCATTACTCCTAAGCATACCACAGCTGGAAAGCTTTACTGCTTAACATATTCAGGGTCTTTCACATTAGAAACTAATTTATAGTCTGCTCAACGTGGTGTCAGTATCAAACTTATAATAAGCATATCAGTTTTGCTAGTGATTTATAGTAAAGGTCAGAAGCAGAATATTTAATAAAACAAACAAACAGTTGAAGATTCGCACCAGGATGAGTTAACTTTTGGCCAAAAGTTGGTCACCAAAAGACTTTTGAGGTTGCCCTTCATTTAATGTTATTAGGAATTGCTGGATCCAAATTTAAGATAAAAACTGCCATCTTCATGTGAAATGGATTTGAAAGGCTCATGAAGCCTTAGCTCTGTATATATCAGAATTAGTGAAAAGATAACTAAATAGTTATTGAGGAGCTTTTTCCTCCATATACCTTTTTCAAAAGCAATAAGTCCCAAATTAAACGATCATCAGAAGTATGAAAAGTAAATGTGGCCCCTCGAGCCTGTTGTACCACTCAGTAAGATCATTGCTGATCGAATTGCAGCTTTAATTCTTCTTTCCTGTCTGGTCCCTCGATTCAAAAAAATGCTAGCTACTTGACAGAATTCTTACGAATAGTTGTATCATTTAATGAAATTGGAAGAAGCTTCAGATAGCAATACAGTAGTTAAAACAGTTTTTCTATTACCGGTGTGGCTATTTCTGTGTAAAGATATCCACATGACAGCCTCAAGTACACTGCTAGCAGCCGCATACCAATTCTAGCCTCACTTTCCCAGAACTTTTGGTTAACACATGGAGAAATCCGATGGCATCAAGCCATTGGATTGATTGGTGAGAGGAATTTCTGATTTGATAAGAGAGTCTGATTACATGAGAATGATGAGGTGCCATAGCAATGCAGTCGTCTGAGTAAATACCCTCAGTTTCTGATATTATGTTTGCAAGACTAATAACCTACACTTTATGCAAAACATTTCTGGTTTTGATAAAATTCACTCAATGGAATATAGAGTATAATGAACTTGACTGAAAAAATGTTTCACATTATCCCATCAGATGAGTGATTGATGCTAAGTAGACACCACACAAAATCCACATCTAAGTATTTGACAGTGTGACCTCAATGATAGCAAAGTGATGAAAACGACTGCACTATGTTTAAAGACAAATAGTATTATTTTAGATTTTCACAGCTATACTGTCCCTTTCAGTTGGGCAATGAATATTAAGTAATATTTCCTTTAAGGACAAATCACTGGCTCTCAGTGACAATCTTACCCATGAATTGTTTTGTGTTAGAAGTTAGAACATTAACGCGCCATCATGAGAAATCAAACAGTAATAATTTGAATAGAAATTATAAATTAAAGTTGTGAGACCTTTTCCCAATCCTTTCTGTAAAGAGATCTTTAAAAACGTTTACTTTGAGTACCACCAGTTAAAGCACAAGATAAAAGAAATAGTTTCCGCTTATCACAGCAACAAAACTTGGTCCTTCCAAGAACAAAGAGAAACAACTTTGTCATAACTACATTAAAGCAAATCTTTCAATCTGTATATATTTGTTGATCCTTTGCTCTATCTCATTAAGTATTATGGTAGGTATACCTGAGAGCACTTACCCAATTTAAATGGCTTCATTACGCACTAATGCAGAACTGGACCCATACAGTGCCTCAATATCAAGCTCCTATATGCTTATAATTTTGTTAAAATTTATGTTTATAGTATGTGTGTGTGTGTGTGTGTGTGTGTGTGTCTCTCTCTCTCTCTCTTTTCCTCCCCCACCTCCCCTCAACAGTTAAACAGCTAGAGTTATACTATTGGAGACTGCGAACTGATAAGTTATCTGGCAACTCTATTTCTAGTCAGCCCTCCATAACAAGGATTGCATCATGGGAAAAAAGATAAGTAATTGCCTAATCACAAAAACCGATCACAACAAATAATGAGTGACAGCAAATGAATTATACATACGCAGAGATGGTTCCCAAGACAGAGGTTTTTGCTTTTAATTTCCAATTGAAATTTTGTGGGAACAAACTAATTGTTGTGGTAAAACACCATCCAAAGCCACCAGCAAAGGCCTCTGCAAAACACTGTACTACTTGATGGCAAGTTAATCAAATGCAAAATATTTTTTACCAACCTGTTCAGACATGCTATTGACACACCTGTGGAGCAGGGTGGACTTCTGGTCCAGAGACCGAAACACTACCACTGTGCCATTAGAGCCCCCTACTTGATGGTGTAAGTTCAAAAGGTTGACACACCAAAAGCAACATTTTCATAAACAGATGTTCTTGGTTGCTCTCCAATCTCAAATAAGTGTTCAAGTAGTACAATTTGCACATCAGACTACTAATTGATTGCAGTTTACAAAAATTACTGCTCATCATCCCAGATTTCTATTTACAAATCATACCCCTGCAATTGTTGTACTACAAACCTACAGGCTTCAAAATTAAATAAAATGTTTGGCTTATTGTACTAACCATACAAAAATCCAAACAACATCAAAACACAAGAAGCATGGTAGTACCCGCCAGACTCTGACTAGGTTTAGAAACGTAATAGAGTGTAATTATAGTAAACGTGTAACAGGAGTTTGGATCGGGGGGGGGGGGGGGGGGGGAACGTGTTGTTTAATGTAGATCCATAGTCTGGCTACACCATTCACAAAATTGCTAAAATATGCTTATAATCAGGAACTTCATGTTGCTTTGTATGACAGTATATGTATTAGCAGTACAGATAGAGCTGTTTGTTTAAATTACATGTCAATTATTATTATAGTGAATTTAGGATTAAGTATCCATTCTCCAGTTTTATCAGCAGTAGCCACTGATTCACTGCTCTCACTAGGATTCAAACACTTTTAAAAGTTCAGACCTACTGATTTCAAATAACACTTTAAAACTGCGAGTAAAGAGATTTGAATTTATTGGGAGTTCGTATGTAGGTTTAAAAGTTAGAATATTACTATTTGTTAAAGTCAGTTCCCTCTTATTCAGCAGTCAATATTTAGATTCAGGCACTATGTGGTCATATAGCAGTTTAAAGAGCCAAATATTATTATAGTTCAAAGTCAACTTTACTGTTTCACCACGATTTCTCACTGATGTTCTACATTTCGTGATGAACTATCAGAGAAAGGAATCATCCAAATTTAGACATTCACGTAAAATGTCTGATTGGCTGTAGGCAAAATAATCAGAGCTCATGGTAGCTTGGCAAAGTTATATATGGTAACCTGGTAATAGTAGCATATTGTCTTTAAATCTCAACTACATCTTGCCATCTTAGTACAATCACACAAGTATCCAGATAAAGTGTCGTTAGCAATTGTAATGATGCTACTTTATGAAATAATGCCATCTTCCGAAAGGGTTAAACTTGGATTTGTGAATATATCTGGAATTTTAACCATATTTATTCCTACCGATTCCTCTTTGACTCTTTATAAAATATAGAATATGGAGTTTATAAACACCATGCCTGAATACACAATGACACGGGGTCACATCTGTTTTGGGTGTACTGCACGATTCAATTCTGCATAGGTATGACTACAAATGCAGATATCGGGTCTGTGTTTATAAAGGAGGTGCATAGCAGTCTACAAAGGATGCCCACAAATTCGAAAAGGGCAAATTAAACTATCAAATGTAAAACCTCACTGTGTAAAACACTCTAGTGGTTTCTGTTGCCCCTTTAAGAGGGCATGTGCTTATACTAGTTCTCATAAAATCGATGACTTGTGAGTGAAGCATCGGTCAAATGTGAAAAAAGCATCTATATAAATTTAATAGATCACGAGTACATGTGCAATGCATTTTCGCGTGAGCCAGTGGTTAAATCGAGTTTAAACTCAGCTAGTTTTATCATTTTCGAAAAAATTATTTGATTTACTTTGTAGCAACATTTAGAGAACAGTGGCAACACCTCCTGCCTGGCCCTGACAATATGTAAACACAACATGGCATGGAGTACTACTTGCAATATAGTTGCTTCTAAAATGCACTCACCGAGAAGTAAGCAAAACAGATCCAAGCAGATTAACATGACTTTCTTGTGATCCTTATTATTCAGAGTTGAATTCCCACCATTTCGGTTGTCGGCAGGCATAGCTTTGTCGTATTTGTAGCTCTGCATGTGTGGGACCGTTGTAAAATCCGCAGTTGAAATGTTTAAATAACTTTTTTAAAGAGTCTCTCGCCTACGGTATTCCTATCCCGGACGTTCCACCTATTCCTACACTCCGTACTTTTGTTTCAGCAACTTCAGCCCAAAACTTCGTCCAGAAAGGAAAAGTTGGCTGTGGAATGTGTAAACTAAGGAATTTGTGAAAGTAACAAATTTATGACCCTCTTTTGTATCTGATAAATGAATGAATGAAGAGGTTTCGCTTT
Source organism: Chiloscyllium punctatum (assembly GCF_047496795.1). Lineage (NCBI taxonomy): Eukaryota > Metazoa > Chordata > Chondrichthyes > Orectolobiformes > Hemiscylliidae > Chiloscyllium > Chiloscyllium punctatum. The sequence goes on along the minus strand of NC_092745.1, from coordinate 95,455,817 downwards.
AAAAAAACAATCCCTTTGCGGACACAATACAACGCTGCACTAATGTGTTGAATGTGGTTCCTTTCTTTCGTGTGTTTGCAAAAGCTTTGGACTCCTGTTTTATTCCTGAACTGCTCTTCAACGTAACCCACTTGGATAAGTTGCCACTCAGTCTCAGCCCCCTTCCTGATGATGATTACAATTTCCTACAGATTTCTAAACACATCGCTTCCCCTCAATCAGGCTTAGAGCGCCCCCAGTGCTGCCAGAAAATATTTAAGTGGTAAGAGCCGATTTCCAATTGTTTATGAAAACTATTAAATTATATTTATGTAGGATGTATTTATCATAACAAGAGCGTACTGTCCGTACATCCAAACTTCACGGAGATGTAAAAGTCTCCAATGAGTACATTTCTTTCTGATAAGGACAATACCTGTGCTTTGAAACTCCAAAGTATTGGTGCGCTTTATACAAGATATTAGAACTTTTCAGAAACAGGATTGCCCATGAGTTATTAGAAGCACAAGTCAGGAGTGTAACTGAATACTCCTCACTTGCCTGGATGAGTGCTACTCCAACAATGCTCAAGAAGTTCAATACCATCCATGACAAGGCTTGTTGATCGACACCCTATTTTCCACCTTCACCATTCACCCCCCTTCACCACATATGTAGATTGGTCGCAATGTCTCTCACCTACATCCACCTATTGCCTTCCCCCAAGCCCCACCCTCACCCTCCTCTTTATCTCTCAGCTCCCCTTTCCCCCTCCACGTTCCTAATGAAGGGCTTATGTCAAAGTTGATTCTGCTGCTCCTCAGATGCTGCCTGACCGACTGTGCTGTTTGTTTAAATTACATATCAGTTATTATTAGAGTGAATTTAGGATTAAGTATCCATTCTCCAGTTTTATCAGCAGTAGCCACTGATTCACTACTCTCACTATGATTCAACACATTTAAAAGTTCAGACCTACTGATTTCAAATATCACTTTAAAACTGCAAGTAAAAAGATTTAAATTTACTGGGAGTACTCCAAGGCCACACTTTTTAACTCTAACTCTCTAGCATCTGCAGGCTTGACTTCTTCCAGCAATGTTTACCATCTACACCATGCAGTGCAGCAAATCAGCAAAGCTCTTAACGTACATTCCAAACCCATCACCTCCTAAGACAAAGGCAATAGATGCTTGGGAACACTACAATCTGCAAGTTCCTCTCAAAGCCATATATCTTTCTAAGTTGGAAGTACAGTAGCATTCCAACAATGTCACTTGGTCAAAACTCCCTCACAGCACAGTAGGTAACCCAACAGTTGAAGAAGGTAGCTCAATACCACCTTCTCCAGGATAACTACTGATGCACAATAAGTATTGACCCAGCCAATGACACCCTTATGCCAATAAGAAATGGAAAAACATGAATTTCCTGTGACATTTTGACATAACAATGGAGTAACACCAATTTATTCTGTCTTCTAGAATCATGGATAGACATGAAATTCCATTTTGGGATGTTCTTCTCCCTCATAGATAAGTTCCTGCCTTTGGACCGGTGATGGATTAGCATGAATTTTGAACGGTTTTAGGCAACGAGATTTTTAGTCACTGAGAATTTGTTTTTTGATTACTTTTTTCTATTCTTCTTGCATTTTATGCAAAATGCAATTTTATTTGGCTTTGCCACTGGCTGCCCAAGACCTACCTCTGAGTATCCAGCAGTTACTCACATGAGGAAAAAAACATTACCGCACTTTGCACAGAAGAAAAGCAAATCCAAATCAGAAAGTGTATGTGTTGCCACCTTAAGTTGTGGGTTCTTTAAGAGCTGAAGTGGTCTAATATGTGTGAGGGTAACTATTTTCTGGTCTAACAAGAGTCTGGTTGAGTAAACCGGCAGTAATTTCCTACTTTAATCTCTCACTAGATCCTCACGACATCATCACAATGAGCAGTAATTATCACACAATCCTAACCCGCAGACCTCCATACAACAGAAAGGATACAGAAAATAGAGTGCAAACAATATGAAAGTGAAATGTCTCAAAAGCTTTTGAAAGTAAAGAAAGTAATTAGATGGAGGAAATCAGGGTAAGTATTCCAATAGGAAGGTCTGTTACAACAGAAATAACAGCTTCAAGTGGTGGAGTGGTTGAAGAGGGGTTGAGGTAAGCCAGCAGAGTAGACTTAATGACAGTTTGTTGGAATGTGCGGCCTTTCCCAGAAATACCCAAAATGCTAACAATTTACATTAATAAAGGATTATCCAGGGTAATTCTTAAAAGTGAAATTGCATTTTAATTCAAAAGTTGCTGTGTTCCCTAAATTTCACATTATTTTCTTCTGACTTTTCAAAGGTCCCACTTCAGGTGAAATAGAAACTCAATTTGCAGTAAAGATTGAATTTACAGCTTGTTCAAATGTATTTCCAGAACATACATAATGGGTAAAGCACCAGTTGTCTGAATACTAATGACACTTTTATCCGAATATTGCATCTTTTTCAAAATGCTATAAGTAAACGAGTGACACAATGGCTTAGTGGTTAGTACTGCTGCCTCACAGCGCAGGGACCTGGGTCCAATTTCAGCCTCAGGCAACTGTCTGTGCAGAGTTTGCACACTCTCCCTGTGTCTGCATGGGTTTCCTCTGGGTTCTCCAGTTTCCTCCTACAACCACAAAGATGTGCAAGTCAGCGGAATTAGCCATGTTTAAATTGCCTGTAGTGTTAGGCGCATTAGTTGGGGTAAAAATAGGGTCAGGGAATGGCCCTGGGTGGGTTACTCTTTGGAGGGTCTGTGTGGAATTGTTGGGCTGAATGGCCTGTTTCCATGCTGTAGGGAATCTAATCTAAATTTAATGGAACTTTAGATGCTGCTCTTCCAAAAACAGATTTTTGTTAATAGCAGTATTCTATCTTATTTACATATAACCTTTTTGACTTTAAGCATCACCAACCCGTGTCAGTTCCTTAACAGCCGGAGAATCGACGTTTTGGGCATGAGCCCTTCTTCAGGAATCTGAAGGGCTCCTGCCCGAAACATCGATTCTCCTGCTCCTTGGATGCTGCCTGACCTGCTGCACTTTTCCAGCAACACATTTTCAGCTCTGATCGCCAGCATTTGCAGTCCTCACTTTCTCCCACTTCCTTAACAGTCAAAATCCTATTTTTGCCTTATCACCTCAAGGACAATTTCTCACTGCCTCTGCCAAAGGGAGTCATATAGAATGTCATGGTTCATATCCTCACATGTAGCAATCTCCAAATCATCGTCATTCCTGTACTTGCCTCAGCATATTGAATCATTTCCACTTTCAATTCTTTATTTGCATGCTCTCCACTGTAGCTCAGTGACGGCAGGCTCTCTCCAGATTGCACTGATCCACTGCCTGCGACTCAGTCTTGCGAGGTCAGCTTTAAACCCCACCCCTTTTTTGTTCTTATTGACTCATCAGCTCTGATTACATGGTCCTTCACAGTAGACAGGTGTATAGGAGTGTCCATGCTTGTTGGCAATAGGAAGTCCATGTTTGTATTATCTAATGACCTGGTGTATGTCTATGGTGCTATCTGAAAAGCAAGGGAACCTTCTCTGGGGCAGGTGGGCAATACTTATCCTTCAGTCAACATCTTGCCTTATGTCTACTGTGTTTGTTTTCAGTGAAACTATGGCTGTACTTCAAATGTACTTACTGGGCTGTAAAACACTTAGGGGTAGCCTAATGAAGAGCCTCAGATCTGTAAAAGGCATATATAAATGTTCTAACTTTCTTTCTCTATTGCTTAGTGACCATCTTTATCCTCTAATCTGTAAACAGATTACAATACTTTCCTATGCATAAAAAGCACAATATGCATAATACCCAAGTTTCTTTTTTAAATTTTGACTGAAAATGACTCTAATTTAGCTATGCTTTCTTCAAGTACATGTTGGCTATAGCTTGCAATAGGGGATGAAAACTATTTAATCTTTGAAATAGTTGTCAAATCATTTCCTGAACTTGAGCTTCACTGATTCTGGAAGATGTTATGAACTCAAATGCAATGTCCTTTATGAATAGCCATCTTAGTTTCCCCAGGCCATGGTGGGAGTTAACTACTAAATTAGAATTTTTTGGAAATGCAGCTTTACAGGAAATTAATATTTTGTGCCAACATAAGAACACAGTAGATAAACATGAAAATAAGCACTGAATATGAAACACACTTCTGTCAAGGAAGCTAATCCAGCCATAGATCATTAAAAAATTACAGCAGGGTACAGAATTAGAAGGAAAAGTTCATCAACATTTCTCCTTGCGTTGAAAGGTGAATTGAATAAAACACCAAGGTATTTACTGAAATTCACAACCTGTATTATACTTGATTTGCTTCTTGACTCACTCTTGGCATGATAACTCAAAGTTCCCAATAACTGAGGAACTGGACTTTTTACACTTTGTTTATTCAGTGGTTGTGCAAAACCAAAGAGCCAGGGACGAGATGGTAAAAAGAAATACATTTTCGTTAGCATTTTCTCATATCTTTCATAAGTGACTCAAAACACTTCAGAGAAAATGATTTTGATCAGTGTTGGCAAACAAAACAGCTATCTTGTACATGACAAAATCAGATGAGCGAGATCAATGAATAGCAAATCTTTTGTTAGTTATAGCAGAATGTTGATCAGGACAGCAATTCTGGTCTCCTTCCTATTGGAAAAATGTTGTGAAACTTGAAAGGGTTCAGAAAAGATTTACATGGATGTTGCCAGGGTTGGAGGATCTGAGCTACAGGGAGAGGCTGAACAGGCTGGGGCTGTTTTCCCTGGAGCGTCGGAGGCTAAGGGGTGTCCTTATAGAGGTTTACAAAATTGAGAGGCATGGATAGGGTAAACAGGCAAAGTCTTTTCCCTGGGGTCGGGGAGTCCAGAACTAGAGGGCATAGGGTTAGGGTGAGAGGGGAAAGATATAAAAGAGACCTAAGGGGCAACTTTTTTCATGCAGAGGGTGGTATGTGTATGGAATGAGCTGCCAGAGGATGTGGTGGAGGCTGGTACAATTTCAACATTTAAGAGGCATTTGGATGGGTATATGAATAGGAAGGGTTTGGAGGGATATGGGCCGGGTGCTGGCAGGTGGGACTAGATTGAGTTGGGATATCTGGTCGGCATGGACGGGTTGGACCGAAGGGTCTGTTTCCATGCTGTACATCTCTATGACGAGAAAAATTCCCTGTTCTTCAATAATCTGACTGGACTATACAATTTCCAATTACAAAGGCACAAGTGGTTAACATTTTATCCAAAAGATAGCATCTCTGATGAATCAACACTTCTTTAGAGTTCCAGACTAGTTTAAGGGCTCAGGTTCCCAAGTGGGATTTGAGCCCACACTTCCTAATTTTATAGCAAAGAGTGCTAGAAGCTGATTAATGATAGATCACAGAGAGTACTTTAACATCTGAAATCAAATCTATCCAATTGATGGAGTAAAAAGTTATAACTATTATCTGATAAGGTTTTAAGTGGTAATAGGTTCAGCCATTCTTTACACACAATGAAAATGTGTGCACCACTGCAGTTAGTCCTAAACTGACAGTTTACAAAAAAACTTAAACGATATCCAAAATAGGAAATGGGAATGTCAACGCTGGTCCAAGAGGACATATCTGCAGTTGGAATTAAAGTAAACTGAGATATTAATTCTTTGTGTACTATGCGACAGTGTTAGTGCATTTATGAATGTACTCTTTGTCTGCTATCACAATTTTAAACAAATTCAGGACAAAAATGTATTTACAACCTCACTGGAAGTAACAGACAATTGAAATTATGATGCTATCTATACTCAGTGATCAAAAATCAGGCAGATTAGATTCAGTCTGACCCTCTGTTCAATCTATTCTTTATCGAATCTGGAAGTATTTGATGCTGAAAATGGATACCAGCCTTAAAAACATTTTCCATTACATATCAGTAACATTACTCATCTTGATTTAGCATAAAATACACACAATGTTACTATTAGTTCTTGGTAAAGAAATACCAGCTGAAAGATAAATTTCATTGGCCAGTGAAGAAACAAATTAACAATCTAAGAATAAATTCCTATTCCTAACATTAAAAGACTCAAGAGAGTCTCAAAAGAGAAAAGGTGTGTGACATATCATTATCTATCATATCCTCAACAATTAAAGAAAAACAAAGTAATAAAGTCCTGCTGCATAAATTGGATCTGAGTGGCCAACTCACAAATTATCTTGAAAAAATAAATTATTAAACTCAACTTATTGTCTCACAGTTTAATTGTCTCACTGCTCCCTCTGCCTGTATAAAACTGAAGTAATCGATTATAATTTTATTACTTTACACTGATGATATATTGTAGAAAGTGCATACATTATTCTGATTTCTGTAACTCCAAGAAATTTAATGAGCTTTAGTCCAGGGTTGTGTTTGTTACTGTGTCATAAAAATTATCAATGGCAATTTCTGATGTACTAATCTATTACAATGCTTTGTATGTTGGATAAAAGCTGAGAACATAGTAACAGCTGAAATATTTTGGCCTTCAACATTTTTTTCAAATCCTATAAATATGTTGTGTATATGTACTGAGCACATGTGAATGGTTCACAAATCGTAAAACTTAAGAGTATGCATCTATGCTGGCAGATTTGCACTTTAAATGAAAGGTGAATTTGTTCACAACTGCTACCATGTGACCACAATAAAGGCAGAGCAGGATAGATTTCTGATAGAAGTCAATATTCTTCAGCATTTCAATTAGGTTATTCATATAAATAGTGCATATCACTCAGACAAATCATGAAAACATGCTTAAAATAAATTTGATTTTCCTAAAAATCAGTATTCACAGCATAGAGAAAGAATAGCAAGTTATCTACCCCTGTAAGAAATACACACCAAAGAGCTGTTCATCAACTATGATCAATGACATACTTATTTCTATCCCAAGGCCCTGCATAACTGTTAATCTCAAGAGGCTCTGAAATTTGAGATTTTTTAACTCCAAGAAACAATTCAAAGTAATATTTATGATTAGAAGTAATTAGGTTTGAATAAATTAGAAGTTTTAACAAAATTTCTGGGATTCAGCTAACATGTTTAAATCTCTTTAACTGGACTTTCATACTTAATGTTACCTGAAACCTCATGATCAGGTCTGATTCAACTAGGCCACAAATGTGAAAGGGCAAGATTATTGATTGTACCATCCGGCAAATATGGAGATCACATGATGAAAACTTTCGAAAGAACTATTATGTCAGAAATCCTTTAGCTATATAAAAATAAAGTTTTAAGTTTTGACTGGTGATGCAATCTGTCATCAGATCACTAATGTAAACTGCTCTGACAAGTGGTTCAGAAATTATTATTTCTGTTTATTTGCAATGAACACATCTAGTATCAGTTATAAAGAAAGATGATCTATGAATGTCAAACATTTGATTAGTCTTTTGAATTTAGTCTTCCAACTCATTTCACTTCAAACAATATCTTTTCAAGAAGCTGCTTGTTGACCTATTAAAATTCGAGATTAGAGTGGTGCTTTTTGGATTTATCTACACTTCAATAGCATCTTACATGTGATAGCTTTCAAAGACCTTCACAAAAGTAATAATGGAGATGAAATGTATTTTACATTGGTATGCTATCTTCTATCGATATTACGTACTGTAAAGTCTTGTCAAAGTCAGAACATTCTTCTGAAGCTAATATTGGACACGTATTCAGTCCAATAATCACGATTCAGGAGCACCCTCTACTGTTGAGAAAGGGGAATAATACTTTGTACCCTCAAAGACTCAATTCAACATTGAATTCACCAGTTTCCAAATCTTCCCTCCCCCATCCCATCTCAGATTGAACCCTCTGACTCAGCTCCGTCCTCTTGACCGGTCTTACCTGTCCATTTTTCTTTCCACCTATCCACTCCACACTTCCCACCAACCGATCACTATCACCTCCCACCTTTCCCACCTCCCCCTATTTATTTCTCAGCCCCATTCCCCTCCTCAGTCCTGACAAAGAGTCATGCCCGAAAAGTTGACTGTCTTGCTCCTCTGATGCTGCCTGACCTGCTGCGCTTTTTCCAATGTCATACTTTATCAACTGTGACATCTCCACCATCTACAGTCCTCACTATCTACTCTCAATGACTTTTAAATTCTCATTTAATAGAAGCTAATGTTCCAAATATACTTCCAGTTCACTATTTAGACACTGAAAACTACACTTTTTGAAAATATTATTCTTAATAAAAACAATTTTACAGCAGGAAGACTGCAAAGTTTAAGCAAAATAGAATCAGAATCCCTAGTGAGGGAACAGGGTATTCACAGCCTATTGAGTCAACACTCAACCTCAGATGAACATTCCACTGGCAGGGCTGTGACATCAGTGATGCAATGACAGATTGTAAACAATCACATCTTAAATTTTAGCTTTTTCTCATTTTTGAAATTCACATTATTTTACAACTAATACAACCTAGCATATAGTAAAGAAGGATTGAATGACTGTATACCTCACTGGGTAACTTGTGACAAAATCAAGGAAATTTGCCACATTCTCTTTTGTGGGATATTACTGAGTATAAGTTACTGAGTACAGTTACTATATGATTCATTTCATATGAGGTGTTTTAATAGGCCGAGTTGATGTTTGTGCAAGTCTTTGCATACAGAACTGCATACAGCTCTGGTTATCACACCAACAGCAGGATGTGGATGCTTTGGAGTGGGTACAGAAAAGGTTTACCAAGATGCTGCCTGGTACGGGCGGAGTTTTAACTATGAAGAAAGGTTGGTTATACTGGGTTTGTTTTCACTTGAACGCAGGAGGTTGAGACGCAATCTTAAAAAAAAGTTTAAAAGATTGTAAATGGCATAGATATAGTGGAAAATATGAGTCTTTTTCTCAGGGTGGAAGGGTCAATTACTGGAGGACACCAGTTCAAGGTGCGAGGGTGGATAGTGGTGAGTGTCTAGAATGCGTTGCCAGATGAGGTGGTGGAAGCAGACATCAGCAGCATCCAAGAAACACCTGGACAAATATTGGAAAGGGAATAGAGATATGGAAGGGCAAAATATGGCAGCAGAGGTTTGGAGGATCTTTGTTCTTTGATGTTAAATTGAAATATAATTTTCGATAGCAGCACTGCTGCGGCACAGCGCCAGGGACCAAATTAAGAAAAGGCCATAAATTTAATTCCTAATTTAAAGCAACTTAATTAACTGTACAAATTCAAAGGAACTGGGTCTTTATATTTTAGAATGAAGTGTAGATTTAGAAGTGATTTGATCTATATAGTGAGAGGACAAAACTACTTTCGGGTAGAACAGTTGTTTCAAACGAATAGTGTAAAGAGGATCAGGGGTCAGTTATAAACTATATAGAGGTAAAATTTGCTTAGATGAGTTCCTCCCCAATTATTTTCCAGTGTGGCCCTATTTTAATACAAACAGCAACAGAACAGTGGACCAATTTTCAGTGTATGATTCTTAAGTTTCCCTGCATTCAACATTCACCAATGTTTTCCCAGAGAATTGTGGGCCTGTGAAATACTTGCCAACTTTCCTAATTAAAAGTTTGTCATCTTCCTCCAAGCAAGAGCAAGACAATTTTTCTGGTTGAGGTGACTTCACAGCATACAAGTCAAGGCCAGGGCCACCTGAATCATTTTAGGGGCTAAGACAAGAATATCAAGCTTTTCTTCCCCCATTTAAGGGGAGCAGTGGCCAATTGATGTTGTTGCTATACTAATAATCAAAACTTTTAGAAAGTCACCCCTCAACTTCTGATGCTCCAGGGATGGTAGAATTTGAATTTAATTTTAAAAATCTAAATAAGTCGAATGACAACCATCAAATCATATCAAACAAAAAAAAAACTCACCTGGTTCACAAAGGCCCTTTAATATAAGGTACATCCCAAACTTCTCTGGGCTGGCCTACACATTACTCCAGACCCACAGAAATGTGGTTGACTCTTACCCCACCCCCTGAAATGGCCTAACAAGCTACTCAGTTGTATCCAAAGGAAACCAGGGATGGGCAATAAATACTGAATCAGTGATGGTCACATCCCATGAGGGAATAAGAAAAAAATAGCTAGTTTCTTTTTCCTGTTTTCACTTTTCAGATGATAATATAGTTCTAGTTGGGCAGGGTATTGTAACACATATATTGTCTTATTTGTAAGACCATTTAATTTGTACTCTAAATTTCAGGTGCTCTGACAATAAGGCAAAGGAATTGTTGATTCAGGGTGAAGAACAGAAGCATGTCCCTTCCCTTCCTCCCCAGAAACTCTCATCATAACAGGCTTTGCAAGGAGCAAAATAAGGTTAAGACAGAGTACAATGATACCTTGATCAGATGAGCCAATGGGCCATGAAGTGGCAGATGGAGTTTAAATTCGAAGTTGCTGTATTTTGGAAAGGCAAATCAGGACTGAACTTATACATTTAATGATAAGGAACAAAGAGACTTTGGGGTTTAGGTTCATAATTCCTTGAAAAGGTAGACAGGATAGCGAAGGTGCCATTTTGTATGCTTGCCTTTATTGGTGAGTGCATTAAGTACAGGACAACCTCAATTATCTGAATGAGACAGGCAATTGGTATTTTGTTTGGATAATTGATCATTCAGTTAATTGATTGATCATAAACAAGCAGTAATTTCTGAGTGCTGGTGTTATTCAACAATGCATGCCACAATACTGTTTTTACAGGACTTGAGATCTTGTTTGGAGGTCATGATGCAGCCATATAGGACATTGGTTTGGCCATTTTTGGAATACTGTGTGCAATTTTGGTCTCCCTCCTATGGGATGTTGTGAAACTTGAAGAGGGTTCAGGAAAGATTTACAAGGATGTTGCCAGGGTTGGAGGGTTTGTGCAAAAGGGAGAGTTTGAATAGGCTGGAGTTATTTTCACTGAAGTGTCAGAAGCTGAGGGTTGACCTTATAGAAGTTGATAAAATCTTGAAGGCATGGATACAGTAAAAAGACAAGGTCTTTTTCCCCAGGGTGAGGGAGTCCAAAACTAGAGGGCACAGGTTTAAACGGAGATGGGAAAGATTTAAAAGGGACCAAAGGGGCAACATTTTCATGCAGAGGGTGCTACACGTATGGAATGAGCTGCCAGAGGTGGTGGTGGAAGCTGATACAATTACAACATTTAAAAGGCATCTGGATGGGTATATGATGAATAGGAATTGATTTGAAGGATATGGGCCAAATGCTGGCAAATGGGACTAGATTTATGTAGGATATTTGGTAGGCATTGACGAGTTGAACCAAAGGGTCTGTTTCCATGTCTCTAGTGTTTACTGAAAGATAGTCAATAATACCTCTATAATATCCTCAGCTAACTCCTTCAGAACCCTGGGATGCAGTCTATACAGTGTGGGTGATTTATCCATCTTCAACTTCCCCAGCACCTTTGCCTTACTGATGGCCACTATATTCACCTCTGCCCTCTGACTCTATTTAAATTCTGGTATGCTACTTGGCTCTTCCACATTGAAGACTGGTGCAAAATATCTATTCAGTCCCTCTGGCAAACACATCAAACACCTTTTTCACTATCCTAAGAAGGGAGGGAGGTAGAAGATGGGAAAATATAGGCCAGTTCTTAAATATTTAAGAGTCTATTATTAAGGATGAGCTTGTGACATACATGTAACTGCATGGTAAAGTAGAGGAGGGCTGAGTCAACACAGCTTCATCAAGGAAAAGGTCATGTCTGACAAATTTATTAAAAATTCTTTGAAGTGGTTATGAGGTCAGACTAAGCACAGCCTGTATGTGTGGATTTGGATTTCCAGAAGGCCTTTGAAAAGGTACCACATGGGAGGCTGTTAAACGAAATAAGAGCCCATGGTGGTATGAGCAAGGTCCTGGCACGGATAAAGGATCGGCTGAGTTGCAGAAGGTAGAAAATAGGGTTAAAAGGGTCTTTTTCAGGATGGCAGCCAGTAACTAGTGGAGTTCCACAGGGTTTGTGTTGGGACCACAACTATTCACGTTCTATATTAACAATCTGGATGGAGGAACTGAGGACATTGTTATCTGCAACCTTAGAAACAAAGATAGGTGGAGAGACGGGTAGTATTGAAGAAGTGGGGAAGCTGCTGAAGGACTTAGACGAAATGAGTAAAGGAATAGCAGTTGGAATACAATTTACAGAAGTGTGAGGTTATGAACTTTGGTAATAAGAATAAAAGTGTAGACTATTTTCTCAATGGGGAAAGGCTTCAGAAATTTGGAGTATAAAAGGGACATGAGAATGCTTGTTCAGGAATCTCTTAAGGTTAATACATAGGTTCAATTAGGAAAGCAAATGAATGTTAGCATTCATTTTGAGACCAAGAATATGCTACTCAGATTATAAGACTCTGATCAGATTGCATTGGGAATATTGAGCAGATTCAGGCCCTGTATCTAAGGATGGATGTGCTGGCGTTAGAGGGGATCCAGAGGAGGGTCACAAGAATGATCCTGGGATTGAAGGGCTTGTCATGTGAGGTGCAGTTGAGGACTCTGGGTCTGTACAAAATAGACTTTAGACAGACAAGCGGGGGATCGGATTGAAACTTACAGAGAACGGAGAGTCCTATATAGAGTGGATGTGGCAATGTTTCCACAAGTTGGAGAGACTTGCATCCAAGGTTACAACCTCAGAATGAAAAGGATGACCTTTTAAAACTGAGGGGAAGAGGAATGTCTTTGGCCAGAGGGTGGATCATCTGTGGAACTCAATGCCACAGAAGCTGTGGAGGCCAAATCATTGAATGTATTAAGACAGGGTTAGACAGTTTCCTGATTATTAATTAGGAGATGGCAAGAGCATGATACTGAGGAATGTATCAGCCATGATCTCATAACAGAGAAGACTCAATGAGCCAAATGGTCTAATTCTGTTTCTATAACTTATGGCTTAGAGTGGACAAGTACAAGAACTTTCAATGCACCTAATGGGTAGATGACGTATTGCTCTCTCCCTGTCCAAGGGCTTCTATCACCTGGACAGCTTGATGACTCAGTAGTTAGCACTGCTGCCTTACAGTGCCAGGGACCTGGGTTTGATTCCATTCTCAGGTGTGTCTGTCTGTGTGGAGTTTGCACATTCTCCCTGTTTCAGGGTGGGATTCCTCCAGGTGATCTAATTTCCTCCACAGTCCAAACACATGCAGGTTAGGTGGATTGGCCATAGAGTCAAAGGATGTGCAAGCGAGGTGGATTAGCCTTGTGAAATGCAGGGTTACAGGGATAGGGTGCCTGGGTGAGATATACTTTGGTGGGTCAGTATGGCCTTGATAGGCCAAATAGCCTGCTTTTATGCTGTAAGGACTCTTTGACTTAAGAATAAAATGCTAATGTTATATTACCTGATACAGCCCAGAGTATAAAAGCAGAGGGCTAGAAGGACCCCTGTGGCACAATAGTATGTCCCAACCTCTGAGCAAGGAGACTCTTGCTCAAGTTCCACCTCCTTCAGAGGTGTGTAATAACATCTCTGAACACAATTAGTATATATCTAAAACCTGAAGGTTGGCATCACCTTCATAGCCACAAGCATGCATGCTCTAGCATCTGCTGCCAATTCCTACTGCAATAGATGATGCAGTCACACACTACTCCTATCATGTTAAGATACCTGCTCTGCATTACCTTTGTACTACTGATGAACATTAACTTCAGTCCCAATGAACAAAAAATAAAAGGTAATAAATGAAATCACATTTCTCTTCAAAACTTTATTACTGTACTGACAAATGCACAAAATATGTAATGAATTTTACCCAACACTGGTTTAATCAAAGTCACCACTATGCCCCAACTCCTACGAAACAGTGGAGCATTTAATCTTCAGAAGAGAAGATTCATTCTAACTAATACAGAAGTAGAAACTGATTTTGTCAGATACAGGGTAAATTTGCAAGACTTTGCTCCTGGCACAGAGCTTTACTCAACAAGTACAACAAATGGAAAATCAGGCAGCATGGGGCTTATCAAGCCTAATTTATGGCCACTTGATTTTCCAGTGATAGAAATTAATTACCAGAAAACTAGGAGTATACAAATTAGGCACATTTACCTCCATCCCCAATTCTCTGATCCATACCTCATCAAGTGAGGCTCTGAGCAGAGTTTCAATGCATAAAATGTACTCTCATACTTATCAGTTTTGGTGTCAGCAAACAACCGCAAAATATCTGCTCACTAAAAACAACTCTTATTTCAGCTACACAGTTAACAGGCTAATATTCTATATTGGTCACAATGAACCATAAACAAATCAGAAGTTATTTCTGTTTTGTGAAGTAATTCTTGCTTTTTTCTACATCAGGAGTGATGGTATCAGCACCAGGTTTCCAATTAGCAGGACAAACTGTAAAAAAGGAAGGTTTTAAAAATCAATATTTATTAAAATGGTTTTGTGAAGAACAAACATTATCAATTTCAACACCATTGTTAAGCAATGTTAGGAAATTGTGTGGTTACAAAATAAAAAGTTAATTAGCCCACATTCTCCAGTCAGAAGTAAAGATGGTGCACCAGCCAGTGCGCGATTTATCTGCTCACTTGCTATTTTATGTTTGAGCCAATGCTGGCTTCAGCAGGAATGAAGGGTGAGTGAGAAAGCCAACAGGTAAATTCAATTCTAGCAAAACCATCATAATTTGAAGATGCACCCTGATCATTTATCTATACTGTTTTAAATAGAGCACTGTACAACCCCCTCCCACTAACTGCTCAGCCTTCTCTCACAGGGCCTGATAACGTTCAACCCTCGTGCTCACCTCAAAAATGCTTACTTATTCTTCCTGACGAACATCTAGTGTTCGTAGCAAAATTGCTTGAGCTGTCCCACAGACTAGTTATGCAACAGCCTGACATAATCATACTCTCAAAATAATAAGCTATACTCAGAATTATACACTACAATGTCCCAAACACCATCACCAGCCCTAGATAAATTCGGTCCCATTGGTGGTGGAACAGCAACTCCCAAAGCAAAGGCTATGGATCTTGGTAATATTCCAAAAGAACTGAAAACTTGTCTTCCAGAACTACCTGTAGTCTTTGCTAAGCTGTTCTAGTACAGTTACAATAATGGCATCTACCTGGCAAAGTGGAAAACTGCCCAGTAATGTGCTGTCCACAAAACGCAACTCCAGTCTGGTCAATTTCAAAACTGGTCCATCATTGACAAAGTGATAGAAGTCAAGAGGACTGTTAACCAGCATCAAAGAAATAACCTACTCATTGATGCTCAGCTTTGGTTCCACCACTTGGCTCTTGCTTCATAACAACCTTTGTCCAAATATGAAGAAAGGAGACGAACTTCAAAGGTGAATTGAGTGTGACGTCCCTTGACATCAAGGCAGAATTGAAGTTAATGGGAATTGGAGAAAAACTGCCCATTGGTTGAGGTCATACCGAGCACAAAAATAAAAATGGAGGTTCTTGTGGTTATTGGAGGTTAATCATCTCAGTCCTAGGACATCATTGTAGGAGTTCCTCAAAGCACATCCTAGGCTTGACAATCTTCAGCTGCTTCATCGATGAACTTCTCTCCATCAGAGCTGGTGATGATTGCACAATATTAGCACTATTCACAAATACTCAGATGCAGAAGCTGTCCATGTGCCTATGCAGTAAAACCTGAACACAACCCAGACTTGGGCTAAACAGGTATCTATAGCACTCATGCCACACAAGCACCAGAAAATGACCAGCTCCAACAAGAGCTATCTAACCACTGCCCCTTGACATTCAAAGCATTAGCTTGCTGAATTCTTGCAATCAACCTCCTGGGATCAACCAGAAACTGAATTGAACTAGTTGTATTAATTCTGCAGTGGAATTCTGCAGTGAATAACTCACTTCCAGTCTCTCCAATGCCTGTCTACAAAGCATAAGTTAGGAGTGTGATGGAAGTGCGAGTGCAGCTCCAACCTTACTCCGAACACTTGACATCACCCAGGATAAAGCAATCCAATTAAGTGGCTCCCATCCCTACACTTCAACAATAGCAGTGATCAGAGAAGCAGCTCCTCACCACCTTCTCTTGGACTAGTGGTGATATGGAGGAAGAGAACTTCAAGGAAGGCATCCTTGTAAGAAGATTCGCAGTAGGTTAAAATCAAAGAAGGGCTCATGCCCGAAACGTCGATTCTCCTGTTCCTTGGATGCTGCCTGACCTGCTGTGCTTTTCCAGCAACACATTTTCAGCTCTGATCTCCAGCATCTGCAGTCCTCACTTTCTCCTTTCTGACAAGTAGTGATAGACAATAAATGCTGGACTAGCCAGCAATACCCACAATCCTGTTTCTGAATGAAAAACAACCTTGGACCTGACAGGCTGACTTCTGTCCCTGCACATCCAATCGGTCTGTCCCTCATCGGCCAAAAATACAACTTTATTTTCTTATCCTGCACCCCCACCAACAAGTCTCAATCCCATCCATCGCCCTGAGAATGCTCAACCTCCATCTCTCACAGCCCAAGAATATTCAACTTTCCTCACCCACTGATAATGCTTAATCATCTCCCATGCCAAGCCCTAACTCAATCCCCCATCCATTTTCTACATCACTTCCAAATGTGTTTACCTTCCTTTATTAACAATGCTGATTCTTCCAATATCATTCACATACATTCATGGATTCTGGAAGGACAATCAGGTGGGCAGTTGCGCCCAGAGGATAGGGAAGAGAAGGAGAATGGAATATATAAACACTGATAGAGGGTGGATAGTTTCAGCTGGAGGGGTGAATATTGCACATTTTGCTAGAATGGATGGGAATTGTGAATACTGCTGGGTGGAAAACAAACTACAACTACTATATTTGCTGCTCACAATGATATCTCCTTTGCACTGACAAGAGCAAATGCTTTGGGGAACATTTCCGCTCTATCCACAGGTATTTTAGCAACTTTCTAGTTGACTACCATTTTTATAAGCCACCTTGCTCCCACGCGAACATTTCTCTTGTGGGTCTGATGCAATATTCCAATGAAGCACAAAATAAGCTTGAGAAACACCTCATTTTTTGCTTGGGCACTTTATAGCCTCTAGAACTACAACTTCAGAGCCTGACCATGATGTCTGATCTCCATTTATCTTAACATTCTTCACTCTATCTCCCCATCCACCCCACCCCACCAGCTTTATCTTGAATGTACCCTATTTACTTTGGTCTCAGTACAGCGGCCCATTTTCTTTCTTTCATGCCTTACTTTACAATCTTTTTACATAAAAATTGCCCTTTCACCACAATTAGCAACCTCTTTCTCTTTTGCACTGGGCCTTCACACCAAAAAGTTTTGAGTCCGATGTGACTCAAATCTTTGTTCCACACATGCTGACACACCAGGTGAGTTTTTCCAGCAATACCATTATTCATTTCAGATTTCCAACATCCACAGCATTTTGTTTTTACTATAGGGAAATGAACATTGAGAAAGAGCAGTGGACAATGTTGATTTATGCTGAGCAGTGTTAGGGCAGCACTGTTGTGGTTGCTATGGAGCTTTAATGTACTTAAAGCATTACATTACCCAGCAGATTTAAATCCTGTGAAAAGCAGCAGTACTTCACATTTTTCAGGTCTACAGTGATTGTAACAAGTTCAGCCTGATGGACCTCAGAGAATACAAGTTCTCCAACTGGACCTGGTTAACAGCCCCGATCAGGGAGCCTTAGCTGACAGATATAACAGGCATGTCAGAGGTTCTTATACAGAGTTGGCTCTGATGAAGTCAGACCAGTGTCAATTACTACATACGTGTAAATAAAGGTTAAGTGATGGAATACCGATCTCTCTGCAAATATTTCACAGTGATTAAATTATTTTAATGGTGCATCAAATTGAAATTTACCAGGCACCAAGGATGTGCACTCAAATACGGCAGGCTAAAGATCCCAATGTGGCCGAATCAGCAGACCAAAACCATCTGCTCCTTCAACAAATACTCATCAAAACACAGTTAAAACTGTGGGCAGCACAATGGTTAGCACTGCTGCCTCACAGCGCCAGAGACCTGGGTTCAATTCCCGCCTCAGGCGACTGTGTGGAGTTTGCACATTCTCCCCATATCTGCGTGGGTTTCCTCTGGGTGCTCCGGTTTCGTTCCACAGTCACAAAGATGCGCAGGTCAGGTGAATTGGCCATGTAGGGGTATGGGTGGGTTGCGCTTCGGCGGGTCAGTGTGGACTTGTTGGGCCAAAGGGCCTGTTTCCACACTGTAATGTAATCTAATGTAATGAAATCCATCCTGCTACCTTTGTCCCTGGCTTCCCACCCTTTCTATGCTCAACATTTTCTGCACCCAAGCATAAGGGACAAAATTTAAGAGCTTTGTTCAATGAAGACAACTCCATAATTAATTCTCAACAAAAACATTGAAATAGCTAGAAATGTCTGGTCTTCAAAGCCCATATTATAAACATATCAGTGTTTGTATGCTTATTCCCCTCCTGGTTTACTCTCTTCTCCCACATCCCACAGACACTGCTCATCCCTCCACAATCTCCTTCCTAATTCTTCTTTCAGAGCCAATCTGTTGGATTAATGTTTATTAGACAATAAGTGCAGGAGTAGGCCATTCTGCCCTTCGAGCCAGCACCACCATTCATTATGATCATGACTGATCATCCACAATCAGTATTCTGTTCCTGCCTTATCCCCATAACCCTTGATTCCACTATCCTTAAGAGCTCTACCCAACTCTTTCTTGAAAGTATCCAGAGACTTGGCCTCCACAGCCTTCTGGGCAGAGCATTCCATACACCCACCACTCTCTTTAAACTGAATCATCAGTTTAAACTCTTTACAGAGTGCACATTCTTTATTTAGCCAAAGTTTTAACTGAGAGATGACTGTACGCAGGCATATAAAATCATGAGGGGTGCAGGTGGTGGTTTCTTCTCACTAGGATGGAGGATTTCAAGACTAGGGAGCATATTTTTAAGGGGAGAGGAGAGGTATTTTAAAAAAAAACAAGAGGCAAATTTTCTTTTAAAAAAAAGGGTGGTTCACTTGTGGAATGGACTTCCTGAGGAAGTGGTGGATGCAAGCACAGTTACAACATTTAAAAGACACTGAGATTAATGCATGAATAAGAAAGGTTTGGAGAAATGTGGGCCAGGAGCAGGTAGATGGGACTAGTTTAGTTTTGGATTATGTTTGACATGAACTGGTTGAACCAAAGGGTCTATTTCCATGCTGTATGACTATGTACTCTAAATGATAGAACACATCATTAATGGAATTATTTCTGCACTGAAAAAGGTCCAAATTTGTTGCATGTGATGGCAATGCTCTATCAATATTGACTCCACATCCTTTAGTGGGCACTTTGGTGTTAATGTAATTTGGCCACTATGGACAGTGCATTTTGAAACATATCACAGCAAATGTTGTTCCACTTTGATATAGTACACTGAACTAGTAAATGCATATAAACAGACAAATTAGGTGCCACAGTAATCTGTTTAGGGGGCATGCCAACTCTGTCCTTCAACAAGATCACAGCCTCAACTTCACATTGTACCTATGGTCTAACTTAAATCTATCTACTTCAGACTTTAAAACATTCAATGACTGCCCTCCCTGCTCTCTGGAGAACAGAGTTCCAGAGACTCATGACTCTCAAAAGAAAAAAAAAAATTTCTTACACACAAGACTTCTTATTTCCAAACTGTGTCCTATAATTCAAGTCTCCCTCATAGGGGAGTCATCATTTCAGCATCTTTGCCTGTTAAGTCCTGATAGTATCTTGGTATGTCTTAGTAAAATCACCCTTTACTCTTTTAAACTAAGATGGATATATGCCTAAACTGCCAGACCTTTCTTTATACAATCACCCTCCCATCCCAGGTATCTGTTGAGTGAACCTTCTCTCAATTACTTCAAACTCATTGTTATCCCTTGTTAAGTAAGGAGACCAAAACTGCAGGTAGTATGAGAGATGTGGTCTCACCAACACTACAACTGCAGCAAAATATTCCATTCCCCTTGCAATAATTAACAATTTATTTGTCTTCCGATTCACTTGCTATGACTGTACAGTAATTTTGAGATTCCTGTACACCTAGACCCCTTTATGCCTCATTTCTGCATTCCCTCTCTACATAAACAAAATGTCTAATTTCTATTATTCCTGCCAAAGTGGACAAGGATACATTTTCCAAAATTGAGGAGAATCTCATGTTTTTTAACTCAGCTTGAGCATTCTGGAGGGGTTTCCACTGGGAGGCCAAGTGAGTCTTTCTGCCAAATTTTTCCTGACCTTTCCTTTTACTTAACTACCTACCCCACCCAGAGTCCTACAAATCCAAATGTGACCCCCATCTTACCACGCATTCCCCAAACAAAATTCATTTCAGCAAAAATCCAACAAAAAAACCAACATCCATTGCATTAGCGCCATCTGTAAAAGGCTGCTTGTACTCAGCAGAGCATTCCAAAGCTGGCCTGCTTGTTGACATTCAGAATCTGAAGATGATGCTGAAGAAAGGGCAGATGGCACAGTGATTGACCAGCAGAGATTAAGTGGGTGGTGTAGAGAAGTCATCTTCTGAGAAGACCAGCAGAGGAAGCCACAACTCAGAATTCTGGCAACCTAATCCAAGGCGGCCACTGGGCTGGTCACTTCTCGACATTCTGAAGGAACTGACAAAAATACCATATGACAATTCTTCACTGTACTAGGATTAGTGCTACACTCTGCAGCCTCACACTTTATCTTTGCTACTGTAACCACTTCCCATCAAGTCTCATGCTCTTCTATTCTCAATTGTCAGCAACATTTTCCCTCATCCTATCTAACCTCCAACACCACTAATCCTACATTGCCTCTGCACTGACTCCTCACTACTTCATAATACCGCACCATACTCATCCAATTCTGCCACAAATCTCCTCATAACCCACACATTGCTCAGATCCCTACAAGATTCCGCACGTTATATCTGCCACATTTTTGCACACTCACTAAAACTTATCTATATATCTTTGCAGATTCTGGTTGTCCTTTTCATAACTCCCTTATGGTTTGTGTCATCAGCAAATTTTGCTATCAAGCATTTGATTCCTTCAAGTAATTAATGTAACAAGCCGCATGACCTCATCCACTGAACGCCCAACAGGAAGGTCATTAATAATACTGGTATTTTATGCCAGATCATGATCAAATAGCTACAGGTCCAGGGCTGATCCCTGTGGCATTCTTATTTGTCACATCTTAACAAGTGAAAATGATCCATTTATGCCAACTATTTTGTTAGCTTAACAATTATCTATCCCTGCAGTATTACTACCTAATACATAACTTCTCAAATTGCGCAGTGACCTTTTGTGATAGATATCCAGAAAGTGTTTGACCAGCTAAGTATATCACATCCACAGATTCTCCTTTTTCCTCATTTCTTGTTACTTTATGAAAAAAGTCTAGTTAAAAATGACTTCCCTTTCACAGAACTGCACCAATTCTGCCTGTCTCCATTGAGATTTTCTAAATGCATGCTATATGGTTTTTAATTTTCCAGCATTTTCCCTGCGACAGATTTTAGGTTAACTGGCCTGTAGTTCCAGGATTTCTGTCCCTCCCCCAATTTCTTGAATGGATAAGTCATATTCACTATTTTCCAATCTGATAGAGTCTTTCCAGAATTTAGCTCATTTTGAAAAATTAAAAACAATGCCTCTAAACATTATAAGTTCTTAAGTCACCTGTAAAGGATCATCATGGGCTGGTGGCTTCCCTAATTGTAACAGCAGATTTTGCTCTGAAAGTCCGACAGTTATAACAACTGTTTTTTTTCCCCATTTTGGTTTGAGTACTCAAGTTGAGAGATGAACTTTAAACTTGTGAGCAGCAGTTTTTTGAAAAAGGAAACAGTAAACAAACAGATTTGATTATGGGAACTGACCTGGAAAGTTAATTGCAGGTTGATAACTGTTCTAAGAACACTGCAAACGTTTCAGCAAGAGATCTTTGCTGAAGGAGTGGTAGCTGTTTGGATGTTAAAGGGGTTGAAGGGAAGTCAGTGACATCCAAACAAAGAGAATGTTGAAAAAAATCCAAACAGAAACCTAAGACTGAACTTGTTTTCACTGTGTTTTAGAAGGTATTGTTTCTGTGAAAGCTGGTGGGCAAGTTTGGTTGCTCTCTAGTTTATAATCAGTTATCAAATTATTGAAAGCTCTGAGACAAAAAAATCATGTAAAACATAAATAAAAGTTACCAGCTGTCTACAGAAGTTGTTTGCATCGACCAGTGACTTCAGAATTCAAACAAGGGATACAAACCCACATATTGGCAAACTCATTACCCAAGGATTGTATGAACGTTTAGCGACCATCTTTCAAAACTGCCTAAGTGAATCGACTAATTACAGCTCTTTTCTTTTTCATTTTTCCCTGAACCGTGCGCTTGAGCGGGCATTACCAAAAAATCTGGTTTAAATCATAGCCATTGATTAGATTAACTTGTTATTTAACTTTGCTCTACTAAAGTTACAGCATTCATAATAAATTGTTAAGTTAAGCAATTTCTTTAAATCTGTCTGTTATTGGTTACCCATAAAGTCTAGTTAGGAACAACTGGGCAATTGAGAGCCAATGAATATTTTAATTTCAATGTAATTTTTAATTCTGATCAGTACTTTAATATTCAGTGTTAGCCAGTCTGATTTGATTGGCTTGTTATCCTGGTGTTGGAACACAGTACCACAGAATAACGATTCATACATAAATGTACACCTTAGACATAACCCAAACATCAACTTTTAAAATGTGTATGTATATCCACGTGCATACATTAAAAGGTGAGAGTCTCAAAAGAAGCCTGTTTACCTTCACCATGCTCATCTGTAAATTGGAATGCTTGAACAAGCCGCATGACCTCATCCACTGAACGCCCAACAGGAAGATCATTGATCATGATCTGGCGTAGAATACCATTATTATCAATGATGTACAAACCTCTGAAGAAAGAAAAGTTACGATATTTTAGTTTTACTTGGCAACAAATATCGGTTTTTATGCAATGTTAGGTTCTGAGAAATAAACTTTCAGTTTACTAATTTCTAAAAGTATCCAAAGTAATTTCAAATCATATCAAACTTTCTCACTCAAGAGAAATTATTGAAGACTGCAAGTACTTTCTTCAAATTTATTTTAGCTTCTTTAATTGACATTAGCAGGATGTTCCAAAATTAAGTTGTCAACAGGAGACAAAGTCCACAAGGGGATAATGGTTAAGTTAAATGAGTCAAAACGTTGGCCTACAGAGATAATATGGGAAAATGTGAACTTGTCCACTTTAGCTGTTATATTGCTTTTATATTCTATTATTTCAAAACAAATTACAGAAGGATATTTACTTATGTCATGGTATAAGACAAAACGCTAGCATGTAAGTCCAGCAAGTGATTAGAAAGAGAACATTTATTTCAAACAAAAAGAAATCAAGCATAAAAGTAGGGATTCAAAGTTTGGGAGAAGATTTGTAGCTCGGGTGCTCGTTGTTATGGTTCTGTTTGCTGAGCTGGGAATTTGTGTTGCAGATGTTTCGTCCCGTCTAGGTGACATCCTCAGTGCTTGGGAGCCTCCTGTGAAGCACTTCTGTGATGTTTCCTCCGGCATTTATAGTGATTTGTACCTGCTGCTTCCGGTTGTCAGTTCCAGCTGTCCGCTGCAGTGACTGGTATATTGGGTCCAGGTCGATGTGCTTATTGATTGAATCAGTGGATGAGTGCCATGCCTCCAGGAATTCCCTGGCTGTTCTGTGTTTGGCTTGTCCTATAATAGTAGTGTTGTCCCTTTCGAACTCATGTTGCTTGTCATCTGAGTGTGTGGCTACTAAGGATAGCTGGTCATGTCGTTTCGTGGCTAGTTGGTGTTTACGGATGCGGATCATTAGCTGTCTTCCTGTTTGTCCTATGTAGTGTTTTGTGCAGTCCTTGCATGGGATTTTGTACACTACATTAGTTTTGCTCATGCTGGGTATTGGGTCCTTCGTCCTGGTGAGTTGTTGTCTGAGAGTGGCTGTAGGTTTGTGTGCTGTTATGAGTCCTAGTGGTCGCAGTAGTCTGGCTGTCAGTTCAGAAACAGAACAGAATAGCCACACTCACAACAACTCACCAGGACGAAGGACCCGATACCCAGCATGAGCAAAACCAATGTAGTGTACAAAATCCCATGCAAGGACTGCACAAAACACTACATAGGACGAACAGGAAGACAGCTAACGATCCGCATCCATGAACACCAACTAGCCACGAAATGACACGACCAGCTATCCTTAGTAGCCACACATGCAGATGACAAGCAACACGAGTTCAACTGGGACAACACTACTATTCTAGGACAAGCCAAACAGAACAGCCGGGGAATTCCTAGAGGCATGGCACTCATCCACAGATTCAAATCAATATGCACATTGACCTGGACCCAATATACCGGCCACTGCTGCGGACAGCTGGAACTGACAACCGGAAGCGGCAGATACAAATCACTATAAATGCCGGAGGAAACATCACAGAAGTGCTTCACAGGAGGATCCCAAGCACTGAGGATATCACCTAGACATGGAACGAAACGCCTGCAACACAAATTCCCAGCTCGGCGAATAGAACCACAACAATAAAAGTAGAGATTGCGGCACAGTGGTAGCATCCCGACTCCTGGACTAGGTGGCCCAGGTGTTCCAATTCCACTTGATCCAGAGGTGTGTATTAACATCTCTGAACAAGTTGATTTGAAAAAAAAAAGGGAGGTTTTGCTGTTAGAGCTATGCAAGGCCTCAGCAAGACAGCATCATGAGTAATATGCAGTTTTAGTCTCCTTAAATGAAAGGATACAAGTACATGAGAAGCAGTTCAGAAGAAAAAGTTACTCAACTAATATTATATTAAAAATATAATGCTTTCATGTCATTTGCCAGAGGTGAGTGCTTCCTTAGTGCCTGGAAGCACGCTAGACTGAAGACATTCTTTATAAACCTGGGGACCAAAGGACACCGTGCAGAGGTCGGTCCTATTATTCCTGTCCCAGAAGGAGTTGAAGCAAATGGTATTTTCTAAAAAAACTATTTTAGTCTCCTATGTCTAGGTAGTTTTTCACACTTCAGTTTTCCTGCTGACCAGCTGATGTTACATGTTGCTATCAGGGTATGACTTTTGCATCTTTGGAGGCCCTACTTTTTCAGTGGAAGTCTTGTTAAGGGATTGAATGACCACTTAATATCACAGCAGCCAATAGGTGGAAGGGTGGAGGCTATATTTTGATTTTCAGTATTTTAATCCCTTGTTCAACAATTTTCTTCCTCTCAGACAGTGGTTAAAATAAGGACCTATCTTGCTCTCAGATTCAAGGGAACTGTTAGTTTTACATTTCTGGATCAGAACTTCACTAGCCTAACTCGAAGAATGGCATTCAGTTCTACACTACATCTTATTCTGCATCATGCAGTCCTAACAACTGACCGGAAAGCAATGCCTTCATCATCTTTTAAAACACCGTAATCTACACAGATTGTGCGACGAAGGTCTGATACTAAAGGGACTTTTGTTGGGCCAAGTCCTCCTTGCTTTCTTGGTGTATTGATCCTATGAAACACAAGAAAATTAACTTTAACTTAAATTCAACAATAAATTTGAATCTAACGATCACAAAGAATATATCATAAAATGAGGTTCATTCAGTAAAATATACAAAGAATAATTCTATTTGATCATTATTACATCCACTATGTTCAATTTGCTTTGATAGTTTGAATTATGTTGCAATCACTCAAATAACCAGAAATCTATCGGTCAATGTTTTAAGCTTCTGCTACTGGTGTGAAGTTTTAGTACTACACTAGAGGGTCATGTTGACCATGGGTTCTCAGCCATTTTGCTTCGGAGGCTCCCCTTCTGTGTTGTAAGAGCTCCATGAGTCCTGTAACATAGTTTTTTTCCTGTGTAACATTAGTATACAATTAAATATATATCTACATTCCTTGTTTTACTCCTTTGAAAGGAAATGCGTTAATGTATCAAGCAGTAAAATTAAGCACAGCAAAATCCCACAATAGAAAATCAAGCAAATCACCATATATGATGTATATCCAAGCTTCAAATTCATTTTCTATAATGATTTTTAAATGTATTCATGGCTATTCATATCTTGCAGTGGAGATGCTTACAGACTTGGACTCATGACCATGAATTCCCAGTGGCAAAGACAATGAGCTAGTGAGCTGCCACATTAGCTATGTATGCCATACACAGCCCAGTGCATGCAGCTGTTATGTTTTTACAGTGGTAAACCACATAAAAGAGTGGAAAGTGAAGTGGCCCAAAAACAGAGTCAAACCCCAGTACCTTGCTGCTCTACAATCCAGTTTTAAAAATGACAAGTAATAGTGCCCATGCTGTGCATCCTGTCAGGAAAACAACAGTCAACTGTCTTGAACAGATCTGGGAAGAGAGAGATAGGGCGTCTTATGACACAATAGTAATGTAACTTTTTTTTTTAAAAAAGAAAACGTAATCTCATGCTTCATCTTTTGCTGGGTATGTGCAATTGCTTAAGAATACAAGAATTACAAGGAGTAGATTATACCATCGCTCGAGCCTGAACAACCATTCTAGACGATCACACCAGATCATCTGCCTTTAAACTCCCCCTGCTCCCAACACCCCCACCACTTCTTATATCCTTTGATTCACTGAAAGACCAAAAATCTTGTTTATTTTAGCCTTAGACATATTCAGCAATGTCGTATCCGCAAATCTTTGGGATAAACAATTTCAAAGTTTCATAACTGAGTGAAGAAACGTCTTAGATCTAAAGTAATTGATCTACTATAACAGGCAAAATTAAAAACATTTTCCTGCCTACCCTGTTAAGCCTGTTCAGAATCATGCATATTTCAATGAAATAATTTCCATTCTTCTATGCAGAGAATATAGGACTGATTTACACAACCTCTCATCATCATGGGAACCTTTCACCTCGGGAATCAAATTAACAAATGTCTGCTGTAGTGCCCCCAATACAAGTATGTCCTTCTTTAAAAGTGGGGACCAAAACTACAGAGTTGTGGTCTCACCAAAGCCTAAATGACTGTAACAAGACTTACTTAATCCTGTACTCCAATCCCTTTGCAATGAAAGCCAACGTGCCATATACCTTCTTAATTGATTGCTGTACCTAATGGAGGCAAGCAGCATTCCATTTCAAGCAGAATAAATGCTGACTCTAATAATTCACTGCACAGAGTGTAACTGGGTATTCACACCCAGACTGAATTAACAGTGAGAGAATTTAAAAGGGGGCTGGAGGATTCACCTATTCTGGGTTCAAGGGAAGGAATCTCCAGTATACATATCAGTGAGTCAATTTTGAGATTAGCAGCAGTTATCTGGGGGAAAAAAAAAAGCAGGCCATCAGGACTGGACAATTACTTAGGACCCAGGAAAACCAGCACAATTGAGGATCAGCTTGAAATATAACCATGGAATGGCATTTTCAGTTACAGGTAGTTCTCCCATGAACTAGTAGTTACATTCCTGTATGACAGTGTTGAGAAAATCACGTAATAGGAGTCATGCGGCCTATGGCAAAAACAGGGTTAGGGACTCAGGTTTAGCAAACCTGTCCATTTCTGGTCAGTTACAGAAATGCAAAGTTGTTCAAGCAAAATTTCCCAATGTATTGTCGTATTCCCCCCACTTCTCCAAATAATACATTTTCTACCTTTTGCCCACTTTCTTAACCTTGCATCTCTTGGCAGCCTGTATCGTCCTCACAGCTCACGTTCCTGTTTAGCTCATCAGCAAATTTAGATTGGACACATTACTCATGATCTCAAAAAATATTGAGATGGACTCTAAATTGCTGAAACTGTGGCAGTGATCCTTTCCAGTACTCCACTGGATACAGCACACTAGGTTGAAATGTCCTGTTTATCCTTTGCCCTGGTTTCTTACCATTAACTAACCCTCTAGCTGTGCTGATATATCACCTACGAATCAGAGCATTAAAGTTGCAACTTTATCTTCATCTCACATTACAGAATGCATTTTGCAATTTCAAGTACAGTATATCTTTTGGTTTTCTTTTTACCTATTCTACTAATTAATTCCTCAAAAACTAGTTTGTCAAGCATGATTGCACTTCTATAAAGACATGTTGACTCTGATCATACAAAGGTATTTTTCAAATTCATTCATGGACATCATATCTACTGCTCATCACTAGCTCCCCTTGAGGTGGCAAGCTGCCTACTTGACCCATTGCTATTCATTTGGTCCTCCCAGTGTCTGTTGGTTTCCTCCCACAGTCCAAAGATATACAGGTTAGGTAGACAATGGCCAGTCCATAGTAATCAGAATGTGTAGGCTAGGTGAATTAACCATGGTAAACGTGGGTTGCGGGCAGGATATTCTTCACAGGATCGGTGCAGACTAGATGGGCCAAATGGCCTCTTCTTGCACTGTGGAGATTCTATGATTGTTCAGAATGCAATCTTTTCAATGTTTGTGCAGCAATGAGTAGTTGGCGACAGCCATGGACCAAATTGAGACTACAGAAATACACTGCACTTTTGGAAAACTTGCAAACCTTCTTCCATTCTAAATAGCTGGTTAGCATCTGTGTGTTTTTTGGCATTGAATACCCAATAATCAGCACAGATCTTCAGTTTTCTGTCTCTCACAAGGGCTATGTTGGAAACCTACAGACATGATGACTGAGATGATGCCTTTTTCCAGAGACCCTGATTTTCTCCCAGCAATGGATGGGATCTGGCAGAAAGGAATCCTTAGACACAATCCTGTTGGTTACCAGATTATAATAGCCTCGGTTACCATCTTTGCCAAAAGTCATCTCATTTGTGGTGAGAATAGAAACAAGGTGCTTCCTCTGGGTTTCCTCCAATGCTTACCAAGTTACAGAATCCGTCAGTTGGTCTAATGTCCACAACTGCGGTAGGTTTAAGGACGCCTTTGGGAATTCTTGGTTGAAGGCAAACACTGTTTTCACTGAAAAAGGCAATTTGTACGAGTACCCTTTCCTCCCAGTGATGAGGGCAAATTCCAGATTTACACCAAATGGAAGCTCTTGTGTGACACTAGCAATTCCTTCCATGGACCAATTGGAGACAGCTGGCAATGGTGTTTGAGAACAGTTGTGTGTGGCAGGTAAGGTCCTGCACAGGTGGAATACACTTTGGGTGTGCAAAGTAAGGTCAAAAACTCCTGGACCCCATCTACCAACCTCAATGTACTGATCAAAGTAGTCACCACACATTTTACCTGCTCGCCTCTTAATACGTTTGATCCCAAAATCAAGGGTACCCACAACTACCTTCCCTCCAGTGGACCATCGAGCAAGTTACAATTAGAAACTTTAGATTATGAAAAGTATAACTGGGTACAGAATGGAAGAGCTCAATTGTAGCAGTGATGTCTGACCCTTGCAACTCAACAGTCCCAGATGAGGGCAGACAATCAGCTCACACTACTCAGCCAGATACTCATGGCAAAACTGGTGAGTAACAGTTGTCATCTCTGCTCCTTGTTAATTAGCAAATTTCTACCTTGCTGAGTTTTAAGCTTACTGCAGAGCAAGTCCCTATTATTGTACATAAAACAGAGCTTCTTGAACAAACCTCACACCCCTGCTCACCTGGCTCTCAGTGAAACGCCCAACTAGTTTAACACCAGGTGAGGATAAGGCCATTGCACTGAAAAGGGTCTCAAAGCCTGACAACAGTGGTGACTATAGTTGATGAAAGCAATCTCATTTGAAGTGCCCAGCCCAGTCACAATTGAGCATCCCTGAAATGGTGTCAGTAATGAAGTTGAATTGAACAGCGAAGACTGGATCTATGCTAAGTGTTAAAATCTGTTCAGTCTGTCTCTTCAACCGGAGGTCTAATCTCCACCTGTGCTGACAATCACCTCCCTGATGGTAACAGGTGTCATAATCTTCGGAATCAAATCTTTCTCTGTGATCTGGATAATGTGATTCCACTTTTCAAAGATAGATAATTGAAACTGGTCACTTCAACTATATCCTGACATTTCCATCTTTCTGCTATGCAGTCTTTAAGAATCCTATGCCTGGATATTTGCAAGGAGGAATCAAGAAGAAAATCTGATAAACAACTTTTATTAGCTCCTGGAACAAAGAAGCCAGATCCCCCTCCTTTCGATTGCTTACAATCATCAAAACTGTAACTGTTGTCCCCGAAACCGTTACCAGGGTCTCAAAGATCCACTGCAGACTTTTGTGAGTATCTCTGCCTTTTCCTGATGGGCTTTGTCACATATATTCCATCACGAAAGCCATCTGCTCACTTGTTGAGGTCATTGGATGCCATAAACAGCTATACATTCTCAACACATCAATTCCTGGATCATCAGATCACCACCTGGATTTGTCAGACTTTGGAAACTAGAATATCCTTAAGTACAACTTCCTTTCTCTAACATTATGGGGAGCCTGTGCATGGATTTGACGAAAAGGTCCAATCCTTCTATTAATACCTAAACAATTCCAATCAGCTACAACCTCTGTCAAAGACACTGCCAATTTCACCAACTGCTCCATCTCATTTAGCCAGTTGCACTATGACTCAATGCTTTATCTATGGAATTCTGGTGACTTCACCAGAATATAGATGGCCCAAATATCATGACGGATGGAGGGAGGGAAGGCAGGCAGGCAGGAACTTAAAAGTGTTGCTGGAAAAGTGCAGCAGGTCAGGTAGCATCAAAGGAACAGGAGAATCGACGTTTCGGGCAAAAGCCCTTCTTCAGGAATGAGGAGGGTGTGCCTAGCAGGCTAAGATAAAAGGTAAGGAGAAGGGACTTGAGGGAGGGGCGTTGGGAATACGATAGGCAGAAGGAGGTTAAGGTGAGGGTGATAGGCCAGAGAGGGGGTGGGGACGGAGAGGTCGGGAAGAAGATTGCAGGTCAAGAAGGCGGTGCTGAGTCTGAGGGTTGGGACTGAGAAAAGGTGGGGGGAGGGGAAATGAGAAAGCTGGAGAAATCTGCATTCATCCCTTGTGGTTGGAGGGTTCCTAGGCAGAAGATGAGGCGCTCTTCCTCCAGGCGTCGTGTTGCCATGGTCTGGCGATGGAGGCGGCCAAGGACCTGCATGTCCTTGGTGGAGTAGGAGGGGGAGTTAAAGTGTTCAGCCATGTGGCGGTTGGGTTGGTTGGTGCGGGTGTCCCAGAAGTGTTCTCTGAAACGTTCCGCAAGTAGGCGGCCTGTCTCCCCAATGTATAGGTGGCCACATCAGGTGCAGTGGATGCAGTAAATGAAGGCAGGCAGACAAGCTGGAAGCTTACATCTGTTGTCGGGAACTTTTTGTAAAGCATAAGAGAGAGAATTTATAATTGTCTAGCAAAGAACAATTTTATTGGAAATGACCAATATGGATTAGCCAAGGGTAGGTCATGTTTCACAAACCTCAGTTTTGTGGGAAGGTGACCAAGCATGTGGATGAGGGTAGGGCAGTTGACTTGGTGTTGACTTCATCAAAGCCTTTGATAATTTTCCACATAGTAGGCTATTGGAGAAAATGTAGAGGTATGGGATTAAAGGTGATTTAGCAGTTTGGATCAGAAACTGGTTCTCTGTGAGAAGGCAGCAAGTGGTGGTTGATGGAAAATATTCAGCCTGGAGTCCAGTTACTAGTGGTGTACTACAAGGATCTGTTTTGGGACCATTGCTGTATTATTTTTATAAATGACTTGGATGCAGGCATAAGTGGATGGGTTAGTAGGTTTGCAGATGATACTCAAGTCAGTGGAGTGGTGGACGATGTGGAAGAATGTTGGATGTTGCAAGGAGACTTGGATAAACTGCTGAATTGGTCTGAAAGATGGTAAATGGAGTTCAATGCAGAAATGTGAGGTGAATCACTTTGGGAAGAATAACAGGAAGGCAGAATACTGGGTCAATGGAAAGATTCTTGGTAGAGTGTGGATGTGCAGAGAGAAATTGGTGTCCATGTACGTAGATACCTGAAAGTTGCCACCCAAGTTGATAGTGCTATTAAGGCTGCAGAAGTTGTGTTAGGTTTTATAGTAGAGGGATTGCGTTCCGGAGCAATGATATCATGCTGCAACTGTACAAAACGCTAGCGCTGCCTCATTTGCGAGTATTGTGTGCAGTTCTGGTCACCCTACTACAAGAAGCATGTGGAAGCATTGGAAAAGGTGCAGAGGAGATTTACCAGGATGTTGCCTGGTCTAAAGTGAAGGTCTTATGAGGAAAGCCCGAGGGGCTTGGGTCTGTTCTCATGAGAGAGAAGGTGGCGAAGAGACGATTTAATAGAGATATACAAGATGATCAGAGAATCAGATAGAGTGGACATGGTTGGTGGCACTCATTATTACAAAGGCTGACAACATTCCAGAAGAACTAATGACTTGAGCTTCAAAACATGATGCACCCCGAGCCAAACTGTTCCAGTACAGCTGTAATACTGCTATTTACTAGACAAATAGAATAGAGAATGTTACAGCACACTGCAGGCCCTTCAGCCCTCCATGTTGCACCGACGTGTGAAATTAATCTGATAACTATCCAACCTACACTGTTCCATTATTATCCAGGTTTGTCCAATGCCCATTTAAATGCCCTTAACGTTGGCGAGTCTACTACTGTTGCAGGCAGGCCATTTTACGCCTCTACCACAGATGAAACTACCCCCCCCATATCTGTCCTAAATCTATCACCCCTCAATTTAATGCTTTATCACTTCGTGTTAGCTTTCACCATCTGAGGAAAAGGCTTTCACTGTCCATCCTATCTAACTCGGATTATCACATACATCTTGATTAAGTCACCTTTCAAACCTTCCTCTCTCCAATGAAAACAGCCTCAATTCAGTCAACCTTTCCTCATAAGACTGTCCCTCCGTACCAGACAACATCCTAGTAAACCTCCTCTGAACCCTTTCCAATGGTTCCACATCGGATTTATAATGCAGTGACCAGAACTGTACACAATACCCTAAGTGCAGCCTTACCAGTGTCTTGCACAGCTGAAGCATGACCTCGTGGCTCTGAAAATCAATCCCCTACCAATAAACAGCAACATAACCATATCAACCTGGTTGGCAACTTTCAGGGATTTGTGCACCTGGACACAGATCTCTGTTCATCTACACTACCAAGAATTTTACTATTAGCTCAGTACTTTGCATTCCCGTTACTTCTTCCGAAGTGAACATATCACCTTGTTCTGCATTAAACTCCATTTGCCCAGCTCTATGCTATCTCTGGCCCTCTGCACTATCCACAGCTCTGCCGACTTTAGTGTCATCCGTAAGTTTACTAACTCATCCTTCTATGCCTACATCCAGATCATCTATAAAAATGACAAACTGCAGTGGCCCCAAAACAGATCCTTGCAACACACCACTGGTAACTGAGCTCCAGGATGAACATTTCCGATCAACCACCACACTTTTTTCAGCTAGCCACTTTTTGATCCAAACCGCTAAATCACCTTCAATCCCAAACTCTATTTTGTGCAATACCCCACCGTGTGGAAATGCCTTACTGAAATCCATAAACAACCATATCAGCCGCTTTACCTTCATCCACCTGTTTTATCACCTTCTCAAACTCAATAGGATTGTCTCTAGGTTGTCAAAATCATCAGATTTAAACTTAATTGGTTGTTAGTCTCCAAGTGCCTGGTTTAAATCAATTGGCTAAATTTAAAAATCTGGTGTATTGGTAAAAATGCTGCTTTGTCTGCTAACAGTACAGCCTTTTGATACAATTATTTCAATTCGAGCACCTGCAACTGGCAAGCTGCTGCATAGAGACCCTCCTTTTCAAATCGCAAATGGAGAAAACACCATTTTTTTTTTAAAAAGGCACCAGGCACTCCACCCCACCAAGCCACACTATCATTTTCTAACATACTGTCTTCCAATCCACAAAAATGCTACCCAATTTTGCAACACAAGTTTCCCTCCAAACTGCTTACCATCCTGAATAGGAAATATGCTGCCATTCCTTCAGCATCTTTGGAAGAAAATCTGTATTTCCCTCCCTAATAGCATTGTGGGTCTACCTACAGCACTTCTAAACAAAATCAGGTCTTCAATGTGTAGTGGAGTTCCTCTGTTCCTTCCAACAGTGACTTCTTCTTGGGTTCTCTGCCTGTGTGCTAGTACATTCCACAATGCCACAATCTTTACCATGGGTAGGATAAAGCAGCTGTTAGCCTTCTCAGCTTCTAACTGAGATCATGAGATAAATCTCCACTAATCAGGATATAAAGGACTGGGAGAAGCTAACAAGTTCTAATTTGGTTCAATTCCAGTTCGGGTCTGGCACTCTGCTGTATTTAGCTAAACATGCAATGTGCACTTAATCAAGTCTATTGTGCAATCTAACAGGAGACTCATGTAATTCAAACCAACTTTAATCAAAGAACAAAAGAAAATTTACAGCCCAGGAACAGGCCCTTCGGCCCTCCAAGCCTAAGCCAATCCAAATCTACTGTCTAAACCAGTCTCAATTCCTAAGCATCTGTATCCCTCTGCTCCCCACCTACTCATGCATCTGTCCAGACGCATCTTAAAATAATCTACCACGCCTGTCTCTACCACCTGTTAGCAACACGTTCCAGACGCCTACCACCTTCCGTGTGAAGTACTTGCCACATGTATCCCCCTTAACCTTTTAATCTCTCACTCAAAGTGTGACCTCTCGTTATTGAATCCTTCGTCCCGGGAAAAAGCCTCTCTCTATCCAATCTGTATAACTTCATGATTTTGTAAACCTCAAATCACATCCCCCTCCATCTCCTTTTTTCTGAAGGAAACAAACCTAACCTACTCAACCTCTCTTCAGAGCTCTCTTCAACCTTCCATGCCAGACAAGATCCTCAAACCTTCTCTGCACCCTCTCCAAAGCGTCCACATCCTTTTGGTAATGTGGCGACCAGAACTGTACACAGTATTCCAAATGCGGCCGAACCAATGTCTTGTACAATTTTAACATGACTCAATACCCTGTCCAATGAAGGCAAGCGTACTATATGCCTTCTTGACCACTCTGTCCACCTGTGCAGCAACCTTCAGGGTACCGCAGACCTGCACTCCCAGATCTCTCTGCCCATCAACTTTTCTCAAGACTCTTCCATTCATTGTACAATTCACTCTAGAATTAGTCTTGCCTAAATGCATCACCTCATTTGTCTGGATTGAAATCCATCTGCCACTTTTCCGCCCAACTCTCCAGTCTATCCATATCCTCCGACAATCCCTTATGCTTTCCATTACTCCAATTTTCATGTCATCTGCAAACTTGCTGATCATACCAATAGTGCCCCCTTCCAAATTATTTACGTATATCACAAACAATAGTGGCCCCAACACTGACCCCTGTGGAACACCACTGGTCACCTTTCTCCATTTCGAGAAACTCCCTTCAACTACTACTGACTCCTGTTGCTCAACCAGTTCTTTATCCACCTAGCTAGAACACCCTGCACACCATGTGACCTCATTAGTTTACCATGGGGAACCTGATCAAACGCCTTACTAAAGTCGACGTATATGACAACAGCTCTTCCTTCAGCTTTCAAATTGGTCACTGCCTCAAAGCATTCTATTAAGTTGGTAAGGCACGATCTCCCCCACACAAAACCACGTTGCCTATCACTGATAAGTCCATTCTTTTCTAAATATGGATAGATCCTTTCCCTCAGTACCTTCTCCAGCAACTTTCCCACCACTGATGTCAGGCTCACTGGTCTGCAGTTACCCGGAATATCCCTACTATCCTTCTTGTACAGGGGGACAACATGAGCAACCTTCCAGTCCTCCAGCACCTCGCCTGTGTTTAAGGATGCCACAAAGACATCTATCAGTGCCCCAGCTATTTCCTCTCTCGCCTCCCTCAGCAACCTGGGATAGATCCCAGCCGGTCCTGGGGATCTGTCCACCTTAATAACCTCTAGCCTACCCAACACATCTTCCCTACTTATGCCAACATGATCCAGACTAATCAAACTTCTATCTCTAGTCTCAACGTTCATCATGTTGCTCTCCTCAGTGAACATTGATGCAAAGCAATCATTCAGAATCTCGCCCATTCTCTCAGGTTCGACACACAGGTTCCTTCATTATCCTTTAGTGGACCAATCCTTTCTCTAGTTACCTGCTTATTTCTTATATAAGAATAAAATGCTTTGGCATTCTCCTTAATTCTGCTCGCTAAAGAAATTTCATGACACCTTTTAGCCCACTTGATTCCTCATTTAAGACTCGTCCTACTCTTCAGATATTACTCCAGGGCCCATTCTGTTCTTAGCTGCCCAGACCTTATGCATACTTCCCTTTTCCTCTTGGCTGGTTGTACAATTTATCCTGTCAGCCACCATTCATGAATTTTGCCTTTCCTAATCTTAGCCTTCAACAGGACATGCCTATCCTGAACTACCTTTGAAAGCCTTCCACATATCAAACGTCGACTTCCCTTCAAATAGTTATGTCCAATCCACATTTCCCAGCTCCTGCCTAATTTTCATATAATTGGCTTTGGCCCAGTTTAGTACTCTTCCCTTAGGACTACTCATCTTTTCTACAAGTATTCTAAAACTTATAGAATTGTAGTCACTGTTCCCAAAGAAATCCCCAACCACAACTTCTTCCAACTGTCGTGCTCATTCCCCAATACCGGGTCCAATATGGCCCTTTCCCTCGTCTGTACTATTGACATACTGCTCTAGAAAACATTCCTAGCTGCTTCTTACAACTTCTACACCATCCAGACCTCTGACGCTAAGTGTATCCCAGTCAGTGTTGGGAAAATTAAAATCTCCCATCACCACTACCCTATTGCCTCTACATCCTTCCATAATCTGTTTACCAATTTGTTCTTCTACCTCAGGCTCACTGTTGGGAGGACTGTAATACAGCCCCAATTTAACTGCACCCTTCTTATTTCTCAGCTCCACCCATAATGTCTCACTATCCATAGTGTCCTCCTTTAGCACAGCCACGATATCATCCCTGACCAGCAATGCAACTTGCCCCTCCCCCACTCCCACCGCCCCTTTTTTACTCCCTTCCTGTCCTGTCTGAAGCATCCACACCCTGGAACATTTAAATGCCAATCATGCCCTTGTTTCAACCAAGTCTCTGATTGCAAATAACGTTATACGCCCAGGCACCAATCCAAACCTTAAGTTCATCTGCCTTACACACTACACGCCTTGCCTTAAAGTAGATGCATTTCAGGCCACCAGTTCTTTTGCGTAGATCTGCTCTCTGCCTACTCGTCCCCTTATTAATGCTATCTTCATGATTCTTACAGTCTCCACCTCACTGCCTACTTGTTTTCTCTTCTGGTTCCCAGCCCCCTGCCACATCAGTTTAAAACTTCCCCAACAGCAGTAGTATAAACTCCCTGAAGGACATTGGTTCCAGTCTGGTTCAGATGTAGACTGTCCATTTTGCAATAGTCCCATCTTCCCCAGAACCGGTCCCAAAGTCCAACAAATCTGAACCCCTCCTTCCTTCACCATCCCTCAAGTTACTGTTCATCCTGCCTATTTTTTCATTTCTGCGCTTTCGAGATCACTACCTTTGAGGTCCTCCTCTAACTTCTCTCCTAGCTCCCGGAATTCTTCTTTCAGGACCTCATTTTGTTTTTTACTTATATCGTTGGTGCCTATATGCACCAAGACAACTGGGTGGTCACCCTCCCCTTTTAGAATGTCCTGCAGTCGATCGGTGACATCCCTGAGTGTACCTGGGAGGCAACATACCATCCTGGAGTCCCGTTTTCAGCCACAGGACCGCATATCTACTCCCCTCACAATAGAATCCCCTATGACTACAGCTGTACGAGTCTTTTTCCCCACCCTTGGGAACAGCAGTGCCCGCCACAGTGCCATGATCTTGGCAACTGCTGCTGTCTCCTGTTGAGCCATCTCCCCCAACAGTATCCAAAATGGTATACTGGTTTTGGAGGGCAATGACCTTCAAAACAGTACCAAACCTTACTTTGCCAAAGATTTTATGGGCATGCGTCCCCTCTTGGTATCTATAATCCAGATAATATCAATAAGGATTGGTGGCAGTGAATCTACCCAAAACACTTCAGATGATCTAGTTTATTCTCCAAAAACACGGTAGTTGAGTTCCCATGCAACCTCAAGCGACAGAAAATCGCACAATAGAAATAATGGAGCCTAAGGGAAAAATGGGGTTGGGGCAAAACACCAAATAGATCAGTAAAAATTGAAACAAAAATGAGAGAGAGTGTCATTTTCGAGAGAGAGAGTGTCATTTTCGAGAGAGAGAGTGTCATTTTCGAGAGAGAGAGAGTCATTTTCGAGAGAGAGAGAGTCATTTTCGAGAGAGAGAGAGTCATTTTCGAGAGAGAGAGAGAGAGAGAGAGTCAGTCATTTTCGAGAGAGAGTCATATTCGAGAGAAATATGACAATAAATTTAACACTAAGAGCTTTGAGTTTGCTGAATTATAGTCTGGGATTAAACAGGGGCCGAGTGTCATCATCAGCATCACCATTACTTACATGTGCAGTTCTGGGTGCAGGATTACAGAAGAAAATATTTAGTCCAGAAGTGGATGGCTTCATGGTTTATGGGATCATTGCCCTCAGACTGTTTCTTGGGGGGTGGCTTAAAAAGACATCTGGATTTTGTTGCTTTGCCATCTTTCTTTCATGAAAAAGCTGTTCAGAGGGTGCCTGATAAGACTTAATGCCACAAACTGCTGCCCTGCTGTGTTCTGCATCACAGTCAGTATCTATGAAGTCTAAATACTTCTCAACTTCCATCAGAATAGAAGACAAATTTGGGAAATTCTCATGATGCTGCATCCTAGACTACTACTACTTTATTTCGAGCTTCAATTTCCCCTGCTGTATCCTCACAATGGGACTCATGCTGCTTCATGACATCCTCATCTCCACTTCTTCAAATCCAACTTGCTTTGCAAAAGTGACGCAATGTTCTTTGATTGCTGGAAGCTCCTCTGACAATTTAACACCTTTAAAAACATGAAGAAAATCAGAAAGAAACTTCTGCCAAACTGCATATAAGCAATCCTTACTGACATCACCTCAGGCCTCCACAATGATGTAAATAGCATTCTTAATGTAAAAGCTCTTCCAAAATTGAAGAACACTGTTCTTATTATCCCCCTCAGTAGATGCAATCAGTTTCTTGAATACATGCCTTGAATAAGTTTTAAAATCTGCTCTTGTGCCCTGGTACATGGGTTTAAAAAAGGAGAGAGGTTGTGTTTGGAGGTAGAAATAGCATTTGATGGTTTCAGAAAGCTCACCGATGGTGAAAGTACAACTTGGTGCATTGCTCAGGAAAAAAAAGGAGAATCTTGAAATCCAAATTTTTTACTGCTGCAATAATTTCTAAAAACATCCTTGAAAACATCAAAAATAAAAAGCACAGAAAACGTTGCCCCCCTCATCCAGCAGTTTTTGCTTGACCTGAAGTAAACAACTCGAGTGGACTTCAGGTAATCTTCCAAAGTTTGCAGGTTGGCAGAGTTGTACACCAACACTGGCTTAAGCTTTTAAGTTTCCACTAGCATTGGAACCCAACACAGTCATACAATCTTTTGCAATCTTAATACCTGGGACATGAGCTTCATCTTAGAAATGTAGTTCTGGATGGCATTCGTTTCCAGTATAAACTGGCCTTGTCCAAACTGAAAATTAGATCTATGATGTAGCCTTCTTCCTCAAATCAATCAATTTTTTCTCCATGGGAGGAAATGACAGCATGCATTCACCTGCACTGGTAGCTTCACCATGTAACATCACGTTATGAAAAGCTCAGATCTTAAAACCAGCCACTACTAGCACT
The DNA here is from genome assembly GCF_047496795.1 of Chiloscyllium punctatum. Taxonomy (NCBI): domain Eukaryota; kingdom Metazoa; phylum Chordata; class Chondrichthyes; order Orectolobiformes; family Hemiscylliidae; genus Chiloscyllium; species Chiloscyllium punctatum. Next base: position 95,415,923 of record NC_092745.1, on the reverse strand, counting down.
GGAGACAAGCTTATCTGCAGGATTTTCCACTTTGTCTTTAGGTCCTCATAAATTGATAAGACTTTCTATTTTATGTTGAGAAAGGTGGTCCAAGTTCACATTTTTGATTGATCTTCTACCGATGTACTCAGAAGCCACTCTATCTCAAGTTCCTTTCCTCATGATCTGACAGACTTGCTAGTTCTCAGACTTGTTCCAGCAATACAGCTTGCTTTAATCCTTTCTGCATTGTCTCCAATGGTGTGTAGCATAGACTCCTTTATTCCTGTTGCATGAACAATACCACATGCTCTTCCATTATGCTCAAAACACTTTACATCTAGCTTCTGTTCAAATGTTAGAGCTTTTCTTTTACAGTCATCACCAGTAACTTTTTTCACCTGGATGCTGCCTGTTGACATTCTTTCATAGTCATGGAAATCACAGTGAGATTCACAAAAAACTTTAAATTACTGAGTACAGCACCGTGCCTTCCATGAAGCTCTTCACCAGAAAGTGTGCAAGCTGACTGACCATGTGATGTGGAGTCCAGTCCTCTGCGTACAGTGACACCTAATGATGGGGAAGGAATCGTGTAATAGCCAATAGGAGTTAATGTTGTAGGAAAAACGTTCCCCAATTCATCAATCACATTAAAGCCAAATTGCACTGACAAAACACCCACTATAGGAGAATGACCTGTATCAATGTATATGAACCCAAAGACCCAACACAGACCCAAAGCAAGTTCCAAATCAAAACCAGCCAGTCTGAACCTCATGCTATTGTCATCAATTTGGTCCATATGAACATTTCAGCCAATTGGGACAACCAGGCTGCAAGAAGTCGAGTTGCTTTGGTAACAAACTTATTTGCATGTTGTAGCCTGGATATGGATAATGATGGAGCACCAAATTGACAGAAACATTAAATAACTAAATAAATGTTAATGGTAGGTCAGAAAATTCAAAGAGATTTCAAGAACAAAGAAGAATTTAAACATTTTTTAAAAAGGGAGAAAGCAGACTATGAGAGAAACCAAGCTAGTTATATAAAAACAAAAAAAAAGTAGGAGATTCTAAAAATATTTAAATAGGAAGAGAATTAAAGCTTGTATAGGTCATTCAGATGGTAGGTCTGGAATGCTGATACTGGAAAAGAAAATAAAGTAGGATTTAAACAGGTATTTTGAATTGGACTTCACTTCTGAAGACTGAAAAACTTCCCAAAGACATTTCTGAGGAGAGGTCACTCGACCAAAAACATTAACTCTGATTTTTCTCTACAGGTGCTGCTAGATCTTTTCCATCAATTTCTGATTTTGTTCCCAAAGACATCGTCTGCATCCCTTCATCTTAAAAGAACTGGCTGCTGAGAGAACAGAAGCATTAATTACAATTCCTCAGATTCTGGAACAGGGACCAGTGGATTGGAAAATAATAGAGGTAATGCCTTTGTTCAAGAAAGGAGGGAGATCTAAAGCAAGAAACTTCCAGCTCAGTATAAAATCTGGAATAGTAAAATTACAAGAATCTATCACTCTGTTATTGCAGAATACTTAAAGAATAATAATGTAATCCGCAAGAATCATTATGATTTTGTGGAAGAAAAATCACGTTTAACTAATTTAGTTGGATAAAGGAGTTATTTTAACACAAGTCAAAGGCAGATAATGCTGGGGTAACAAAACAGATAATGAAATGTTTAGCTAAGAAACAAAGAGAAGGGATAAATGGATTTTTTTTTGGAGTTGACAAGTTGTAACAAGGTGAGTGCTGAGGACACCACATGCATCAATAGTTTGGATAAGAGATCCATTTGTATGGCAGCTAATTTGTTAATGACAATAAGAGGGTCAAGAAAGGGGAGCTAAAATGCCGCCCGAGTGATCACTTTGCAGAACATCTATGTTCTATCCCCTGAGCTTCTAGTTGCCTGCCACTTCAAAATTTCTGTCCCGGGCTTGCTAAAGTGTCCTGTGAAGCCTCAATGCAAGATTGAAGAACAAAATCTTATTTTTCACTTGTGGATGCTGCAGCCTCTAGGATTCAACATTGAGTTCAAATGACTTCAGAGCCTAATTCCAGCCTTCCATGTTTGTTCTACCCACCTCACATCCTGTCCTGTTATAACATAGGTTGCTTTCAGCAGTGACCTCTTTGCATGTACTCCTAGGCCCATTATCAACCCAATTATATTGATTGCATTCGGCACAGCTATTTTCTCATTCTTACCTCATTACTTAAATCTCTCTTCTCTGGGCTCCATCTCCACCTATCCACTCACGTCTCCACCACTATCAAGCTGGAGGTTTGGGCATTAAATTTATTCAAGGCTGAATTCGACAGACTTTTGATCACCAAGTGTTATGGGGATTGGCAGGAAAATGGAGACAACTACCAGATCAGCTACAATTTTACTGAACAACAGCAGACTCAAAGGCCAAATGCTTACTATTACTGAACCATTCTTACGATGGTAGAGGAACCAATTTCTTTGCAATCCATACACCAGGAAGCATTCCCACACTTACATTTGCCATGGGCAAATCCTGAAAGGTTTTGCACTCAACTTGCATAGTCATATCAAATACACAGACCTCAGCCATCAAATCTTGGTAATACAACTTATATTCAGAGCTTTCGTTCAGAGGCAGGGATACTAAAGCCACAAGACCTTCACAACTGTAAACAAGTACTTAATTGGCTGCAAAGTGCTTTTAGAGATCTTTTAGAGGCAAGGAGCCATTCAAATGCAGGTCATTCCTCTTTCCCATTCTGTTGTGGCTGGATTACAATTATACCTATATCCACTGTACAGTAGTTTCAGTGCTGGGAAAATAATATCACCCCTTTGGATCCCAATAAGGGCAATGATCCCTTTTTAAAAAATTAAAAACCAATTAAAAATCTGATTAAATAATGAAAATGCTTCAATGCCATTTTTCACAGTACTAAACAATAAATAAGCCCAGAAATCCCATGGAGACCTTTACAGACAGCTCCAGGACAAAGCTGTAATATTGTTCAGCAACTCTGCCTCATTTCCCAGGATAATAATCACTTACATACTGCTATTAGATAAGCTACTTGTGTTGCAAATATGTACCTCTCTGTGAGGGCTAATTTAAGTACTGACAAGTAGGTATCAGTGTTTCAATAGCAATTAGGGCAAATAAGATGTAGCTAGTGAGAATGTGGACAGATAAAAATCACTATCAAGAACTTCTATGGCACCGTGGTAGTGTCCTTACCTTGGAGTCAAGAGGCCCACTTTCATGTCCCACCTGTTCTGGAGGTGTGAGATAACATCTCTGAATAGCTTGTTCAGAAATCATCATACTGCCAATTTGAGGATCCTTGTGATTGAGCACTGGTGTTGAATTAGAAAGCCAGGGTCACCAGTCTATAGTTCCCTGGCTTTTCCTTACCATGCTTCTTAAATAGTGGCACCATATTAGCCAGCCTCCAGTCTTCCAGCACCTTACCTATGACTACTGATCATATAAATATTAGTAGGGGGGGGGGGGGGCAGCAATCACTTCCCTAGCTTCTTAGAGAGAGTTCTAAGGTACACCTGATCAGGTCCAGTGGATTTATCCACCTTTTTGCATTAATACATCCAGCACCACCTCCTCTGTAACATGGACATTTTTTAAGATGTCACCATCTATTTCCTCACATTCTGTATCTTCCATATCCTTCTCCAGTCTGCAACTGATATAGGTTTCCTTCTTTTTAACCAAATCCTCAATTTTTCTAGTCATCCAGCATTCCCTACACCTACCAGCTCTGCCCTTCACGCTCACAGGAAATGACTGTTTCTGAATTCTCGTTATCTCATTTTTGAATGTTTCCCATTTTCTAGCTGTCCCTTTACCTATGAACATCTGCCCCCAATCAGCTTTTGAAAGTTCGTGCCCAATATCAATCAAAAAATTGTCCTTCCATCAATTTAGAACTTGAAAGTTTTAGATTTAATCTATCCTTTCTCATCACTATTTTAAAACTAATGGGACTGCAGTCACTGGCCCCAAAGTCACTCCCCCACTGACACCTCAATCACTCGCCCTGCCTTATTTCCCAAGAGTAGGTCAAGTTTTGCACCTTCTCGAGTAGACACGTCCACATACTGAATCAGAATTTTTTTCTTGTACACCCCTAACAAATTCCTCTTCATCTAAACTCTTAACACTATGGCAGTCCCAGTCTACATATGGAAAGTTAAAATCCCCTACCATAACCACACTATTATTCTTAGAGATAACCAAGATCTCATTACAAAATTTGTTTCTCAATATCCCCTGACTATTGGGGGGGGGGGGGGTTATAGTACAATCCAAAAATGGTGATCATTCCTTTCTGATTTCTCAGTTCCACCTAAATAACGTCCCTGGATATATCCCAGGAATATCTTCCCCAAGTACAGCCATAAAAGAGTTATCTCTTCGCAAAAAACATCAACCTCCCACCCCCATCCTTCCCATAGCATTTCTCTGAACATCCGATATTGCCAGCTTAATTTTTCACAACGGTGGTATCCCTACCTCTGGACCAAGAGGACCAGGTTCAGGTCCCATCTGTTCTAATCATTAGAGGTGTAGTAACATCTCTGAACAGGGTGACTGGAAAATATATGATACTGCCAGCTTAGCACTTCTGTGGCACAATGGTTCTCTACTTTTAAACCAGGAGGGCGGGGTTCAAGTCCCACTTGGTGCATCATCACATATCTGAACAGGTTGATTTTAAAAATAACATCCACCATACTGCCAGCTGTGCAGTTTTTTGGAAACAATTCCCCTTTCTAATATTAAATAAAAATATCATGGTGCAAGTAGACTCTGCATTGAATTGTGCCTTCATCTCTCTCACACAAAACCTGGGACTCCTCAAATTAAGGAATTTCAGTTCTTTGGAACTGGAATCTCCTCCATAGTCACATGCAGAGTATCAACAAGAATTATGGAAAATTAAAACACATCACTATTTCATTACCCTAACACAATCTTCTGTTGGTCCCCTGCACTCAGAATATTTATTGGTCAACCTTTTTACCAGCCACTAAAACAGAGTGCAACAGCCATCCTTATTCATCTAAGAAACACTCTTTGTGGCACAACGGTAGTATTGGTTTGAGTCCCACTGCTCTAGAGGTGTGATAACATTCTCTGAACAGGTTGATGAGTAAAATAGGTTATCAGATTATTAAAAAAAGACAAACATGAAAATAACACTATCTAGCTTACCTATAGCTTTCCAAACACTTTTACATTGGCAATTACAATTAAATAACTAAAATGAAACTTGGAAATTGGTAAGAAGAAAAAATAAATACTTAACAGTACAATTACTTTCTAGGATACTTTGCAAGTGCAATTCAAGGACTGGGCACATTGGCCAAAAGGAAGACTACATACCAAGCTAAATGAGCAAAATGGGAGTCTGTAGAAGCAGCAATTATTTCACAATTAATCTTGTTGAAATCTTCTATACGATCACTAAAAGCGATAATCTCAGTTGGGCATACATAGGAGAAATCAAGTGGGTAGAAAAAGAAGACTACATATTTTCCTGTTGAGAAAATGAACAGTTAAATTCATTAACAGTGTTGTGAATCAAAAAAAAACTTTGTACAAAACCAACAATTGCAACCTATGTCGAGAATGGTGTGGAGGTACCAGTTTTGGACTGGGGTGGAGAAAATCAGAAGTGGTCACCCAACACCAGGTTACAGTCCAACAGATTTACAGAAGAACATCAATTATCCGAATGAGTATTTTGTTCAGATTATCGAATGTTCAGATAATAGAATGCCGGATAACAGTTTAGCCAAGCATCACGACCTTGTAATCTTGTCTGGAAAATCCAAAATTCAGATAATCAAATGCCAGACAGAGGAACCTCTATTTGAAATCACAAGCTTATGGAGCGCTGCTCCTTTGTCACCTGATGAAAGATCCAAAAGCTTGGATTTCAAATAAACAGATAACCTGGTGATGTGACTTCTGACTATGTTAAGAATGCCAGTTCACTTATTACTTCCATCAATCTAAAGAGCAATAAAAGCAATGTATATACCAGATAGTCCTCTGAAGTGACCCATTCTTATTGCCACCTCAAGAGACAAAAATTATATGTATCACTTCAACACCTCTGTGCTTGTACAATATGTTCCAGTGCTGCCTCTGGATTCCTCCTGGTATTTTTGAACAGGATGATGAATACTTCAAAATACCAAACCAGTCAGAGTCAATGCATAGAGGCTGACCAACCACTTTCCTGTTTGCACTGATCACAGACCACCCCTATGCTGTGTAAAAGCATGCTTCATTTAATAGACCAACAGCAGATACTTCAACACACAAGTTTAGTGTTAAAAAAATGCATTGATAAGTCAGGGGATGGGAATGTGTAAAGGTATTCAGGGGTTTGAGGCTAAAAAACTTTGTTTCCTTGGTTTTTTTAATTTAAAACTGCTGCCACAATTTTATCTCAATTTAGCAGAATTTAAATCAGAAAGATCTTGGAGCGTCAGAGGCTGAGGGGTGACCTGACAGAGGTTTACAAAATTATAAGGGGCATGGATAGGATAAATAGGCAAAGTCTTTTCCCTGGGGTCGGGGAGTCCAGAACTAGAGGGCAAAGATATAAAAGAGACCTAAGGGCAACTTTTTCACAGAGGGTGGTACATGTATGGAATGAGCTGCCAGAGGATGTGGTGGACACTGGTACAATTGCAACATTTTAAGAGGCATTTGGATGGGTAAATGAATATATGGGTTTGGAGGGATATGGGCCGGGTGCTGGCAGGTGGGACTAAATTGCATTGGGATAGCTGGTCAGCATGGACGGGTTGGACCGAAGGGTCTGTTTCCATGCTGTACATCTCTATAACTATGACTGTCAAATCATTTTACAATTCTAATTTTCAAGGCCAACCTCAAAACACAACTGACAATCCCCATGGCTGCCTCAGCATTCAGAGGTCAGCGACTTCAGTGGTCCTATCTCTTGTTGGAACATTCACACATACCCTCTTGCCATGGAACTGAAACTACATTGTTCACCAATACATCACCAATCAATACATCACCTCTTCCAGAAACTTGAGGTACCAGCAGCCTTAACTTTTTTTTAAATACTACTGTCTTCTCAATCACTGATATATACTTTCCCCTTCCATCACCTCTGTAGATAACTTTCTTTTATACAAATAGTAAGGGATTCTAATTTATGGAAATCCAGCTTGTTCACATATGAACATATAGTTGAAGACAATTTTCCCACCTGCACATATTTTCAAACTTCGCTTCATAAGATTTAGCTTCTAGACATTTAATACCAAGTTGTGGCGAATGCCTTCTCTGTATCACCTGTACAAATTGCAACCATGAGCTCCTCCAACCAGCTCCTCCAACTATCTAGATTCCCAAGGACAAAAGGGCTCAACAACAGTGTGGGCCTAAATAAGATGCATTAGTGCTGGGTGAGGTCCACAAGGGTCATCCTGGCATGGCCATACTGCAGCTTATGACATTACATCTAAAAAGGCAAAAAAGACAAACATTCTTAGTTATTAATACCTTAGTTCCCTAAACAAATATACAGCTCAGTGTATGCCAGGATGATTTCCCATTTCTCAAAAATCACATATTAGAAAATTGTATGCGAGAACTCTGGATTTTTAAAAGAATTCCAACTTCCTAAATAGGTACTGGGCTGTAGTATGACCAATCTACATTTCAATACACCACCCCATAATGGAGATCTTTTATAAACAAAGTTAGAGAGAAACAAACTTTTCATCTGAAGCAAGATATTAGCAAAATGTCGCAATTTTATCTCAAAACTGATCAAATTCTGCTGTTTTTGAACAAAAAGTTCTTCAGATATGACTGCAAGATTATGACTGTCAAAACATTTTATAATTCTTTCCTCATCTGGCTCTCTGCCACAAGACCCATAATGCATCAGGCATTTGTGATGTTCATGCCCATAAAAGGACAGATGCAACAGGCAGCTGAACGCATGCTTATCCCAAGCAGTAGTTCAAATACTCAGTCTGCCATTTTAAACAATATGGAGGAATTTCTCACATTGGTTGCTCAACACCTTAACGAAGTGCAGGAAAGTGCTCTCAAGCTCTTGACTAGCAATGTTGTTCATTTAGATAAACCATGAGAGAGAAAATTGAGAAACAGCAAATGGAAACAGGAATCTTCAAGGCACTCTACCTCTCATCTTTTGCATCCATTCCCCCTTTCCCCCCAAAGGGAAATTGCCTTCTGCCTCAATGACCAAGTCTACTTTGTACAGCATACCCATCTCAGGTATCTCGACTGTTAGAGCAGGGGAATGAGCAGCCTGCCTTTAAACTTTATTGAAGCCACAGCACATAAGAATAGAAAGCATAAAAGGAAGACCAGTGGATATTAGAGGTTTAATGTCTCTCTCTCTCTATGGTTGTACATCATTCCATAACATTTTCATGCCACTCAGATACTGAAACATTTCATGTCCATATCGAGCAAGACTTGGACAATATCTCTGCTTTGGATGAGAAGTGACACATAATATTCACACCACACAAGTACAAGGAATCAAATCACAACCCTTAAATGTTCATTGGCATTACCATTAGAGAATCCTCCACTATCAACATCTTGGGGGTTACTGTTGGCCAGGAACTAAACTGGATCAGCCATAACAATACTGTGGACACAAGAGCATTTCAGAGGCGAGAATTTCTACAGCAAAAACTCACCTCCTTTCTCTACAATGACTGTCCACTGTCTACAAAAAGTACAAGGAGTGCCTGGACGAATACAGTTCCAACTATTCTCAAGCATGACATCATTGATGACAAGCAGTCTTCTTGACTAGTATTCCATCCACCATAAGCAACACTTATTCCCCTCACTACCAACACATATCAATAGCCAAGTTTACCATATAAGATGCATGCAGCAAATCACCAAGACTCCTCCAACAGCACTTTCCAAACCTGTAATCCCTACAACCTTAAGGGGGAACAGATGCCTGAAAATATTATCAGCTACAAGTTCCCCTCCAAGCCATACACCATTCTCACTTGGAAACGTATCGCTGTTTATCCACTATTGCTAGATAAACATACTGAAATTTCTTCCTTAACAACATTTGTGGTGTTCTTTATTTTATGTACTCTGGTCATTTGAAACATGCCTATCAGATGCAGTCATGGGTTTTTGTAACAGTGAGGTAAGTGGCTGTAAGCACCCTGGCCACATTAGGTTCTCTTCCTTGAGATGATGATGCAAAGTCATCAGCAACTTCACTCTTCTGTAACTTCATTCCTTTCTGCAGAACCATCTTGCGCAAGGCACAAGAGACTACAATCATGCTCAACACTTGCTCAAGAATACAGAGGCAGACAAGCATATGAAGCTCATCTTCAACAGCCGAATGACTTGTTCAAAAGATAATCCTTAAGGTTACAAGCACGTTGTTAAACTTTTTTCTCTGTATCAGTGGGAGGGCACTTCTACAAGGTCCTCAGAAGATTGTCCAGTCTCCAAAGAGCAATTACTCATTGTTTGTAAATTCCCCAAGAGAAATGGCTGCAAAATGAAGGAATCATGGTAGCTTCTGAAATCACCTGGACAGATATACATGAAAGCCACCCAATAGTCACATGACAGCTGTACACAGCTGATGAAGAATCCCATCCAAATGATAAATAGTGATCTGAAGGTGCCTTGATTCCCATGTATGTATCGTGTTTGACTTCCTGTTCCTGCACAAATCCTGCAGTCAAATGCCACTAACTCATGGGACATCCTGTCCCAGATGCCTGAAGATATATGGAACAAAAATCTGTCATTAAAAATCAGGGCAAAAATTGCAAACCTGAGTAAATGCTATCCTCAAATCAAGAGACAAGCAACAATGATATTACTGTGGAAATTCAGCTATTGCAAAGTAAGTGAGAACCATCTGCATACTACCAGCTTCATCAGTATAAAAGTGCACTTAAATGACAGCTTTGGCATGTATCATATTAATCTCCTGGGAAATATATTTGCATATCTTATCACCTCCTGGATGGAGTTGAAGGTGGAGGAATTCAGTCCTTGGCCACCACTAGAATGATTTTTCTGCCTGGCTCTCAAAAAGGTCTTGATTCAGGAGGCTATAGTTTTTCTTCTATTCACTCACAGGAACAAGGACATCGCTTGCTGGCGAGCATTTATTACGCATCCCCCTAGTTGCCTTTGGGAAGGTGGTGGTAAGCTGTGAAAAATCTGCTGACAGTTTTGGCCTTCTTAGGCATTGCTACTACATCTTATCAGAGAAGCTGATCTTGTCTGCATTTGCTTTGCTGGGGAAATCACCTCCCTTAAGCTACAGGTCTGTGCCCATCCCCTCTGATCAATGGAGTGGCACATGGTTGAGGAGAAAGCAGGTGCCATTGTTGTTGCTCCTGCTGTTGGTGATGGTGTTAATGTGCCTGCTTTTCTTGAACCTCAGAGGTCCATTATATAGCTGCAGAATGTCTCCCAATTCTGACAGCAGAAATGAATGGACAAAGTCAAAGTTAGGTGAAGCGACTTCCAAAAAATTCAGAAAACCCTTTAAATCCGTTCAAAACATGCTAACAAAGAAAAGGAAAACGCTAATCACCTTTAAAAATATTTCCAACCTATTAACTTAATTGGCTAAGATAAGCACTCTCACTATCATCGAGTCATATAGTCTAGAATCAGGCACTTCAACCCATGTCTATACCTACCAAAGACCAAACTATACTAATGCTATTCCTGGTGAAGGGTTTATGGCCAAAACGTCGATTCTCCTGGTCCTCGGATGCTGCCTGACCGGCTGTGCTTTTCCAGTACCACACTCCAACTCTGGTCTCCAGCATCTGCAGTCCTCACTTTCTCCTCATGTTATTTACCTGCACTTGGTCCATAGCCTTTAATGCCCTTGCATTTGGAGGGCTCATCCAGATGTTTAAGTGTTTCAAAAGTACCTGCCTCTACCCTATTTAAGGCATCGCAATCCAGATTTCGACTACCCTCGAGGTGAAAAACTCTCAAAACTCCTCTAAACCACTTATTTCTCTCACCTTAAATGTTTGCCCTTTGGTCTTAGGCATGTCTGCCACAGTGAAAAGATTCTCATGATCTACTGTCTATATCTCTCAATTTTGTACATCTCAATTAGATCCCCCACAGCACTCCACCCCTCCCCACCACTTCAGACCCCTTTGCTCCAAGGTTAACAAACCCAAACTATCCAATTCCTCCTCACAACAGACTTTTCGTGCAATATCCTGGTGATTCTCCTCTGCACTCGCTCCAGTGTAATCAAGACCTTCCAATAGTATGGCAGCCAGGACTTCACACAATATTCCATTTTTGGCCTAGCCGATGTTTTATGAAGTTATAACAAGACTTCCATGCTCCTATATTCTATACATGGGTTAATGAAGGAAAACATCCCATAAGTGTTCTTGATTCCCCTGTCGAGCTGTGCTGACACCTTCATGGACCTACGGACTTGAACACCAAGATCCCTTTCTTCCTCTTTACTCTTTAGGGACCTATCATTCATTGTGTATATTCTTCCCTTACTGCATTACCTAGTAATTATCAGGGTTAGATTCCATCTAATTTCAGAATTTCCACTGCTCTGCCCAATTTACCAGCGGCCTGAGACTATCCTCTACACTATCAACAACATTACCAATTTGGCATCTGCAAACTTGCTAATTAAACCTTCTACATTCACATTCAAGTCATTAATGCTGATATGAAAGAGCAAGGGTCGTAGCAGCACACTGCCGGTCACAGGTTTCCAATCACAACAACATTCCTCCACCATTACACTTTGCCTCCTGTTTGCAAGCCATGTTTGGATCCTGTTTGCCAACTGAGCTCTTTTGGACCAGCCTTCCATCAGACTCCTTGTCAGAGCCGACCTGAAGTCCATATACTACCCTCATCAATATATTTAGTCACCTTTCCAAAAACTCAATGTGTCAGGCAGGATCATCCTTTACCAACTCCAGGCTGACTATCCCTGATCAATCCATGCCTTTCCAAGCGTCAATTAATCCTGTCCCTCAATGTTCTTCCATAATTTCCCTACCAGTGGCACAAGGCCAACTGGTCTGTTACTACCTGGCCCATCCCTGCTGCCTCTCCTGAATAAAAGCACCATATTAGCTATCCTCCAGTCATGCGGCACTTCAACTGTGGCTGGTGAAGTATTAAATATCTCTGCCGGGGCCCATCAATCACGTTTGCCTCCCATAGCAGCTTGCAATACATCTTATCAGGCGCAGGGAAAATATGTTTTTAAGCACACTAAAATATCTAATATCACCTTCTAATCTTAAGATGCTCTAGAACCTCACCGTCTCAAATGAAATCCCTGGCAATGTCTTCCTCTTCTGTGACTACAGAAGAGTAGTATTCTTTTAAAGCCTCACCCACATCCTCAGGCTCCATGCCCAGGTTGCCCCTTCAGTCTGTAATAGGTCCCACACTTTCCCTGATAACACGCTCACTCTTAACATATTTATAAAAAGCTTTAGGATCAAGGAAAATTCTATCTGCTAAAGATATTTCATGGTCCCTCTTTGCCCTCAATTTACTTTTTGAGAAACCCCCTGCACACACTATACCTTTGAAGAGCCTCTCCTGTTTTTTTACATGTTGTATGTGATATATGCTTCCTTCTTTTTCTTTATCAAACTCATGAAATACCTTGACATCCAGGGCTCCCTGGACTTGTTCCCCTGACCTTGATACTTACAGGAATATAATACAGTGGCCCTGTATTCCCACTATGATATTTCCCACTTTCCAAACAGACTTAGACTGGGAGCATCTACTCCCAGTCTATGTTTACAAGATCCTGTTGAATGATATTGAAATTGGCTTTTACCCAATTTAGACAATTTCTGCACAACCCTTTCCATAAGGACTTTGAAACTTAGTTATGGTCACTATCTCCACTGAAAATTCAACCACTTGACAAGCTTCATTCCCAAGGATTAGGTCAAGCACTACCCCATTTCTAGTAGGACCATCTACATACTGATAAAAACCTCTCCTGAATGCACTTTCAAGATTCCACACCACCTAATCCTTTCACACTAAGGTGATTGCAGTTATACTTAGCAAAGGTGAATAATAACCATGTTTCTCTCACAGCTTTGAGATTTGCCTATATGTCTGCTTCTCCATGTCCAGCTGACCTTTGGGGGGCCTGTAGCATAATCCCAGAAAAACAACTGCCCCTTTTTTTATTTTTAAGTTCTCCCAAGATGACCTCAATTGAAGAGGATATCCTCCTCCCATTATTGCAGTGGTAGATTCTTTTATCAATAATAATGCCCCATCTCTTTTACATACCTCTGCTATTGCGGTTGAAACTTATATATCCTGGCATGTTGAGCTGCCAGTCCGATCATTCCCTCAACCACCTCTCAGTGATTGCAACAATATTATTGGGACAGTTTCTGGGGTAGATGGGATCTGCAGATGCTGAATGGGTTACACCTGAACTGGATTGGTTCCAATACCCTTCCTGAGAGGTTTGTTCATGCTATTGGAGGGGGTTGGGGCACAGTAAATTGAAAGTCGGGAACAAGTTCCATTCTGGATATAGAAGGAACGCTAAGACATGCTCCAGTAGACAAAGACATAGGAGGTCCAGAAAGCTAAAACTTTTGTCTATCTTCATGCGAGGAACTTGAATAGTAAAGCAAATGAGGACTGATTAGCATGTGGGTGTTTCTCAAGTATCATGTTGCAGTTTAAAGTGGTGTTCAGATTAATGGAAAATATGGATTATCAACTTCCATTCTCCGTCATCTGATTTTGATACCAGACACCCTCAAAAAGAACTGAAATTGTTTTTAAAAGCAAAAAATATGAACCTAAAATTGTTGCAGTGATCATCTGACTAAAGACAGAGGTTAGTTCAGAAAACCAATACTGATAAAGCCATATCAGCTGAACTGAAATTATGAACTTGTCTAAAGACACAAACCCAGTCAGGCATCAAGAAACTCTTAAAGTAACACTTAAGCTGCATATATTAAGCACGAAAGGGAAGCCTACAACTATTCATCCTGAAGCCAAACTCAGTATGCAAATAAATAACTCTATGGCAGAGCAGCACAAAGAAAATGGATTTACAACAATGACTGGAAGTCCTTTGCTTTCTCTTGTTCGTTTCAGCATTTTGAAAGCTAACTGCTGAGGAAACGGATTGGAGAAACATAAATTTACCAGGAACTCAAGGTTTCTTCAGAATTTGTTACTGCTGAGGATTCCACACTATAACAGAACCACTATGGGCTGAGGTTTAATTTTGGCAACTGAAAGTCTCTCGGAAATTGTTAAACAGCATCATCTATATTCCTATTATACCATACACTTTCCTCTTTTAAACTTTATATCTCTGTTTTGCGTGCGTGTGAATGGGAGAGGATGATGTAAAATTCCTTCATTTTTCTTAATGAGAGTAATAACATTCCTTTCTTTCTTTCACTCAAGGCAAGTTTGTAAATGATAGTTCAAGAGTCAAAATTAGGTTGTGTGATATAGCTGTGTACTAAAAATATTCAAATTTCTGTTGTAATCAAATGAGGGGTTAAAAAAAACAAATTTATAGCTCCTCTTCCAGTTGTAGCAAGCAGAGGTCAGTGTGTTGCTGCTGGCTCTGCGACACACCAACAATTTTATGACGATCAAACAGCTCACAAAATCACACTTACAAATCTATCCAATCTGTCAAGTTATTACAAACCTTAATTAAATTTTCAACCATTGTTTTATAACTTTACCTACACTCTGGCATTATTTTTACCTCTATATTTAGACAGTTTAAGTTGCTCAAATTGTCCATTTGGCATCACAGCAGTGGCTTCAAAATCAGGGGCTAGCTTCCCAATCATGGCTTTTCCAGCAGTCATTCTGAAATAATCTGAAAAATAGTTACATTAAAATATAGCTGTGCCTTATTCCTTGATACTGTGAGGGTCATCGGCCCAGTACATAAACTTTTTAATTTAATTCATATTCTAAACAAACATATCACTAAAAAACAGAAATTCAGCATGACAATACCAGAAAGTTTGATAAAGCAATATAACATGAAATGGTCCAACTGGACTAATGAAAACTATGTTGCCAGTTTGACTTCAAGGCCAAAGTGAAGCCACTGAATCAAGCAATCCCAATCTAGAATTTCAATATATAATCTATTTGGACTTGTGTAGCAATGACCTCCATAATAAATGTGATTCGTTATACAGGGACATTGCCTGGCACACAAGATTCTAAGACATGTCTCATGGTGTTCTAGTCAAGGCCCAACCCATAACATTGCCAGAAAAGGAACATGATATAACTGCACATGAAATGGCTGGCATCCAATCACAAAGTCACCCTTTACTTGTGCACAGTACACTAGCTATGGCTATCCAGCTCAGTCAGTCCCCACCTCTCTTTCCACCCCCCACCACCACAAGAGGAGATTCAAAATCCCACTTTTTTGTTTTATTAAAACAGTACAATTTACAAATAAACAATTAATGTTAACAGCCATATACAGAGAAACAACAATTTACAAGGGAAAGAGGCAGTAAAGCCAGACCCCAAACCCCACCATTCAAACACTTTCCAGGGAAATAAAGACAAAGCTCAAATCCCACTTTCAGTCATCACAAAAGCAACAGTAACAAATATTTACCAGACAATCCAATTAGATAAGAAACAGTGTGTAGAATACAAACACCTCCCCCCCCCCCCCCCCCCCCCCCCCCCGAGCAACCCACCAAGTCACCCGTCCTTCCCAGCCACTCAAAGGCAGCCCGTCCCTACTCCCCTTCCAGCTCTCCATTTGCACCGTGCACCTTCCGGCCACTTCTCGGACAGCTTGTCCCAATTACCCTTTCCTCGGGACAACAGCGTTCAGAATGGCCTACTCACCTTCCAGCTTTTGGGGCAGCCTACCTAATTTCAGGTTCACAGGACGGCCTAGCCACCCTCCGGCTCTAGGTTGTCTGAAAGCTCTCTTTCCTATGAGCCTTCGAGCTCACAGTAAGGCCTTCCAGACCAAGGAACACATAAGACAGCGCAGCTGATAAATCCAACAAGACAGAGTCAAATTATCAACAAACAGAGCCCACAACCATAGACAGCAAGTGCACACCCCACAGGTATTCAGTCTCCACAGAATCCTGGCCCATCCATAGAGAACCAAGCCCACTCACACGAATACAGTACATTATAAAGATGCAGTTAACTCACGGATTTGGTCCACTCAAACTCAAGGACACAGCAATTGCTCACCTCCTGGTACACACACAGGTGTTCAGTCTTTACAGAGACCTAAACCACCAAAGGGCCAGGCCTACCCACACAGGAAATGTTCATCTGGAAAGATGTATTTTCTCACAAGGGCTCAGTCCAAGAACCAAAAAAGTGAAAACATACAAAAACAAGAAAACCAGAGTGCTAGGGCTAAGCCCTGCCACAAAAATCAACACACTCTTTTACTTTGAGAAAATGACTAACACACAGGCTGTAGGCACTCAGTGAAACAACAGTTCCCTAATGAGGGCTAAAATACACCTGAAACACAGACTACTGATTTCTAAACTGCCTGATTTACAGTCAATAAAAAAAAGGAATACCAGTTAACAAACTGGCTGGATAATTCAGTCAGTTCAAGGATCAAGTTCCCCAAAAAGCAGAAACATGTTTTTCAACAGAGTCAGTCCCCTAACTGAGGAGATTCTAAATCCAGTTTATTTTTATTCTAATCAATTTGAAATCATTGCTTTTGATATTTACACATGAAGAACAGGAAAGGAGTCAACATTCGATGCTACAGCTGGTTGGGGGGGGGGGGGGGGGGGGGGGGAAGAGGGGGTAGATGAAAGAGAGAAGATTGAAGCCAACATGATGTGTATGCATCCTCAGCCTGACAGAGGCACATTGAAATGAAAGGGTTTGGTGCATAACATATCCTTCAAGTGATTGCAACTGCTAGCCAAGATGGATGCATGAAGGAGCAAGTGATGAGCTGGAGCAGACAGGCATATGGTGTTCCATTCTGGGGAGTGCCCCAATCTAGTTTCTCTCCAACACGAATTCCTTGCAACTGTGATTTATGTAATAAGTTATGAACTTCATTCTTTGAAGCTTCAATATTTTCAAAGTCTGCAGCGTCCACCATGTAAACGATAGCATTAATTCCTCTCTAGTAACATTTCCACATGCTTTGGAAGCTTTGGAATCTTGTCTGTCCAACAATATCTCAGATAGGGGTTTGGTCCACTCCCAAAGGCAGAATCCACTCCAGGGTGCAGCAAATATTCACCTCCCAGCACACACAGGTGTTCAGTCTTTACAAAGGCTTAGTCCACTGACAAGGGCCAGGCCAACCCACAGGGACAGCTCATCTCAAAAGATGTATTTTCGCACAAGGGCTTAGTCCAAAACACCAAAAAAAGTGAAGACACATTCAAATGAAAAACAAGAGTGCAACAGCTGAGCCCTGCCACAAAAAAAATCAGCATAGTCCTTTTCTCAAAAGTAAAAGAGCAACACAGGCTGTAACCAGCCAGTGAAACAAGAACTGAGTTAATAAGAACCGAGTTACACCTGAAACACATTGTATGAAATCAGGCAGTTTAGAAATCAGTCGTCACTAAAAAAGGAATACCAGTTAACAAACTGGCAATATAATTCAGCCAGTTCAGGAATCAGATCCCCCTAAACCAGGCGCAAAAAAAACTAACAGCAGCAGTAACACACTGACTGTGGCCCAGCCAACCGAGTCAGTCCCCTAAACGGAGGAGATTCTAAATACTCTTTATACATTTATTAAACAGTACAGAGTACAGTTAACAATAAACAGAAAGCAGCAGTTCACAAAAAAACCCACTATATACAAGGGATAAGGCAGCAAAGTCAAACCCCAAACCCCACAGTTCAAACAGTTTTCAGGGAGATGAAGACAAACCTCAAATCTCAATTCCATTCATCACAAAGATAACAGTAACAAACATAGGCAAGACAGTGCAATCAAATCATAGTCTCAATATCGCTATTAAAAAAAACACCTGATACCCATCCGCACCATGTACTGATCAGGCAGTCCTTAGCTAGCCTTCCCACAGGGAAGATGTCAGCCTTCCGGTCTCTGGCCACCCTCTGTATTGACAAATCCTCCACTCTGGTCGTCGATCACCCGTCACCCAATGTACTGGTTGGTCTACCCCGGGCCACTTTCCTACAAGCTGGTTGCCAGCCTTCCAATCTGACAGCCCTGCGTACTGATTGACTCTCCCCAGCCCATTTTCCTTCAGGACGGATGTTGGGCACTGGCTCACGGTCACCCCACATACGAACAAAACCACCCCTAACCTACTTTCCTACAGTCAGGCTGTTGCCCTTCCAGCACTTCATCGCCCCACATACTGACTTACTGACCCTTTCTCCTCAAGAATCTCTACCATCAGGGAGAAAGTATAGAAGCCTGAACACACACCAGCCAGTTTCAAAACAGTTTCTACCCTACTGTTGTTAGAATACTGAACTCTCAAACTCTTAACATTTGTCTGTACCTGTTTTTTTTTGTTTTGACTGCTATTTACCCATTATTTACTTATCCAT
This sequence comes from Chiloscyllium punctatum, assembly GCF_047496795.1. NCBI lineage: Eukaryota > Metazoa > Chordata > Chondrichthyes > Orectolobiformes > Hemiscylliidae > Chiloscyllium > Chiloscyllium punctatum. Next base: position 95,397,259 of record NC_092745.1, on the reverse strand, counting down.
GCTAATTAACTCTGATCTGCCTATATTGCTCGCAAGACAAGGCTTTTCATTGTGCCTTGGTACACACGACAATAAATTCAATTCAGTTCCAATCAAGAACATTTCAGTCAACACAAAATACCTGGTTGCAATCACTCCACTCCCAACAAAAGTTTGGGGGATGTAGGCCTGGTGTTTCTCCTGTAGTTTTTTCTGCCGGGTTTTTGCCTCATGTCGGATATCTCCAATTCGGACACTGCTGCTGGCGTCACGTATCAGACCGTAGCCAGTCTCTTGCATCAAGACCATCTTGAGTGTTTCCTTCTCTTCTGGCGGTAATTGCATTGAGGCTGCATCAATCTCGGATTCCAAAATTTCCTCAACACTAGATGGTGGGAAAGAACCTACAATTTCTGAGGGGCCTTCTGGCTGCGATGAGGGGCCAGGTATATTTGGCTCATGCCTATTTGCAAAGTAATGGTTTTCAGGTGATCCATGTTTGTTCAGAACCCCCTCAGCTACCCAAACACTTTGTAGATCATGGGACTTGACCTTGCCTCATATTCATACAGGGCCACTTCCATGGTTCTGGCTCCAAAGTTTGTACCCAAATTAAACTCACGCGGTTAAAGGCGACACAGACATTCCTGCTTCAGTTTCACCGCCATCCCCCACCAGGGGAAAAAAAAAATCAGGTTGAACCTGGTGAGGAGTCTTCTCAACAATTCTACTGGAGCTATCCCTCTTTTGAGAGAGGTGATCCAATAATTGAACAGAACAGTTTAGTATCAAGCAACACTGTAGACTGCTTCTTCAAGCCTGGCTTCAATGTTTGGACCACTTTTTGCCATACCATTGGATGGTGGTTGATATGTGCAGAATGCCATTTGACTTCAGGAAATACTTAAATTCTCTGCTGGTAAGTGACATCCCACTGTCTGTTTCTAATACTTCTGGGAGTCCATGTATCGTGAACAATGCTCGCAGCTATTCAATTGTCATCCCAAAGCTTTCACAAATGGACTTTGTGCATGTCCATCCACAATCACCTACAACATTAAGCCCATGAAAGGGCCAGCATAGTCCACATGTAACAGAGTCCAGGGTTTACCCAGCTAGTCCTACACGTGAGCTGCTGGTGGTAGCAATGTTTGCCCTTGTTGGCATTTTTGGCACTCCCCACCAAAGCTATGTTGGCATCCAACTCTTGTCACCAGACATAGCTTCTCGCTTGTATCTTTATTTTGAAAACCCTGGAAGAGTTTGGACAGTATCCATAATAATTCATGAACCCAATGAAAGACCTATGCTCTCGTTTGGAGGTGGGAACAGGGGTCCTTCACTCCCCATCACTTTATTTTCTGACAGGCATAACCCTGTTTTATGACTTCAGGCAGCTGGCGCACACAGTTTTCCGTTCTGAGGTATACACCTGTATAGGAGAAACGTTTAAGCAGTACATCAGAGTTCTCCAAATGCTATTTTGTTCTCTTTTACCCCCACAATACCACCGACCTGCAGTAGTGCTTATATTTTTCCCCAGCATCCATGTTGTGTGTGTGCAGGTGAGAGAGACAGTGAAAGACAACAGGTGTAACAAGTCTTTATTCAATTTCCACCATCAGGAAGAAAATATCCAAGTGGCTAGTGACACCTAGTGCCCTTCACATCAAATGGCAATGCTGCATGATCAAACAGTGAAGGGGACGGCAAGGATTAAATCAAAATAGAGTTTGGGGAGGGAGAAAAAGAGGAGGAATTAATACACTCCACTCCCTGCAGTGCCCACCTTTCCCTGAAAATCTCGAGTGCTGGTAGACATCGCGTGTTCCTTCGTGGTCTTTTGGGTTATTAGCAGATCATCCAGATAAATGGCAACCTGGGGTAGCCCTTATAAAATGTTCTCGCTGGTCTGCTGGAAAAAGGGCACAGGCAGATGATTCCCCAAATGGCAGTCTTTTATACCGTATAAACACTTACAGGTGTTAATTGTGGCATACTTCTAAGGTTCCTTATCAGTTGCAATTGCAGGTAGGTGTCACTCACGTTCAGCTTCAAAAAGGACTGGGCCCCTACCAACTTTATATACAAATCCTCTGTGTGAGGGATTGGATATTTATCCAGCTGCAAGAACAGTTTACCATTTGCTTAAAATCCCCACAAAGGCAAACTGAGCTGTCAGACTTTGCAGTCACTAAGACAAATGCTGCACATTCGGCAAACTGCACTGGTTTGATGATTCCTTTACTCTCCGGCCTCTTGAGGCGCTTCTATTTTCACCCGCAAGGCAAATGGCATTGGGCAGGCCTTGAAAAATCAGACTATTGCTTCCTGGTTAACAAGTAAAGTGGCTTTGGCCTCTTTGACAGTCCCAAGCCCTTCCTGAAAAGTCCTTATCCCCATCAGCGATGCCTGCACCAACTGCTTCTTGTAGGAGACCAGAATGCATTTGCAATGGTTCCCCAATGTATGTTCTCAGTTTGGCCGAGGTTTTGTGCAATCTTAAGGGTTGGAGACTTAAGCAAATCGCGTTAAAGATGGGTTCTGCAACAACATGTACAGCTACGCCAGTATCCTCCATGGGAACTGGGTGACCATTTAACTGAACATTGAAATTAATCAGTTCTAATTTGGATGTTACTGAGCAAATTATTTGTTCCAACCCACAAAAAGGGGGACAATGCAGGGTCTATAGCCTCCTGGATACTAGCCTACGAGTTTTCTTACTCAAGTCAGGCCTTCCAAGGATTCCTTTGCTGTCTCATGTCTGCATACCAACAGCAACCATAATGGCTTGCTAGCCCCAATCTGAAGAACTTTTTAAACCACTAAGGCACAGCTTTGTGAGATTCTGCTTTGGGCTGGCCTCGGGTCCCTCTGCTCAGGATGTGCCCTGCATGAGGCTCTACAATTGCCTACATGCAAGTGGGTATTCTTCAAACTCAGCTGGACAGATGAGGGTATCCACTTCCACTGGGATGCCCTGTAGATCCCATGCTCCACGCGCAGCATTTTTTAATAACAAAGCAAATTATAGTGCCTGCTTGAAGTCCAGTTTGGCTTCAGCGAGTAGGTACTTCCACATGATTACACCATTAATTCCACATATCAAACAGTCTCAGCATCGCATTCAGGGTTAACCCAGAATCACGTGCCTGTCGATTATCTTAACCTTGTCAAAAACCCTGTTGCAGATTCCTCCAGTTCTCCAACAGCCAAATAAAACTGAATGTCTCAGGATTAGAGGTGGTGTGGGGTCATAATAGTACTTAACCAACTCTAACACTGGTATCTCTGGGAATGTTAGACCCCTTATTACTGAAAATGGTGCAGGTCCACAGCAGTCAGAATGATTATTTGCTGCTTTTCATGTACCGCAATGTCATTTGCCCAGAGAAAATACTGCATTCTTTCCACATCTGGGCCTAGTCTTCAACACAGGATCAAACGAATCAAGCTTCCCAAATAAAGACATGATGCCAGAAATGCTGACCCCCAACTCTAAGATGACTGTTGAGTCAGTGTTCTTCAAGCACGTATTGTTTTCAGTGGTTGCCACTGAAATAACTGCAGAGACCAGTATCTAGTCACCAAGTCACCCTTTATTTATACAGTTCACTGGCTTTGGCCAGCCAGCTTAGAGTCAGTCACCTGAATTGAGATTCTAAATCCCCTATTTATTCCTCATTTTCATTCAACAGTACACAAATTGTCAAACATATATCACGAACAATTAACAGTAAAACAAAACTACAAAGAAACAGGGTCCCAAAGACAAATGCCTCAAGTCCCCCCTATAACCAACAGGAAAAGCAATAAACATAACCAATGAAATCAACCACATCGCAATCTCATAAAAACACAGCAAACAGCCAAAAAAAGTGCATAAAATGAAACCCACACACCAGCACCCCCAGAGATAAATAAAACTCAATGCAAATATGGAAACACAATTCAATCACAACCTAAGATACAGTGCAAACAATACACACACAACAGTACACTGCAAACCCAAAAAAGGAGCAGACTGTCGCAGAATCTAACTTCCCAAACCAGAACCTGCCTCCAATAGTAGGGTTCACTCCCGTCAGCAGGATGCACACCCTGCACAGGAAGTCTCGGCTCCCCCATGAAGTCTGGCCCACTCACCGCCACAATCCGCTCCAAGGGGCCTAGCCCCATACAACAAATCCAAATACTCAATGAGGTCAAGCCCACCATAGAAGGTTCAGTCCATGCACAAGAATCAAAACAGGACAGGTAAGAAGTTCAGTCCAAACAGCTGACCGTGGAACAAAGAATAAGTCCCACTGCCAAATTGTGTCTCTCACTCTCACACCTTCCCCAAAATCACAATACTGCTGGGTTGCAACTAGCCAGCTAAAAGGCCAGTTCCCCAAGGAAAATGAATAAACCAAGCAGTGCCACTGCTTAAAAAGTCAGATCCTCAAGAAGGAAAACAAAACAGATGTGTTAAAAGAAAAAAAGGCCCCATCAAACCACTGGCAGTGGCCAGCCAACTCAACAGCCAGGGCAAACTGGCTGTGGTCAGCAAGCCTAAAGGCCAGCCAGCTCAAGCGCTTGTTCCCCACAACCAAATAAAACAATAGACCCTCCATAACACTGACTATGGCAAGCCAGCTCAGTAAGTTGCCAGAAGAGATTCTAAAAACCCTGCTTTTTAAAAAAAATTTGTTAACCAACACAAATTATGAACAGTTGCATACAAGAAACAGCAATTTATTGGGGAAAAGGGCAGCAAAACCAGACTCCAAATCCCACCATTCAACCAGTTTTCAGGGAAATGAGGACAAACCTCAAACCCCACTTTCAAGTCATTGTTTCAATGAAATGAGAAGCAGTGCAGGTGTTGACTCTATAAAGGTCTGGCACATTCATAGAGAACCAAGGCCCACCAACATTGTCATGCTGCAGTTAACTCACAGGGTTTAACTCACCACTCCCGAAGGCAACAATTGCTCACCTTCCAACACATACACAGGTGTTCAAGTCTTTACAGAGACCTAGTCATCCACAAAGGACCAGGCCTACCCATACAGGAACAGCTCATCTGGAAAGATGCATTTTCTCACAAAGGCTCAGTCCAAACACCAAAAAGATGAAAACACATTCAAAATAAAGAAAACCAGAGTGCAAGGGCTAAGCCCTGCCATAAAATCAACAGTCCTTTTCTCAAAATAAAAGAGTAACGCAGGCTGTAACCATCCAGTGAAACAACAGTCCCCTAATGAGAACTGAGTTACACCTAAAACACACTGACTGTGTAAATCAAGCAATTTAAAAATCAGTTTTCAATAAAAAGGAATACCAGTTAACAAATTGGCGAGATAATTCAGCCAGTTCAGGAATCAGGTTCCCCAAAAAACAGAAACCAGAACAGTACACACTGACTGTGGCCCAGCCAGCACAGAGTCAGTCTCCAGAACTGAGATTCTGAATCCACTTTTTTTTTTATTAACCAGTAAAAATTACAAACAATTAAGTCATTTACAAGAAACAGCAACTCACAGGGGAAAGGGGCAGTAAAGCCAAACCCCACCATACAATCAATCAGTTCACAGGGGAAACTAGGATGAACCTCGAGTCCCACCTTACATTAAAGGAGGAAACAGTAAATGCAATAACATACAGACAATTTGATAAATCGAACAATAAATCAGTGCATATATCATAGACACCTCTGGCAACCCAGCCGTCCCTCCCACTTTCTGGCCACTCAAAAGGCAGCCCACCCCTGCACCTCTTCTGGCTCTCGGTCCACCCTGACACACGTTCCGGCCATCTCTAGGACAGCCTGTTTCCCCAACTACCAGGTACGACCGCAACAAGGACAGCCCACCCACCTTCAGACTTCCCTAAATGCCATATTGTGCCTTCCGACCACCTCTCCGACAGCCTGCCACAGTACCTGCCTGAGGTGACAGCACTGAGACGGCCTACCTGCCATCGAGCGCTCTGTTTGCCCCACATACCATCTGGCTCTCACCCACCTCGACACGTCATTTGGCCTGTGGACTGTCCTGATCTCTCTTCTGGCCACCTCTAGTATAGCCCATCCCCCTCCCTGCGACGATGGCGCAAAGGGCAGCCCACAAGTCTTCTGGACCTTGGCCTGCCCCTATACACCTTCTGGTACTCTGTTGCTCCGACACACCTTCCAGCCACCTCTCGGACAGCGAGTCCAGATTACCTCTTCTTAGGACAACAATGCCAGAATGGCCTACCCACCTTCCGGCCTTTGGGGCAGCCTACCCACTTTCAGGTTCACAGGTCAGCCTACCCACCCTCTTGCTCTCAGGGTGACAGCTTTCAGGATGTCCTATGAGCCTCCCAATGAGACCTGCCAGACCCAGGGACATGCAAGACATTGCAGGTGATAAACCCAACCAACAAGAGTCAGTTAATCATCAACAGAGTCCTTTACCATAAGCAGTTCTCTTCAAAATGCAGAGTCCATTCCAGTATGCAGGATGCATGGTCAGAGATAGGGTCTACAACCAAAGTCCATTCCGGTATACAGAGAACACTCATGAAAGCAGCAAATACACGCTCCGCAGCATGCGCACACACAGATGTTCAGTCTCCACAGAAGTCTGGCCCACCCAGAGACAGCTATGCCTGTCTCTTTGTTGGCTATGTAGAACAGTCGATCTTCCATAATTACACCGGCACCACTCCCCACTTCTTCCTCCGCTACATTGATGACTGCATTGGCGCCACCTCGTGCTCCCACGAGGAGGTTGAGCAATTCATCAACTTCACCAACACATTCCACCCTGACCTTAAATTTACCTGGACCATCTCTGACACCTCGCTCCCCTTCCTGGACCTCTCCATCTCCATTAATGACGACCGACTTGACACTGACATTTTTTACAAACCCACCGACTCCACAGCTACCTGGATGACACCTCTTCCCACCCTATCTCTTGCAAAAATGCCATCCCGTATTCCCAATTTCTCCGCCTCCGCCGTATCTGGTCCCAGGAGGACCAGCTCCACCATAGGACACACCAGATGGCCTCCTTCTTTAGAGACCGCAATTTCCCTTCCCACGTGGTTAAAGATGCCATCCAACGCATCTCGTCCACATCCCACACCTCCGCCCTCAGACCCCACCCCTCCAACCATAACAAGGACAGAACGCCCCTGGTGCTCAACTTCCACCCTACAAACCTTCGCATAAACCAAATCATCCGCCGACATTTCCGCCATCTCCAAAAAGACCCCACCACCAGGGATATATTTCCCTCCCCACCCCTTTCCGCCTTCTGCAAAGACCATTCCCTCCGCGACTACCTGGTCAGGTCCACACCCCCCTACGACACACCTTCCCATTCTGGCACTTTCCCCTGCCACCGCAGGAACTGTAAAGCCTGTGCCCACACCTCCTCCCTCACCTCTATCCAAGGCCCTAAAGGAGCCTTCCACATCCATCAAAGTTTCACCTGCACATCCACTAATATCATTTATTGTATCCGTTGCTCCCGATGTGGTCTCCTCTACATTGGGGAGACTGGGCGCCTCCTAGCAGAGCGCTTTAAGGAACATCTCCGAGACACCCGCACCAATCAACCAAACTGCCCCGTGGCCCAACATTTCAACTCCCCCTCCCACTCTGCCAAGGACATGGAGGTCCTGGGCCTCCTTCACCGCCGCTCCCTCACCACCAGACACCTGGAGGAAGAACGCCTCATCTTCCACCTCGGAACACTTCAACCCCAGGGCATCAATGTGGACTTCAACAGTTTCCTCATCTCCCCTTCCCCCACCTCATCCTAGTTTCAAACTTCCAGCTCAGCACTGTCTCCTTGACTTGTCTGACCTGTCTATCTCCTTTTCCACCTATCCACTCCACCCTCTCCTCCTTGACCTATCACCTTCATCTCCTCTCCCACTCACCCATTGTACTCTATGCTACTCTCTCCCCACCCCCACCCTCCTCTAGCTTATCTCTCCACGCTTCAAGCTCACTGCCTTTATTCCTGATGAAGGGCTTTTGCCCGAAACGTCGATTTCGCTGCTCGTTGGATGCTGCCTGAACTGCTGTGCTCTTCCAGCACCATTAATCCAGTTTTTACCACCCAGAGACAGCCAGGCCCACTCACAGGAACACTGTACATTGTGACAGTGCTGTTAACTCACAGGGGTATGGTCCACTCCCGAAGGCAGAGTCCACGCCTGAACTCCAGGGCACAGCAAATGCTCACTTCCCAGCACACACAGGTGTTCAGTCTTTACAGAGGCCTTAGCCATCAACAAAGGGCCAGGCCTACCCATAGGAACAGCTTATCTGGAAAGCTGCATTTTCTCACAAAGGCTCAGTCCGAACACCAAAAAGTGAAAACACATTCAAAAGAAGAAAAAAAATCAATGCAAGGGCTAAGCCCTGCCACAAAATCAGCATAGTCCTTTTCTCAAAATAAAGGAGAAAAGAGTAACACGGGCTGCAACCAGCCAGTAAAACAACTGTGCCGTAGTGAGAACTGAAACACATTGACTGTGTACGTTAGGCAGTTTATAATCAGTCCTCAATAAAGGAGGAACACCGAAATATAAGTACTACCACTGTGAGGCAGTAGTGTGGGGAAAAATAAAAAAAAAACACAGGAGATTTAGAGTCCTGTTAGTGTGTACTGTTAACCTGGGACAATCAGGAATGCCCTGGCTGACCAATATAGCCAGGAGGTTAGACTCTCCTCTGTTTAGGGAACTAAAAACAATAATAAAAAAAGTTAACAAATTGGCCATATAGTTCAGCTAGTTCAGGAATCAGGTTCCCCAAAAGCAGAAACCAGTGGCAGTACATGCTAACTGTGGCCCAGATAGTACAGAGTCAGTCCCCAGAACTGAGATTCCTTGTTTGGTCAGCCAGGGTTCCTATTAGCTCAGGTTAATAACCTGAAGAAACTTGTATACAACAAGACCCACCTCACTCTAATCACTCTTGAACATCTGCCCAAATTTGCTGCAGCTTGGGCTTTAATGGCATCTGCTATTAGAAATACATTTGTACATTGCCAGTTACTGAGAGTCCAAGCTAATAGCAAAAAAATGCAGGAGGGCATATGCAACCAGAGTAAAAAATAACATTGTTTCTCTTTAACAAATCAAATTGAGAGATTGAGAAAACAAAACCACAGAAAAGGAGACAAAAGAAAATTTATTACCAAATCAGGTACTGATTAAGCAGCATTTAATAAAGAGAAAAGATACAGAAAAGAATTTCAACCATCTTCAACTGTTTCATCAAATGACTCCCCCAGCATCAAAAGTGGGAATGCTCATTGTCTCATGTTTCTCAGACACTGAAGCAGTCCACATGCAAATGCAGCAACACCTGGAATATCCAGGCTTGAATATTCCAAATCTGAGGAAGGGTCACTCAATCCACAACATTAACTCAGATTTCTCTCCACAAATGCTACCAGACCTGCTGAGCCTTTCCAAGAATTTCTGTTTGATGTATAGGATCCAAAATTTTTTTTTGTTTTTACTTAATGCCCAGGCTTTGTCTGACAAGTCATAATTAACATTCGCACCATGCAAGTGTGAGATGATAGTTTTCTCTTGTTGGAAATAGCTATCACTTCTTGACACATTCAAAGGTACTTCCTTCCTGAATCCCACACTATCAACATTCTGGAAGAAAGTGAGGACTGCAGATACTGGAGAGCAGAATCGAAGAACGTGATGCTGGAAAAGCACAGTCGGTCAGGCAGCATCCGAGGAGCAGAAGAATCAATGTTCAGCCTGACCAAAGACCAGAAATTGAATTGGACTAACCACATAAATACTGTGGCAACAAGAACAGGTCAGAGACTAGAAATCCTGCAGAGTAGCAGCTCACCAAACTTCCCAAAGTTTATCCACCATCTATCAGGCACTAGTAAAGGCAGCAATAAGGATCGACCAAAAGATGGACTTCAGAAATTCGCCAAGGCCTCTTAGACTGCACCTTCCAAATGCATGAGCACTACCACCAAAGGAAGACAATATCAGGAAATACGTAGGCACACTCGTACGTGCAAATCCTCTTCTTAGCCACACACCATCCTGACTTGGAAATATACCATCATTCCTTCCCTGTCATTGGATCAAAATCCTGAAAATCCCTCTAACAGCATTGAGAGCGTAACTCCATTCAAATTGACTCCAGCAGTTCAAAAAGGCAGCTCAACGCCACCTGCTCAAGGGTAATAAGCGACAGGCATTAAATGCTGACCAGCCACTGGAGCACACCACCTCTGAATGAAATTTTTAAGAATTGCAGGAAATAGATTTTTCAGATGGAATTCTAGCTCCTGCAGGCAGTCCAAACAGATTTTGGTGCCTGAAATTTCTAGGTGACACATCAAGATGGAGGTGGGATTACATTCCAAACAGGCTGAGAAAAATCATCCCTGCCTGTTTCAGTATTGCAACAGTCACAGGCTTCCCCGCACATAATTGCATCTTAAGTGCAAAACCCATTTTTAAAATTTTACACTTAACAGTTCACTTTGACATCCCCTCTCCCTTACCTCACTTCCACTGTAACATGTTGCTTCTTTAAATTCAAAGGCCCTCAATTGGCCTGATAACAGAGTCTACCCACTATCCTTAGATGGATGGAAACTTTGGCCTCTGACTATTAACTACTACAGTTGGACATTCACAATAGGTTAATGCTTCCTACAAACAATCAAGCTTTCTGACCTACATCTCAACAGCATGGCAGGGTTAAGAAGTCCATAAAGAAAATCCTGCACCTCATTTCAGACCTCTTCAGCTATGCTGGGAGCGGGGGACATTACATCCATCCTGGAACAGGCTAAATAAAGACACGCACAAGAATTCCAAGAGCCCTGCCATTCAAACCAGAACTCCATTAACAAACATATAATTTTGGAAATTTACCAAACTCACCAAAAAAGAACTGGAAGGGACATCACCCATCACAACAGATCAAGACATAAATTGCAAGTGGGACAGAACACCAGCGCTTCCTCCGAGGCTCACTGCTGATGCTGCCTCGCATGGTGACAAAACACCTGAGAATACATCTACCAGCTCAGCGAGCAAACTTACAACCTGAGCTACAGATCTACTCCAAAATCGCAAACTCTTACTGTCCAGGACCCAAATGAAATATCAAAAGGATAAAAATTAAATTGACAAGTACTAAGTAGACATTTGCAGGTAATAGTTCTAAGAATGTAACTTGAAATGTGCAGCTTATGCAAGTTTATTGACAATGTAAGGATGAGTAACATACAGACACTAAGTGCTATCCTCTCCACCCAGATAATTATTATTGCTAGAGCTACTGACCTCCAAAGTTTTTAACTGCTTGAATTAAGGCAATAATTTTGGTAACTCTTCTTTCCATACTGGGTATAGTTTCAGCATTATGACTTGATTGGAGAGGAGAGCATTACAGATTGAATAGAAGAACTTAAGTGGCAGCAAGTTGGGTTCATGCATATAGTATGTGGTGGGAACTTGGAAAGAAACAAAGTGGAACAAGGAGGAGAATATGATGAATAGCAAGTAAAATGTGAACTTTAAAAGGAATATTAGAGTTTATATGAGTAGCAGAGATTGAAAAGATATTCCTGAAGAGAGGAAAGGAAAGGCTAGTGCATATAACATGGGAAGATTGTAGTGTGCCATTATGACTGAATTTTGAAGAGTGTGATGAAGGGATGATAATTGTTGAATGGTGGGAAAATGAAGAGTTTTCAGGTGCTCTTTAAGGTTAGGAAGTGAAGAGCTGTACTTACTCCCTTATCTTGTTGCCGTTGAGCCTCAGAGAGTCACTGATCTATCACGTATCCTGCCCGTGACTCAGGACGCTCCTGAGAATATTATCTCCTTTAAACCACCAGACAAGAGCGACGTAGGAGGTTTTTAAATCTGGCACAAAACCTTCTTCCACAGCTGCTCAAGGGAGAAACCAAAGGAGAGAGTGCATCCTCAGTATAAATAGGCAGTGGAGTCTTATCAGAATTATGTGCATCCAATGAAGGGACCGATTCTTAATGTAATCACGACCAGAGTCAGTTAGTCAAATACAAATAATGTCCAGGCACTTGAGTTTCTCAAAAAATGTCCATAAGCCTTCCCATTCAGCCAATCAATGCCCTGATCAGACTAAACAAGATGATGTTTTGGTTTCTCTCCCAGAAAAGTTCAGGCACCCACAACTGGTTTTGACCTATAACTTCATCTGATGGGAAAGTCATAGCAACTTTCCCACTCAAGTCTGTGTTAAGATCAAATGGCACCAATTAGAAACAATTTAAAATCATTATTCACCCTTGGGTTACTCATAGGGTGGCTTCTATCATCAGTGATTAATGAATGACTATCAGCACAGCAGCAAGTCATGCATCGTGGGGTGAAATACCAAAGCAAAAGAAACAAGCACGGACGATTCGGCCCATCCAGTCGGTGCTTGTGCATTGAGCTCCATTGAGACTTCTTTCCCCTTCCCACTCACCTCATTAGGACGCCCTTCTAACCCTTTCTTTTTCATGTGTGTATGCAGATTCTCCTCAAACATTCTTTTGTTATTCGCTTCGACCATTTCCCCGTCCACATCCTCACCAGTGAATAATCAGTGATTATAGTCAGCGTTTGGGAAGAGTTAATGATTCGGACCAGTGCTTAATAATTAGAGAGCAGCGTCAGTCTTGTTAAGAGATTATACACCATTTTGTGGCAAGTCAACAGCACAAAGTTTTTTTTTTTAAATGACGCCAATGCTACGAAGTAGTGCCTTTTTTCTGTTTTTAAATAAAAGAATAGCTGTTTTTCTATGTAATCTGCGCCGGGAGGTTAGATGTTACCTGCCGTTATCAACAACCGCCCTCACTCACCGTCTCGCGCCCAATTGTAAACCGTTAGACCCGCGCAAACACCTCGTGCCTCTTGCCACCCCTCCCAACGCATGCGCACTCCGTCACCAGACGGCGCGCGTCCGCTGCCTCCTACCACCACTCCCAACGCATGCGCACTCCGTCACCCGATCGCGCGCGTCCGCTGCCTCCCTTCACTCAAGACGAGCCGAACGCGCATGCGCTATCTTCCAACACAAGCGAGACAGTTGAGGTCAAACATACTTCATAACGTTTGCTTGCTTACTTTTTCGTGTCCTGGCCAATTTTTGAAAAAAAAACTTTCGACCCTTTAAAATATATGAACAAGCGATATGTATGTAATTTTGAAATATTATTCTCAGACTACCAAATCACGAGACGGTAGCACGTGACCCGTTTTTCCGGAAGCAGTCGGCTTGTCCTGTGACCGGAGGTATCTCGTGTTTTGCGGTGCAGGTACATTTTAAAGTTTAATAGTCACAGTGGTTCTGGAGGAAATTGGGAAAAATATCAGTTTGGTCAAAGTAGGTATTTGTGGTAGGGAGTGATGGGATGTCATAACGGCTTCTTAACTGCATGTATATCTTCCAATTCGAAATAATCGTGATCAATCACTGTGCTGCCCGCAGTCGGTATGTTGGTCAGCGTATTATGTTCAAGTAATTTGTCACAGGGTTATTTTATTCGTGATGTTTTAGCGATTGGTGGACGTTTTGGATTGAGGATCAAGGAAACTCTATTCAGAATTGATCGAAGTATAACGCGAAGTATTTCATTTGAAATTAGGATCAAATTAGATGTATCAGGTGATTTTTTTTTTAAATGCAAATGCTGAAAATCAGACGCAACTTGCACTTGGATGGACCCTTTAAACTAGTCAAAATATTCACGTCCTTTGCAATAATGAAGACTACAAAATTAGACATTCTTTCATATACTTAGTGCAAAATCGTTGCATTTTTATTAGATTCCCGACTTATTTTTATCCAATATGGAAACAGGCCTTCCTGCCCAACAAGTTCATACCGACCTTCCAAAAAGTAACCCACCCAGACCCATTTCCCCCACCCAATATTCACGGCTGACACTATGGGCAATTTAGGAGAAAGTGAGGACTGCAGATGCTGAAGATTAGAGCTGAAAGCACTACGGGCAATTTAGCATAGCCAATTCACCTGACCTTCATATCTTTTGGATTGTGGAAGGACCTGGACCACGCAGATATGGGGAGAAGGTGCAAACTCCACACAGACAGTTGTCCAAGGCTGCGATCAAACCTGGGTCCCTGGTGCTGTGAGGAAGCAGTGCTAATCACTGTGTCATCACCACTTTGGATAATGCTAAAGAAATACCATATTTTACTGCAATGTGGTCCTGACCACAATGTAGTTTTGATTTGTTATTTCCTCCATCTGATTTTTATTAAGTTCAGCCATTTTTAGAGTTCAGTAAATCGAATCAATATTATACACTGTAAAATTAATCATGTCAGAGTTGTCATAACTCACTGGGACAGTGTGCTTGAAATTGAGCCCTCCTATTCAAAGTTTGTGAGAAGATTTGTAGCTTGGGTGCTCGTTGTTGTGGTTCTGTTCGCCGAGCTGGGAATTTGTGTTGCAGACATTTTGCCCCCTGTCTAGGTGACATCCTCAGTGCTTGGGAGCCTCATGTGAAGCACTTCTGTGATCTTTCCTCCGACATTTATAGTGATTTGTATCTGCCACTTCCGATTGTCAGTTCCAGCTGTCCGCTGCAGTGGCCAGTACATTGGGTCCAGGTCGATGTGCTTATTGATTGAATCTGGATGAATGCCATGCCTCTAGGAATTCCCTGGCTGTTCTCTGTTTGGCTTGTCCTATAATAGTAGTGTTGTCCCAGTCAAACAACATGAGTGCGACTGAAGCGTTTCACAGGAAGCTCCCAAGCACTGAGGATGTCACCTAGACAGGGGACGAAACGTCTGCAACACAAATTCCCAGCCCGGCGAACAGAACCACAATACTGAGCCCTACTATTTCTGGACGAGTCATAAAAGGTTTTCTTTCCAGACCCAGGATGATAGAAAGCAAGGACCAGGTTTCAGTACTTAATAAATCACTTTTTTAAATAGATCCATAGACTCTAGCTATGGGTAAATGATTTTACTAAATTCAGTAAATCAGTACATTAGCTTTGAATAAAATTTAAAAATGATAGAGAGTCCAACTTTTTCTTCTGTGCTGCTACAGCATGCCACTGCCAGAGACTACTCCAGGCTTCCTAGTCTGGGCCATTCCATTGCCAGAGTCCTGTTGTGGGCTATGCCAGCCTGTGCCATTTTGCTGCCAGGGCATAGTCCACAAGGACGCTCGACTCCCACATCAGGATTCACACGCTGACCAACTGTCTGTGCAGCTTTTCTGCCTCTGAAGACTCTTCCACTGCTCCTGATCCCATCAGGTAGGTTTCAAGAAAGAAAAAGAAAAATGCAGATAAAGGAGACAAGTCAGGGCAGAGGAGCCTGAATGCCTACTCAGGTGCTGCAATTTTGCTTCAAATTTGGGTTGGTTCTAACTTGGTGTGAAGGTTTTTCTTTTGATTGTCCTTTTCCTGAATGTTTCAGCTGGTTTGCAAGAACAGAGGTCTCTGACTCCTCTGATTCAAAGTCAAGTTGTAACATCTGCTGAAGGAAAGATATGCAGGTTTTCTTTAGGTTTAAAGTGGCTTACTGCAGAGAATGAAAGAAGTTTGTTTTTTTATTGCTGCAGACCTGGTTTTTCTTCTGGTGTAAGTAGCTTCTCTCTATCTTGCTCATCGTCCAAACTGATCAGTTACAAGACAACCAATCAGAGAACACCTCTGGGACACCCAGACCAACCACCCCGCGGCTCAACACTTCAACTCCCCCTCCCATTCCACCAAGGACATGCAGGTCCTTGGACTCCTCCATTGCCAGACCATAGCAACACGACGGCTGGAGGAAGAGCCTCATCTTCCGCTTAGGAACCCTCCAACCACAAGGGATGAACTCAGATTTCTCCAGTTTCCTCATTTCCCCTCCCCCCACCTTATCTCAGTCCCAACCCTCGAACTCAGCACCACCTTCCTAACCTAAAATCTTATTCCTGACACCCCCACTCCCACTCCCGCCTATCACCATCCCCTTAACCTCCTTCCACCTATTGCATTTCCAACGCCCTCCCCCAAGTCCCTCCTTACCTTTTATCTTAGCCTGCTTGACACACTTTCCTCATTCCTGAAGAAGGGCTTATGCCTGAAACATCAATTCTCCTGCTCCTTGGATGCTGCCTGACCTGCTGCGCTTTTCCAGCAACACATTTTCAGCTCTAATCATAGTTGTTAACAAGCAAACAATAATTGATCATTTGACCACATCAATCAGCCTCACTTGTGAACAGTGTCTTGACTCCAGTTCATCTGCATATTGCTGAAGCCCACATCTGATTCACATAAGGTATCAATTATTTGCTTTCAAGACATGTAGCCATAGAAATTCCTAGTTTTCAATGTAGTTCTTTCTCACTCCAGTCTACAGTTTTAAAAAGCATAAATGTAAAAAGACAGTGGTCTTAACGGAATTTAAATATCTGAGGGAAGCCTCGAGATATTCATGTTGATTCCCTGTCATTTCACCAAAAGGATGAGGTGACCACCTAAATTGCTGTGATAGTTGCAGAAAGCAGCTTTATTAATGATAAGCTGGTGAGTTAACTGAGGCAGTTTTTTTAAAAAATCTGAAATTTGCTGGATGTCAACACTTCCATGTCCTCGATATAATATCTTGTGCATAGAATCTCAGTGTACGAGAATTAGAAATGTCTTGTCATGTATTTGCAAGTAATGCGATCCAATTTTGAAGGGGTAGCATGTGAGAGATTTTATTCCTGTTTTAATGCCAAGCTAATCTTCCAAAAATGCTGCAAGGTGTCATGATGCGCTAAAACTTAATAAAAGCCAAACTACTTTTATGGAACAAACTTGTGGAATCATGTCCACATTTTGAAACAAAGATTATTGATACAACAAAGGTGAATATCATGGATTTATTGGCAGTCCCTTAATCCATATACACCACCAACTGCAGCCCAAAGTTCTTCATAATCCAGGCTTCCCAAAGGAGAGTGCAGTTCTGCTTTCCTCATTCCAGATTTGATCCTTCAGTTGACACCAAACATGGTTTTACACCATTAGAGGTCGTGGTTATAGTTATCATCAAAGAGAATACCTCCTGAACCTCATTAGCTCAATTTATGTTAGTACTGATGGTGTGAATTCACCAGTTATTGAGTGCCAGCTGAAATTAACACCCTACTATACAGTGTGCTCAGCTATGATTTTTAGAAAAACTAAAGCTGTGTATTTATTTTACCATCATTAATGTAGTTGTTAAATTCCTCCTTTTAGCTTGCATCTCGCAGCTCTGTACTCCTCTCAAAGTCTGGACCTTGAGGACGTTTTCCCCAATCAACTGAGCTGATGGCATCATAGTATTTTCACTGGACTAATAATTCACAGACCCAAATTAATGCTCTCGTGACATGCTCATAGGATGGAATCCATGACTGATTCCATTGACTTAATAAATATGGAATAATTGAAAAGACCAGTACAATGGAACCCATTGTTAATTGTCATAAAAACAAGCATTGTTTCACTGATTTCCTTCACCGAAGGAAAATTTGCCATTTTAACTTGGTTTGTCTACGTATCACTCTCGACTTGAAGCAATATGGTTAACTCTTAACTGCCCTCTGAAATGACATAACAAGCCACTCAGTTCAAAGTCTACTAGGAATGGGGCAGAAGTACTGACCTTGCTGATGATGCTCAGATCCCATGAAAGAAAGATGGGGGAGAACAAAACAGCTAGCACTTCCCTCGCAAGCTGAACTCAGAGGCTGATTTCCCATTAGCCCGATGCACTGCAGGAATCTGGATTTTGTTTTTGTTACTTCCCATTCCCCCAAAGAAATTTGGGCATAAATGTGATTAGGAATTGAAATGAGCTTTTACATTTATGGGTGCCAACAGTAATTTCTATTTATTTTAATTGTCAAAATTTGTAAAACCAATTGAATACTAATTTGTAGCCAAGACCTTTCAGCTAGCACTGAGAGTTGTCTTGGAAATGACACACAAATAAATAATCGGTATGTTTCCTTTCAGTAATAGTGTACCATATTGTCCTAGCTACTATTCTGAGGAAGGGTCGCTGGACTCTGTGTTAACTTTGCGTCCTCACTGATGCTGCCAGACCTTCTGAGTTTCTTCAGTAATTTCTTTTTTTGGTTCAGTTTAGGTATCTGTCAACCAATTTCATGTTCTCTAATTATTCAAGAAGAAATAAATGGCCTTGAACTATGAAGTCACAGATTTGTACGGTGGTTCTCATGTTATTTTTGTTTCTTTAGATTAAAATGGCCACTTCTGATTATGTTATGCTCCATACTGGACAGAAGATGCCTCTGATTGGGTTGGGGACATGGAAAAGCGCACCTGGTGAGGTAACTTGAATATGTTAGCACAGATAAAAACTTGATTGCTTTCTTTTGTGGTACCAGTTGTTTTTTGGTTTTCCTAATGAACTGATGGCTTGAAATTGGTCATGTTGTTTTTCCATTCTGACAGTGTACTGTAATCCTATTTTTCTCCATTTGCTACCATTGCCTTCTCTCCCAGTGGTATTCATGGGACCATCCACTCATCAAACCAAGTTGATTAGTGCGTATTTGAGAGGAGTGTTGATGTGTTCATAAATTAATATATTAAAGGTTGAGACAGACCTTAAGCTCATCTGGAATCTCGGTAAGCAAGTTGCCAGCAAGGCTAAAATGATATCAAATGGATTTTGTTTTTAACCTCCTGCCTTGGTTAGGGTGTTTTAATGATGCACTTACTTTTGCACATAATTTCTTCCCTATCTTATTCTGCTTTCTTATAAACAAGTTTCATGTTTCCATTGACTAGAAACTGTCACTCAGTGATTTTTATGCTGCAAGATCTTGTAACTTGCAGATTCTCAGTCCTAGTTCACAAGTAACTTCTGCACATTGCTTGACTACAAATTATTTTGAATGCTAGAAATAATAATGTTGCCCTCAAGTTGTTTTAGGCTCCAAAAGTTGATTTAATTTGTAATCTTTTAATAAATTAGTCACCTAACAACAGCTGCACTGGACTGGACTAAATTTCTGTTTTATTTTTCAAGCTGTACGGCATGTATTGAATGTTGTGTTCTCCATCATCTCTTAATTCTCTCCTCTTCCACAGTGCTGAACAAAGAGACCTTGGAGTGCAGGTTCATACCTCTTTGAAAGTGGAATCACAGGTAGATAGGATAGTGAAGAAGGTGTTTGGTATGCTTTCCTTTATTGGTCAGAGTATTGAGTACAGGAGTTGGGAGGTCATGTTGCGGCTGTACAGGACATTGCTTAGGCCACTGTTGGAATATTGCATGCAATTCTGGTCTCCTCCTTCTCTGAAAGATGTTGTGAAACTTGAAAGGGTTCAGAAAAGATTTACAAGGATGTTGCCAGGGTTGGAGGGTTTGAGCTATAGGGAGAGGCTGAACAGGCTGGGCCTGTTTTCTCCGGAGCGTCGGAGGCTGAGGGGTGACCTTATAGAGGTTTACAAAATTATGAGGGGCATGGATAGGGTGAATAGGCAAAGTCTTTTCCCTGGAGTGGGGGAGTCCAGAACTACAGGGCATAGGTTTAGGGTGAGAGGGGAAAGATATAAAAGAGATCTAAGGGGCAACTTTTTCAGAGGGTGGTGAGTGTATGTAATGAGCTTCCAGAGGAAGTGGTGGAAACTGGTACAATTGCAACATTTACAAGGTATTTGGATAGGTATATGAATAGGAAGGGTTTGGAGGGATGTGGGCCGGGTGCTGGTAGGTGGGACTAGATTGGGTTGGGATATCTGGTCGGCATGGACGGGTTGGACTGAAGGGTCTGTTTCCATGCTGTACATCTCTATGACTCTCTAAGTGTCATTTTGTCACTATTTGCATGATACTGATGAATTTAAAACAGTCAAAAAGTTCAGATCTTATATCCTCAGTTGCAACTTAATTAAATTTTGAACACAATTATGGCCCAGAACGGCATTGTTATTTTCTAGTGATTTTGGTTGTTTTAACCCATTAAATCAGTGGGAATACTAAGAGCAAAATGTTTTCAGTAGCTAAAAAAACACACTGTTCAGCCCATAATAGATTAGCTGCGATCAGTTAACACTCTGATTATATTAATTTGAGAATATGGGAGATTCCATAAATATAAAGCTCTTCAACTCACTTGTGAATTTTCTTAGCTGCCAAGAGATTTCCAGTAACGCAATTCTAGCCTGCTATCCTTCAGTTAACATGTCTTTCACCCAATGCACAATTTCAACTTGACTTCCCTAGATAAGCTGTTTCAGTACAGCTACAATACTGGCATCTAGCCAGCAGTGTGGAAAACAAAACTGCTGAAGTATGTCCTATCAACAACAAGCAGGACAAATGTTATTTGATCAGTCTTTTGATCTGACAGTGTGCTGACACTGACAGTGTGCTGATGAGCACCACTACTAGTTGCTGATGTTTGGTTTCTGCAACACGGAGGTCATTCAATGTCTGACCAAGTTGCAGCTTGGTCTAAAAGTGGACAAAAATATTGAACTAAAGTAAAAATGATGACCAGGCTATAGTTGACCAAGTGTGGCAACAAGGAAGCACTCCGATAAAATAAAAGTCAACAGGATTTGGGGGGAACACTGAATTGGTTTGACTTCTACCCGGTATCAAGGAAGATAGTTGTGCTTGATGGACTAAGGAACTCTTCAGTTGTGTCTTCAGCTCAGCTATCTGCAGCTGCTTCATTGATGACCTTTCTTCCATCATAACACAAGAATTGGGGATGTTTGATGTTTGGCCCTAAAAACTATATTCACAACAGCTCAGCTATTGAAGCAGTCTTTTCATTTGTAAAAATACCTAGACACCATGCAGACGTGTTCCCAAATTGCAAGTAACAGTCATGCTGCACATTACAGACAATGCACATCTCCAGCAAGAAGAATCTAGCCAGCACTCTCCTTGGTATTCTAAACATTTACACTGAATCTGTCAGTATCTTGATGGCTGCCATCGACCAGATGCTGAACCTAACTAGTTTTTTAAATACTATAGTTACAGAACAGAGCAAAGACTAGGAATTCTGGTGAGTAATCTCCTCTTGACTCTCTAGTGCCAAGCTACCATCACGAAGGTCTAAATCGAGCATGTGATAGAATACTCTTTACTTGCCTGGATGGGTGCAGTTTCAACAATGCCAGGGAAACTCTGTCATCTAGGAAAAAATACCCCATCCACCATGTTTAAACATTTAATCCCTCTTCTACTAATGTACAGTGGCTACAATATGGCACTGCGCTTACACATCAAGCTGCCTTTGATAACACCCTCTGAATCCACAACCATTATCGTCGAGAAGGTGAGGATAGTCGGTGCATGAGAATACTGACACCTATACATTCCCATTTTCAAGCTACGGACCGTCCTAATTTATAAGTGTATTCTAGTTCCCTTGCAAACACTGGATTCCACATCTAGACATTTTAAACAATGAAAGTATGCCTGAGCATTGTGTTTCAATCTGTTTCTGGACTCTCATTATCTACTTCAAACTGCTTCTCATCTTTGTACAAAAAGAGACAGGTTTAACTTACGGGATTATGATTCTTTGTACTGCCCAGGTCAGAAACAGATAAAAACTGTTTTTGATGAGTTATAATATTTGTAAAAACCAGTACAATCCGCTGATTTAACAATTCCTTCCACATGAAATCAACAGGTACCTAAAACACTTCAATGCATATTTACTATTTAAGCTTTCAATCGTTTTACAGATACTTAAATCTGATTTATGTACAACTGACAGACTTTGTTTGCCCATATTTGCCAAATGAAATACTGCGAAGTTTGAAGCTGAAGCAAATTCCATTTTTCATTTAATTTCTGTACTGTAGGATCTGTTGTGTTTTCACAAGCTGATAAAACAACCACTGTTGGTGTTCGTGCTTCGTTCTCCTAAATGTATTAGAAATCCTAATGAGCAGGAGTTACGAAGAACAGACTTTCTCTTTCCTTATAGTGCAAAGGAATGACGGGAGCTTGAAATACTACCTTCCCACCATATTTTCAGTAAAGTTTGATTATATACTGAGAAATACTGGGACTGCTTAAGAGTTTTTCATGGGGTGGGGGGGGGGTGGTGGTGCGGGGGGAGAACACCTATAACAGCAACTGGTGGAGAAAATTCTTAAAATCCTAGTTATTATAGGAAGGCTCGTCATCACAGACGGCTGAACTGAAATGATATATTGAAGAATATATCATTTCAATTGCATGACACTGTAATCTTTTGCGATAAATTGTGCCTTGTGGTCCTGCTCCACAACGACCTGATGAAGGAGCATTACTCTGAAAGCAAATGCTTCCAAATAAACCTATCGGATTATAACCTGGTGTTGTGTCCAACATCAGTTCCTCCACATCATGGCTACCATCTGTATGTGTAGGAAGTATTGCAGTGTCCATCGATACAACACTTTCTTATTACAAAACGTAAGTAAAAATATTGAGCTTTTCATGCCCAATTTAGAGATTTGAATCTATTTTAAAATACAGTTGTATGATTCTGAGGCAGACCCGACATCAAAGCTGCAAATGTAACTAAAATCAAAGCTTAAAGTCTTAAAGAGAAGAGAAACTAAACTATTGACACCCAAAGATAATTGGGAACAAACTGAAGTTGGATGAAATAAAAGGATAGCTGTGCAGTAGCAATTGTTGAGTCCGTTGGGACAAACGGACAAGTGAAAGAAGACACAAACAGTGGTTTTGGATAGTTCTATAAACTGAATAAGCAAAGGGAATAAGTGTTACAGCTGTTTCTGTCACTTGAAGCTAAGTGGTAGATCTGCCCTGTCCAAGACATGAGGAAGGTGTGCCAAGCAAGCTAAAATAAAAGGTGGGGAGCGGGGTTGGGAATGAGATAGGTGGAAGGAGGTTAAGGTGAGGGAGATAGGCCAGAGTGAGGGTGGGTGCGGAGAAGTCGGGAAGAAGATTGCAAGTCAAGAAGGCGGTGCTGAGTCCTTTTCCTCCGCTACATCGATGACTGTATCGGTGCTACCTCGTGCTCCCACGAGGAGGTTGAACAGTTCATCCACTTTACTAACACCTTCCACCCCAGTAATAGGCCAGCTGGCTCCGCCATTCAATATGACTATGGCTGGTCCTCTATCTCAATACAATGTTCTCACTTTGTTTTTCTCCCTGTACCTCTCGATTTTTTTTTAATATTAACTAAAGTTATCTCTTGAATATATTCAGTGACCAGGCCTCCACAGCCTTTTGTGGTAGAGAATTCCACAGTTCATTACTTTTTATTTGAAGAAATATTTCATCATCTAGTCCTAAAAAATTTGACTTGTCCTGAGACAACCCTGGTTCTCTAGACTCCCAACCATGAAAAAATGTTCCTTCTGCATCTACAGGTTTTGTGCCCTTTTTATTTAAAAAAAGATTTTTTAAAATCTACTTTTCTATTCTTGTGACCAAAGTGGATAATCTTTCACTTCATTTCTCCATGGTATACTCCACTTTCCACCTTGTTGTCCCTCACTTGTTTTTCATGCCTTTGCGACCTTGTGTGTCCTCACATTTTGCATTCCTACCTAACTTTGAATCATCATCAAACATTAATATGTTACATAGATCCTCCCTTTTAACTACTGCACAAAGTGTTTGATTCCTCTTGATGGCACTGTATATTAAAAACATGTTTCAAATAACAATTCAACTTTGATTTATTCATGCTGGCAGGGACCTTGGAACTGTACATTGGAATGCATGATCTTGTTTGCTGTTTTTGTTCAGGTGAAAGCAGCTGTCTGGAATGCTGTAAAGACAGGTTATCGTCACATAGACTGTGCTGCAGTGTACAACAATGAAGCTGAAATTGGAGAGTTTTTTAAAGAGCATGTCGGTACTGATAAGGTATGATTTAAAGACCTGTTGATGAACCCACATAGTAGAATTAATGAATCCAGATTTGGGTTTATTTTTGATGGAGAATCACAAACCCCTGGGTGGGAGGTGTGCAACAAACAACTTGGATTACAAGCTAACTATGGAACAGAGACTCAGGTGAAGAATTCCTGTGTTTGGCTGTGAAGCCTTGATATGCACATGCCAAATTTTTCTTGTCCTAGTCCAGTGGGTTTGGCCAAATAAATTCAAATCAAGGCCTGATTGTCACCAGTGAAAGGGGCCATCATTGGTGTGAAAAATGGCACTCCCTTACTCTTAAGTACTACCCCCCTACCTTCCAAGCTCACTCTCAACAGAAGACTAGGAGGAGTAATCCATTCAGCCCATCAAGTCTGTTCTGCCATTCAACAAAGTCGTAGCAGATCTGATAATCCTAAATTCTACTTTCCTATACTATCTCTATAACCCTTGATTCCCATACTGACTTAGTCTATCTATCTCAGCCATGAATATAGTTAATTATCTAACTCTCACAGCTATCTATGATAAAGAACTCCAGAGATTGAATGCCCTCAGAAAAAAAAAATCCTTGTTATGTCTTGCCTCACTAGGTTATGTTCTTCTGTCCTAGACTTCCCACAAAGGAAAACAAGTTCTTTGCACCTACCCTGTAAAGCCTACAAAAAAATTTTGTTTTGATGAGGTCTCTTGTCATTCTTCTAAACTCCAATGAGTGCAAGTCCAACCTACTCCAGTTTCTCAAAGAAAATCTCTACCTGGAATAAACTTCAAGAACCTTTTCTGGACTGCCCCCAATGGTAGTATATCTCCCTTTGATAAGAGGACCAAAACTATTTACAGTATTCCAGCTGTAATCTTGATGACTGGGCTTGTATACCCTTGAGTTTAGAAGACTGAGAGGGGATCTGATTGAAACGTATAGGCTTATGAAAGGACTGGACACTCTGGCAGGAGGGAACATATTTCCGTTGATGGGGGAGTGCCGAACCAGAGGACACAACTTAAAAATACGGGGTAGACCATTTAGGACAGAGATGAGGAGAAACTACTTCACCCAGAGAGTGGTGGCTGTGTGGAATGCTCTGCCCCAGAGGGCAGTGGAGGCCCAGTCTCTGGATTCTTTTAAGAAAGAATTGGATAGAGCTCTTAAAGATAGTGGAGTCAAGGGGTATGGAGATAAGGCTGGAACAGGATACTGATTAGGAATGATCAGCCATGATCATATTGAATGGCGGTGCAGGCTCGAAGGGCAGAATGGCCTACTCCTGCATCTATTGTCTATTGTCTATTCTATAGTTTTAGTAAAACTTCCCTACTTTGACATTCCATTCATTTTGAAATAAAGATGAAAAACAGTTCATTTGCATGGATGAATGTATGGGACAAATAGAGCTAATGGTTTCCATCTAGTCGCTCTAAAAAGCATGTTTACAAAGGGACCAATGTTAGCTAATAACTATCCCAAGATACGCCACAGTTTGAAAAGACAAGCAGCATGAAAAAGGAGAATGAGTTGCACTGATGCTAAAATATGTCACTTGTGATAAACAGTCATGGCTCAAAAATGAGTAGTGGAATCGATGTGGGTGAACATTAGCAATGGCAAGGTTCAGAAAAAGGTGGTGGGAGAAGTTTACGGCTCCCTGATGGTAGTCAGATTACTGACCAGAGTATTACACAAGAAATTAATGTGTAACAGACTCCAGTGCAATAGTTAAGGAGAGCTTTAATCTTTGTGTGGACTAGACCAATCAAATTGACAAAGTTAGTGTGGAAAATGAGTTTGTGAAATACTTTCATAGTTGTTTCCTGGAACAACTGGGGACAAAGCAACTTTATATCTCATGCTATGTATAGAGGCAGGGTAAATTTACTAGTGTCATAGCAAACAACATCTGACAGTGATGATAATGCAATTTGAAATCAAGGTATATTTCCATCCCACCCCATCTGCTTTCAGGAAAGACTGTTCCCTCCACGACTACCTGGTCAGGTCCACGACCCCTAACAAGCCACCTTCCCCTCCTGGCACCTTCCCCAGCCACCGCAGGAATTGCAAAACCTGCGCCCACACCTCCTGCCTTTATCTGCGAACTTCTGACCCCAATCAATTTTTGAATTATCAACTCACCTTTTTCTTAAAAAAAACCTTGTTAATCCCATTCTATCATGCATTGACAGGCTTTTCATATGACATCTGAGTTTGCTGGTCACAACAACACTATAAATGAATCAAGAAGTGAAATGTTTTGAATGAAGATATAGATGTCTCCATGTTAGAGAAACATGAAATTTATTATATGTTCAATGAGCCTGTTGATTGTTCAGGAGGCGGTTGAACAATGTGCATAGTGGCATTCTCTCATTCTGCCCATAATTCTGCTAATTCTTCATTTTTCAAATAGCAATATGATTTGTGAATGCTTTTTGATTGAAACTGCCAACCCCACACTGTAAGGCATTTTAGACCTTAACCACTTTGTGTGAGGCACAGCTTTTCTTCTTGTACTGTTTTTGCACCTTTTTCTAATTCTTATAAACATGCTTCTTTCTCGAGCATTTCATAAACAGGAACCTTTTGCTCCCTAACTGCTTTATCCAGACCCCTCAGAATTTTGAGTAGCTGTACCAAATCTCATCTGTGTTCTCTGTGGAACACTGTCCTAATTTCTCTAATGTATCTTAAAAAAATTTGTTGCAGGAATGAAAACGTTATCCTTGTGAATATTTTCTGCACCTCCTAACAGATTCACCACCTCCTTAAAGTGTGGCACGTCAAACTGGACACAATTCTCTGGCTGAAACTGAACTAGTCTTGTTCAAGTTGAAATTTAGAGAAAGTCCTTTTGATCAAAATGATGAACATGTATGTAAAGTTAGAACTTCTGTGCCTTAGAGAAATTTCATTTTTATATGCACATTTTGTTTGTAGATGATAAGACGTGAAGAACTTTTTGTGACCTCCAAGTTGTGGAACACTAAACATCATCCTGAAGATGTGGAAGTTTCCTGCTGCAAATCCTTGGACGACCTGAAGCTCACTTATCTGGATTTGTACCTGATTCACTGGCCTCATGCTTTTGAGTAAGGCGTAGTTAATGTCTACTATAATCCCAACGGCCTTGAATACTTTGGGAATACTTCCTCCATCCCAATTTTTTATACGGATTCACTTCTGTTCTCTCCATTTCTTCCCTGTTGGATCAGTTCTCACAATGTCATCTTCCAAACAAATACTTCTAGTATCAAATTAAAAAGAAACATAATCCTGGAAATACTTTACAATGAGGCAACATTTAAGGATAACAACAGATTTGATGTTTCGGTTTGATGATCTAATAGTTATTTTTTTTCCCCTCCACTGAAGTTTCCTGGATCATCAATTCTGTCTGTTCGATTTCCTGCATATTTGTGATTGTCCTTTCCCTTCTTTCCTGTTGTCATGATTCATTTCTACTTGTCCTTGCCTTCCACCCTTTCGGCTTCCACATTCAATGAACCATGTTCTGTCATCTCTAGAATGACAGCATTACAAAATTCCCCATTTCTCTTTCAGCAATTCAAAAAATGTGCTCTCTCATATCTTAGTTCATGCTTTAGTCATGCAATATCCCCTGTCCTTACCACGGTGCATTCAAATGCAAGTGCTGGAGCTTCAATATCTGTTCTTTTTAGCTTCTCCCTTCCCAACATAAAAGACTTTAAATCCTCTTCCAGGTGAAATTGCAACTTTATCATCCTGTGTTCATTACAATAATGTGGATTCCCTCACATTATGGGGACCAAAGTTAGGTGGGATGATTGTTTGCGGACCACCTCCGTTGAGCTGCAAATCACTTTTCATTTTACTATTCCCCTTTATTTGAACCTCTGTCCTTTTTTTAGCCTTTACACTATTCTAATGAAGCGCAAGCGTCATCCCATTGTTCAATTACACACTTACATTTGTTTCAACAATTTCATACCTTAACCACTGCTCACATTGCTTTCATACAAAAGTTTTTCTGTATTGATTCTGCTATTAGCATTTATGTTTCCTTTAAGATATATCTTTATTTCTTTACCTATCCTGTTAGCCTTGCACCATCATCTCAGTGTCATTTACTGTGTCTTGCCTTCCACCCTCTGGTAGGGCTTCCTTTCTGTACTTTCCTCCTCTCCTTCCTTTTCCCTGCCATTGTTCTTGTAAAGAAAATTGTTCAACACTAATTGTTCTTCTCCATGCTCCCCTATAAAGGTTGAAAGCTTTCTTTTGACTACTTGTGGATGCAGGCCACTGTTTTACGTTGAGTCCTGACTAAATCCTTTTCATAGAACATAAAACAGTACAGCACAGAACAGGCCTTTCAGCCCATGATGTTGTGCCGACCATTGATCCACATGTAATTTAAACCTCATGTACGAGGCATGGGATAGAGGGAAATTTGGCCAATTGGATAGAAAACTGGCTAACCGGTAGAAGTCAGAGAGTGGTGGTAGATGGTAAATATTCAGCATGGAGTCCAGTTACAAGTGGAGTTCCGCAGGGATCAGTTCTGGGTCCTCT
Organism: Chiloscyllium punctatum; assembly: GCF_047496795.1. Lineage (NCBI taxonomy): Eukaryota > Metazoa > Chordata > Chondrichthyes > Orectolobiformes > Hemiscylliidae > Chiloscyllium > Chiloscyllium punctatum. Next base: position 95,368,791 of record NC_092745.1, on the reverse strand, counting down.
GCTGTTTGTAATGTTTATTAATGACTTAGAGGAGGGAGTCGAAGGGTGGGTCAATAAATTTGCAGATGATACAAAGATAGGTGGAGTTGTGGACAGTGAGGAGGGCTGTTGTCGGCTGCAGAGGGACTTAGATAGGATGCAGAGCTGGGCTGAGGAGTGGCAGATGGAGTTCAACCCTGCCAAGTGTGAGGTTGTCCATTTTGGAAGAACAAATAAGAATGCGGAATACAGGGTTAATGGTAGGGTTCTTGGTCAGGTGGAGGAACAGAGGGATCTTGGGGTCTATGTACATAGATCTTTGAAGGTTGCCACTCAGGTGGATAGAGTTTGTAAGAAGGCCTATGGAGTATTATCGTTCATTAGCAGAGGGATTGAATTCAAGAGTCGTGAGGTGATGTTGCAGCTGTACAGGACTTTGGTTAGGCCACATTTGGAGTACTGTGTGCAGTTCTGGTCGCCTCACTTTAGGAAAGATGTGGAAGCTTTGGAGAGGGTGCAGAGAAGATTTACCAGGATGTTGCCTGGAATGGAGAGTAGGTCGTACGAGGATAGGTTGAGAGTTCTCGGCCTTTTCTCGTTGGAACGGCGAAGGATGAGGGGTGACTTGATCGAGGTTTATAAGATGATCAGAGGAATAGATAGAGTAGACAGTCAGAAACTTTTTCCCCGGGTACAACAGAGTGTTACAAGGGGACATAAATTTAAGGTGAAGGGTGGAAGGTATAGGGGAGATGTCAGGGGTGGGTTCTTTACCCAGAGAGTGGTGGGGGCATGGAATGCGCTGCCCGAGGGAGTGGTAGAGTCAGATTCATTGGCGACCTTTAAGCGGCATTTGGATAGGTACATGGATGGGTGCTTAATCTAGGATAGAAGTTCGGCACAACATCGTGGGCCGAAGGGCCTGTTCTGTGCTGTATTGTTCTATGTTCTATGAACCCTCAAATTTCTGTGACCATATGCATGTCCAGCAGTCTCTCAAATATCCCAAATGACCTCGCTTCCACAACTACTGCTGGCAACGCATTCCATGCTTTCTCAACTCTCTGAGACAGGAACCCGCCTCTGACATCCCCTCTGTACTTTCTGCCAAACAGCTTAAAGCTATGACCCCTCGTGTTAACTGTTTCTGCCCTGGGAAAAAGTCTCTGGCTATCACATCTATCTATGCCTTTCATTATCTTGTACACCTCAATTAGGTCCCCTCTCTTCCTTTTTTCCAATGAAAAAAGTCTGAACTCAGTCAACCTCTCTTTGTAAAATAAGCCCTCCATTCCAGGCAGCATCCTGGTAAACCTCCTCTGAACCCTCTCCAAAGCATCCACATCTTTCCTATAATAGGGCAACCAGAACTGGACGCAACATTCCAAGTGCGGTCTAACCAAAGTTTTATAGAGCTGCAACAAGATCTCCCTGATCTTTAAACTCAATCCCCCGTTAATGAAAGCCAAAACACCATATGCTTTCTTAACAACCCTGTCCACTTGGGTGGCAATTTTAAGGGATCTATGTACCTGCACACCAAGATCCTGCTGTTCCTCCACACTGCCAAGAATCCTGTCTTTAATCCTGTACTCGACTTTCAAGTTCGACCTTCCAAAATGCATCACTTTGCATTTATCCAGGTTGAACTCCATCTGCTACTTCTGAGCCCATCTCTGCATCCTGTCAATGTCCCGCTGCAGCCTACAACAGCCCTCTAGACTGTCAACAACACCTCCAACCTTTGTGTCATCTGCAAACTTGCTGACCCATCCTTCAATCTCCTCATCCAAGTCATTAATAAAAGTTACAAAGAGGAGAGGCCCAAGAACAGAGCCCTGTGGAACACCACGCACCACTGACTTCTAGGCAGAATACTTTTCTTCCACTACCACTCTTTTCACAAAAACAGTTACGTGAACCATTTACATAGCCCAATTACCAATAAGACTCAACATTTGTCAGCCATACTTGTACCTTGTACAATATTTGTGTTGCAATTTTACTTATACAATGTTTTGCTGTTTTCAGACGAGGTGACATTGCTTTTCCAAAGAATCCTGATGGCACAATAAGCTATGATTTTATTGATTATAAGGAAACTTGGAAAGCAATGGAGACCCTAGTGAGAAAGGGCTTGGTTAAAGCTATTGGACTCTCAAATTTCAACAGTCGACAGATAGATGACATAATTTCAACAGCTACTATCAAACCTGCAGTGTTGCAGGTAAAATATTTTTTCTTTTTTTAATACTATCAAGCTCAAAACACTGCAAACAATTCAGTATGTCATTAATATACGTGGTGATAGTGTGATGACAATGAATGATCATTGACTTGATTTAATTTTGTTTTATTCAAGATTTCCATTTTCCATTTGTTTTTCATATAATCTTTCAGTCTTCCCAAAAATGGATATTGTTGTTCGGGGTGTAATATCTGAAAGAGTTAATGTTTAGGAGTGTCTGAAGCACCGCCCACTATAATGTCCTACGAGCTGAGGGAGAGCATGGAGTGATGGGGGTGGTCAGGGAAACCATTTAGCTTCTTGAAGTAAAATCTACCATATAAATGGTGGTGTTCTCCACAGAAATGTCCATAATATTAAGGTAACTTGTAGGTATAGATGTAGAAGTCAAATAGAACAACTACATAAAACAGAAGTAAAATACTGCAGATGTTTGCAATCTATAAGTAAGGAAAGTGCTGGAGAAACTCAGCAGGTCTCGCAGCAGCATGGAGGGAAAAGCAAAGTTAAGATTTTGAGACTTGGTTGACTGTATGGATGTAATAACCATGAATGTTTAATTTTGGAGATAAGTCATATTGGACTCAAAACATTAATAGATGCCGCCAGATCTGAGTTTTTCCAGTCTTTTGTTTCTGTTTGTATGAGTACATCTTGTTTTCGACAAGAGTCTGGTTTTATGAGATAACCAAGAGGTTTTCCTCTACGATACTAGACCAATCAGGTCTTGTAGATTCCTACTAGAAAAAAGGGTGGTGACAGCAAACCTACCAAATAGCTCATACAACCTGATGAGCAGTGGTGAGGATTCACCTTAAAATGTAATGGCCAATGGTGCCTCCTGTATGCTGACAGTGATGGAAGTCTGAAACAGTTCTTCAGATGCACCTTTTAAGAAGGATATTCTTGCATATAGTCAGCTGCAAGAAGTTCTGAACATTCAGTCAAACGAAAGAAAAGAACATCCTAGTAAGATTTAACAAGACATCAGTGATGTATCATTTCAGACTTAAAAAGGCACACAACATCAGGACTGTTTGAAATTTCCTGGAGCTGGAGTTTTAGCTAGGTGAAGGCAGTTACAGATTACATCGGGTGCAAATGGTCTGTAGAAATAGTCTTGACTCCACATTCAGCCAGTGTCCATGAACGAACATAGCGAACAAGTAAATATACTTTTGTACATATTTGGCAGTGTAGCTCACGAAGGTGCAAAAGAGGCTACAATATTTCAGAAGTAAGGAGTTCATCTCAAAAAATAAATAAGCAGCAAAATTTACAGCTGACCTTGGAGAAACCTGTATGGGGAAACTCGCAGCACAGCTTTTTAAAGTATAACCTTTTTTTTTGGTTAATCTACAATAGTGAATAGAGTAGATTCCTTTTTGATTTGTTTTGAGATCAGTCTGTTGACTAAACTTTAAAAATATAAAACATAGGTAATAGCCTGGAGCAGTACTTCTTAGAGCAATAAGATTGTTATTTTCTGGGTCTGTAGATTCAGATGTAAAGGTGGCATATAATTGAGTGTTCCTGTCAGATGTGGAAGATTTTTTTTGTTACTGATGATTATGTCTGCAGGAAGTGTTTGGTTGCGAATATTATTGGCTCACATGGATCGGTTGGAACAGCAATTAGAGGTAGTAAGGAATTTACAGGAGCTGGGGGTGTGATGGATGGCAGTTGCAGGAAGGGAGATGACTGCAGATTCAGGTAGATGGCTTACTTCCAGGAAAGGGAGACTGGTCGTGCAGGAGTCTCCTGTGGTAATCCCCATCTCAAACAAGTATGCTGTTTTGGAAAATGAAGAAGGTGATGGACACTCAGGAGAATAAAGAACAAAGAAAATTTACAGCCTAGGAACAGGCCCTTCGGCCCTTCAAGCTTGAGCTGATCCAAATGTACTGTCTAAACCTGTCAGTCAATTCCTAAGCATTTGTATCCCTCTGCTCCCTACCTAATCATGCATTTGTCCAGACACATCTTAAATGAATCTACCGTGCCTGCCTCTACCACCTCTGCTGGCAACGCGTTCCAAATGCCCCCCATCCTCTGTGAAGTACTTGCCGCGTGTATCCCCCTTAAACTTTCCACCTCTCACCCTGAAAGCATGACCTCTGGTTATTGAATCCTTCACCCTAGGAAAAAGCTTGTCCCTATCCACCCTGTGTACACCCTTCATGGTTTTGTAAACCTCAATCTCCTTTTTTTTAGTGAAAACAAACCTAACCTACTCAACCTCTCTTCATAGCTAGCACCTTCCATGCCAGGCAACATCCTTATAAACCTTCTCTGTACCCTGTCCAAAGCGTCCACATCCTTTTGGTAATGTGGCGGCCAGAACTATACGCAGTACTCTAAATGCGGCCGAACCAATGACTTGCCAGCTCTTATACTCAATACACCGTCCAATGAAGGCAAGCATACTATATACCTTCTTGACTACTCTATCCACCTTCAGGGTACAATGGACCTGCACTTCCAGATCTCTCTGCCCATCAACTTTTTTCCCAAGGCTCTTCCATTCGTTGTAAAATTCGCTCTAGGATGTAGCACTGAAAGCCAGGTTTCTCTTACTGAGACTGGCTCTCTTGTAACGAGGGGTATGTCAAGTTCAAAGTTTGTGAGAAGATTTGTAGCTCGGGTGCTCGTTGTGGTTCTGTTCGCCGAGCTGGGAATTTGTGTTGCAGACGTTTTGTCCCCTGTCTCAGACAACAACTCACCAGGACGAAGGACCCGGTACCCAACATGAGCAAAACCAATGTAGTGTACAAAATCCCACGCAAGGACTGCACAAAACACTACATAGGACAAACAGGAAGACAGCTAACGGTCCGCATCCATGAACACCAACTAGCCACGAAACGACACAACCAGCTATCCTTAGTAGCCACACGCACAGATGACAAGCAACATGAATTCGACTGGGACAACACTACTATTATAGGACAAGCCAAACATAGAACAGCCGGGGAATTCCTAGAGGCATGGCATTCATCCACAGATTCAATCAATAAGCACATTGACCTGGACCCAATATACCGGCCACTGCAGCGGACAGCTGGAACTGACAACCGGAAGCAGAGATACAAATCGCTATAAATGCTGGAGGAAACATCAAAAAGTGCTTCACAGGAGGCTCCCAAGCACTGAGGATGTCACCTAGACAGGGGACAAAACGTCTGCAACACAAATTCCCAGCTCAACGAACAGTATGTCAAGTTCATAGCAATCAATTATGATAGGTGACTCTAGTCAGAGGCACAGACATTTCTGCAGTCTACTGTGAGATATCAGAATGTTGCCTCCCTGATGCCAAGATCAAGGATATCTGAGAGGATGCAGAATATTCTCAAGGGGAGATGGTCCTGAGGAGATAGTGAGGAATGAGATCAGTCTGAGAATGGTAATTTGGGGAAATGAGCAAGTCAAACAGTTGGGGCAGGCAGAAACAAAGCAGAGAATGAGGTAGGACTGATTTTTAAACTACATTTATGTCAATGCAAGAGGCCAAATGGGTAAGGTCGATGAACTCTGCATAGTTGGAAACAGGGACTGGACTATCATAGCAATTACAAAATTGTGGCTCAGGGATAGACAGGACTGGCAGCTTAATATTGTAGGGTATAGATGCTATAGGAAGGGGGGGAGGTGACAAGAGAGTAGTGGGGAGTGGTACTTTTGATTAGACATAACTATGGCTGTACTTAGGATATTTCTGGGAATACATCCAGGGAAGTTATTAGGGTGGAATTGAAATAAGAAAGGGATGACCACCTTCATTTGGATTGTAGTATAGACCCCCAAATAGTCAGCGGGAAATTAAGAAACAAATTTGTAAGGAGGTTTCTGTTATCTGTAAGAATAATAGGGTGGTTATGGTAGGGGATTTTAGACTGGGACTGCCATAGTGTTAAGAGTTTAGATGGAGAGGAACTTGTCTACAAGAACATTTTCTGTTTCAATACATGGATATACCTACTAGAGAAGGTGCAAAACTTAACCTACTCTTGGGAAATAAGGCAGAACAGATGACTGAGGTGTCAGTGGGAGAGCAGTTTAGAGCCAGTGACTAACATTCTATTAATTTTAAAATAGTGGACAGTAAAGAATAGGCTGGATCTAAAAATTGAAGTTCTAAATTGGAGGAAGGCCAATTTTTGGTGGTATTAGGCAAGAACTTTCAAAAGTTGATTAGAGATGGATGTTTGCAGGTAAAGGGACAGCTGGAAAATGGGAAGTCTTCAAAAATGCGATAATTAGAGTCCAGAGATAGTATGTTCCTGTTATGGTGAAGGGTCAGGCTGGTAGATTTAGGGAATGCAGGATGACTACAGAAATTGAAGGTTAGGTCAAGAAAAAGAAGCGTATGTCAGGTATATACAGTGGCGATCAAGTGAATCCCTCGAGTATAAAAGCAGTAGGACTATACTGAAGAGGGAAATCAGGAGGGCAAAAAGGGGACATGACATACGGGTAGGAAATCCAAAGTGATTATATAAATATATTTAAGGACAGAAGGGTAACTAGGGAGAGAAGGGCCCCTCAAAGATCAGCAAGGCAGCCTAAGTGTGGAACTGCAGGAGATGGGGGCGATATTAAGCAAGTATTTTGTGACCGTGTTTACTCTGGAGAAGAACATGGAAGACATAAAACATGGGGGAGAAAAAACAGTGACATCCTGAAGAATGTCCATATTACAGCGGAGGGAGGTGGTGGACAACTTACAATGCATGAAGGTAGATAAATCCCCAGGACCTGATCAGGTGTACCCTAGAACTCTGTGGGAAGCTTGGGGAGTAACTGCTGGGTGCCTTGCTTAGATATTTATATCATCGATATTCACAGGTGAGGTGCCAGAAGACTTGGTAGTTAGCTAACGTAAGAAAAGTGATCAGGAAAAGCTAAGGAACTATAGACAGGATTTACATGTTTTTGGAAAGGCACATACTGATTAGGGATATTCAGTATGACTTTGTGTGTGGGAAATTGTGTCTCACAAACTTGATTGAGTTTTTTGAAAAAGTAACAGAGGATTGATGAGTCCAAGAGTGGTGGATGTGATCTATTTGGACTTCAATAAGGTGTTCAACAAGGTTCCTCGTGATAGACTGGTTAGCAAGGTTTGACCACATGGAATACAGGGAGAACTAGCCATTTGGATCCAGAACTGGCTTGAAGATAGAACATAAGGATCAGTGTTGGGTGCACTGTATTTCTTCTTTTGGATGTGAACATAAGAGATACGGTTAGTATAGATTTGCAGATGATACCAAAATAGGTGATGTAGTGGGCAGGGAAGATGACTATCTCAGAGTACAATGGAATCTTGATCAGATGAGCCAATAGATAGGCGTGTCAGATTGAATTTAGTTTTAGCTAAATGTGAGGTGCTGCATTTTGGAAAGGTGAATCGGGGCAGGACTTGTACACGTAATGGTAAGGATCTGGGGTGTGTTGCTGAAAAAAAAGAGACCTTGGTAGGTTCATTGTTCCTTGAAAGTGAAGTTTTAGGTAGACAGCATAGAGAAGGCAGCATTTGGTATACTTGCTTTTATTGGTTAGTGTATTGAGTGTAGGAATTGGGAGGTTATGTTGTGGTTGTTCGGGGCATTGGTTAGGCTACTTTTGGATTAGTGTGTGTGATGCTGGTCTCACTGCTATAGGAAGGATGCTGTGAAACTTAACAACAATGTTGCCAGGGTTGGAGGGTTTGTGCTATAGAGAGAAGCTGAATAGACTAGCGTTATTTTGCTTGGGGTTTCAGAGGCTGAGGGGTGACTTTTTATGGAGATTTATAAGATCATAATGGGTGTGGGTAGGGTAAATAGACAAGGACGAGGTCTTTTCCATGTTGTTGGGGGGGGGGGGGAAGAGGTGGTGGTGGTGAAGTCCACAACGAGAGGGCATTGGTTTAAGGTGAGAGGGGAGAGATTTAAAAGGGACCCAAAAGGCAATGTTTTTATGCAAAGGGTGGTGCATGTATGCAATGAGCTGCCAGAGAATGTGTTGGAGGCTGGTACAAATATAACATTTAAAAGGCATCTGAATAGGAAGGGTTTGGAGTGATATGGGCCAAATGTTGATTAAGTTATGATATCTGGTTGGCATGGACAAGTTGGACCAAAGCATCTGCTTCTGTGCTGTACGTCTCTGTGACTATGTACTGAAAGCCTTTCATAATTCATCTCCAAGCAAATAAAATTCTGGATAAAGCAAGACTTAATAGAAGAGTTCCTTCAGGAAAATCCATATCATTTCATTCAAGATCTCCACAGATTAGTGGAAAATGTGACTGTTGGTTTTAAACTCATAATTAATCTTAGATTTATATGGTCAAAAAGGTTAGACTCTCGAAAAGCTGCTCAGATAATGAGTGAAGCAGAACTCTGAAATCAAAACAGATTAAACCTAAGAATAAGATAGACTTTTCACAAATCGAAATCCTCTTTTGATTTAATTGTTGTCACATATACAGGAGAGAGTGATGTTTTGCATGCCATACAGGCAGATCATACCATTCAAAGCCCCAGAAAAGTGCAGAGAGCGATCCCAAATAACATTTGAGAGGTCCATTCGGAAGTCTGATAGCAGCCCGAGGAGAAGCTGTTCTTGAAACTGTTTGTAAGCATATTCAAACTTTTATATCTTCAGCCTGATGGAAGAGCATGCAACTGGGGTGGGAGGGGTCTTTGATTATGTTGTTTGCTTTCCCGAGGCCGTGGAAATATAGATAGAATCAACGGATGGAAGGTTAGTTTGCATAATGGACTGAACTATGTTCATGGCTCTATAGTTTCTTGCGATCTTGAGAAGAACAGTTGCCAAACCACACTGTGATGCAGCCAGATAGGATGCTTTCTATGGTGCATCTATAAAAGCTAATAAGAGTCTGAGATATACCGAATATCCTGAGCCTCCTGAGGAAGAACGTTTTTGCTTCATTGGCCACCGTGTCAATATGGGTGGACCAGGTAATCATCACTCGCAGGAACATGATGCTGTCCATCATCATTATCCCAACCACTGATGTTGACAGGGGCATGCCCTCCACTCCTCTTCCTGAAGTCAATGACCAGCTCCTTCATTTTGCTGATGTTGCCAGAGAAATTGTTGCCTTTGCCCCATGCCACTAAGCATACAATTTCTTGCCTGTTTTGTCTCCTCATTTTTGAGATCCAACCTACAATGGTGGCAGTAAATTTATAAATGGAGTTGGGGCAGAATTCTGCCAAACAGCTGAGTGTATAAGGGGTATGTTGGGGGCACTGAGTAGACAGCCTTGTCAGACAATGGTGTTGAGGGTGACGGATAATGTTGCCTATTCTTACTCATTGTAGAACATAGGTCAGGAAGTTGAGTATCCAGTTAGAGTGGAGAGCAGAGACCTGGGTCTCTGAGTTTAGAAATAAGGTTTTTTTGGAATTATGGTGTTGAAGGCAGAACTGTAGTCAATACGTGGGTGTCTGATGTAGTTACCCTTGTTTTTCCAGATGTTCCAGGGATGAGTGTAGGACCAGGGAGATGGTGTCTGTTATGACCCTGTTGTCAGTAAGAGCATTTCAAAAGATCAAGTCCATTTAGTCTGCTGGAGTTGATGTCAGCCATGTTTAACCTGTCGGAGCACTTCTAATTATGGAAGTCAGCTGCTAGGCAGTAGTCATTTGAGGCATGCTGCATGGTCTTTCTTTGGCATCGGGATGATGGTGGCCTTGAAGCAGGTGGGGACTTCAAATCCTATTAAGAAGAGGTTAAAGATGTTTGCAAATACACTCACCATCTGGTTCACATAGGATCTGAGTGCACAGCCAGGGACTCTGTCTGGGCTAGTCGCTCTCTGTTCATTCTCAAGAAAGCAACTCTAATGTCTGCAGTGGTGACCATCAGTACACGTGCATCCGATGCTATTGAGATCGGTGACATCATTTCACTGACCTTCTGTTCAAAGCAAGTATTGAACTTGTTGGGTAAAGATATACTGTTGCCACGATTCTGTTTGACTTTGCTTCGTCGTCCAATATGTTGTGTAAAGCCTTGCCACAAATAATGGATACCCATCTGGTTGGTCTGTATCTCAAGCTTAGCTTAGTATTATCTCGTGGCATATTTGATGACCCTTCAAAGATCATACTGGATTTTCTGTATAGGTCAGAGTTATTTGACTTGTACGCCTCAGACCTGGACTTCACCAGGCAGTAGATCTCCTAGTTCATCCATGGTTTCTGTTGAGGTATTTGTTTATTAAGATACAAAATCCCTAAAAAGTGACATGAGAAACTAATAAATCAGTAAAAGAACACTCTCTACTAATGATCATGGTCACTGCTGCAAACCCAGGTACAAGTGCATATTTATGGGCTTCTGTGGGAATATGTTTCAAATAACTTGAATAAATCAAATCAAATTTTTGTTACATGTTCGGAGATTATAGTGAATCTTTTTGTTTTGCATGCTATCCAAGCAAACCATACCTTATGTAAGCACATCCGGATAATAGAACAGAATGCAGACTATAGTGTTACAGCTGCAGAGGAAGGTCAACTTTAATGTGTTTTGCTTAATGCAGTGGTTTTCAGAAATGGAACTAATGCATTAATTGAGGATTGCATATATTTGTCAATTGCCATCTCATTTTTTAAGCTTCATACAGGAGTAAGTGTCACTATATAACCAATGTGTTGTGGTTAATCAAATACTATCTTCAGCTGACAGCATTAATATAGTCCAGGAGGAACAGCACTGAAGACAAAGGTATGCTACAAGCAACTCTGCAACACTATCAGATAGTATAGAGTTTATGCATAATATAGCAATCAAGAATGCTCACTCGAGCACGATTGTGTGTTTTGACCTTCATTATCATCAAGTGACAGGAGGATTAGTCCAAATCAAGGAATGGCCAGTAAAAAGATTTTGCAGGGCTTGATAAGTGCATAGCGGAAACTAAACAGAACACCAAATCCATTGGGATTAGCTATATTGGCAAAATAAACATTCCTTGAAAAACATGTGACTATACTGGATTAATAAAAATGTTTTCCACTGCTGTCAATGGCAAAAAGAGTTCAGATTGCAAAATTCAGCAACGCTGTAGGTTCTCTCAAATAATCTAATATCTAATGAGCAGTATTAAGCACTTCAATTAGACTACTTAAATATGTGAATTCACTGATCCTAGATGGGGCAAAGCAGTTAATAATAATAATAATAATAATAATGAGGAAACTTGGGAAGTTGGATATATGTTTGTGGTTTAATACTGATATGTACCTAAAACCTCACCTGTTATTACATAGATTTGGGGAGGAGGGAAATCAGTTTAGGATCTTGAAGGAATTAGACCTGCTATCTACGTAGCCTTCAGTAGTCTCTAACAATGTCTCTTGTATTAATCTAAGTTATAAATAGTTGCTATAAATATCATATCCACTGTAAATAGTTTTCCTGCAATTTACTGTGCACCTAAACTAAGGTTTTTAGATCTAGCAATTACACATAGATCCTGGTGATGCATGACTTAAAATACATTTTATTTTGTATTATTAGATTGAATGCCATCCATATCTTGCCCAGAATGAGCTGATTGGACATTGCCAGAAACATGGATTAGTGGTGACAGCATACAGTCCTCTTGGTTCCTCTGATCGGTTGTGGAAAGCACCAGATGAACCAATGTTACTTGAAGATACCAACATTAAAGCTATAGCTGAAAAACATGGGAAATCCCCTGCTCAAGTTCTGCTCAGGTACAAACAAGGACTGTATCAACTAATACTTGGAAAGATAAATCTGTTGGTAAAAGAACTAAGCTTAAGTTCCTTGAATCATGCTGTTTTCTATTGCCATTTAAGGTATTAGATAGAGTTTTTAAAAAAGATACTAAAGAAATAAGCAGCAGATGAAATAAGAGTAAGTTGGCTGGTACTATGAAAGAAGATTTGCACAAGTGTTTTTCAATATCTTAAAAAGTGAGAGAGCTAAGAGTGGACGTTTCCTCATTCGAAAATGAGGCTGGAGCAGTATTAATGGTTAACAAAGAAAAGCGTTCAACAAAGTTTCGTGGTAGACTGCTTAGTACAGTCAGATCACATGGGATCCAGGGGACCTAGCCAATTGGCAAACTTGGCTTGAAGGTAGGAGACAGTAGGTGGTGGTAGAGGGTTCCTTTTTCAGACTGGAGGCCGATGACCAGTGGTGTGCCACAAGGATCCGTGCAGCGTCTACTACTTTGTCATTATTTAAACATTTGAATGTGAATATGAGGTACAGTTAGTGAGTTTGCAGATGACCCCAAAATAGGTGGTGGTGTGGTTAGTGAAGGCAATTACCACGGAGTACAATGAGGACCTTGATCAGATGGGCCAATAGGCCGAGGAGTGGCAGACAGAGTTTAATTTAGATAAATGTGAGGTGCTGCATTTTGGTAAGGCAAGTCAGGGTGGGACCTGTACACCTTGATGGTAGGACCCTGGGGTGTGTTGCCAAACAGACGTGGGAGTGCAAGATGCATAGTTCTTTAAACGTCAAGTCACAGATAAACCGGGTAATGAGGAAGTTGTTTGGCACGCTTGGCTTCGTTAGAACATTGCAAAAAGGAGTTAAGAGGTCATGTTGCAGCTGTATAGGACATTGGTTAGGCCACTTTTAGAATGTTGCATTCAATTCTCATCCTATAAGAAATATGTTGTTAAACTTGAGAGAGTCCAGAGAAGATTTACAAGGATGTTGTAGGGATTGGAGGATTTGAGATATGGATATGTTCGCCAAGCTAGCAAGCTAATTTGCAGATGATTCGTCTCCTGTCTAGGTTAAATCTTCAGTGCTTTGGAACTTTCTGTGAAGCCCTGCTGTACAGTACCTTCTGTAATTTATTTGGTTCTGTTTCTGCTGCTTTCAGTTCTGGCTGTTCATTATAGTGGCTGACAAATTGGGTCGAGGTCAGTGTGCTTGTTGGTGGAGTCTGTGGCTGAGTGCCATGCTTCCAGAAATTTTCTGGCTGTCCAATGATCATTGTGTTGTCCCAGTCGAACATAGCCACAACCATGACAACCGGCACCTGAGCAACAAATCTTTACACAAAGATTTAAGTTAGAGGGAAAAACTGAATAGACTGGGACTTAGCGGTTTGTAATGTAGTGAGGGGCATGGATAGGGTGATTAGCCAAAGGGAGAGGGGAAAGATGTAAAAAGGAGCTGATGGGTAACTTTTTCATGCAGAGGGTGGTGTGTATCGGGGTGATTGGACAAAAAAGTGGCATATGGAATACAAGATCAGGTTATACATGTTGGCAGAAAAAATAGAGACATAGACTATTTCTAAATGAGGGAATGCTTTTAAAATGCAAAGGGATTTGGGAGTCCTAGTTCAGGTTAACCTGCAGATTAATTTGGCAGTTAGGAAGGCAAATGCAATGTTAACATTAAGTTCAAGTGAACTAGAATTCAGAGTAGAAATGTACTGTCGAACCTGTGTAAGGCTCAGGTCAGACAGCATATGGAATATTGAGTAGTTTTGGGTCAATATCTAAGGAAAGATGTGCTGACCTCCAAAGGAGGTTTACAAGAATGATCCCGAGGATGAGGGGCATATTGTATGACAAGTGGCTGAGGACTCTAGGTCAGTACTCATGGAATTTAGAAGAGTGTTTGTTTCATTTGAAATTTACAGGATACTGAGAGGCCTGGAATAGAGTGGATATGAAGATGATGTTTCCATTAGTAGGAGAGATTAAGACCTGAGGGGACAGCCTCAGTATGAAGAATTGAGATGAGATGGAATTTCTTGAGTCAGAGAATTGTTAATCTGTGATCCTCATTGCTGCAGAGGGCTGCGGAGGCCAAGTCATTAAAGATAGGTTTAAGACAGGTTCTTGATTGGTAAGACAATCAAGGGTTTCAGGGAGAAGGTAAGAGATTGTATTTGAGAAACATATCAGCCAAGGTTAAATGGCAGAACAGATTTGATGGGTTGAATGGCCTAATTCTGCTCTTATGTCTCATGGTCTAAATTATAAACAATGAAATGATCAGTTCTTTTGAACTTTGGTGTTTTTGCAGGATGCTTAGGGTGAAAAGGATCGAAAAATGTACAACCAAATGAGTATTTGCATCAGGTTGGAGTTGGTAACATACATTTATTAGTGGTCGACAAACTGAAGTTGAAATACTTTAAATATGTTAAGAAGCGGTAGTTTACGAAAGATGATGTTGGAAGGAAAGCTAGAGGGAAAGCGTAGTGTAGGTAAGCAGAAAACTGGATTGCGTGGTAACACCTTGAACTAAATATCTTGGGATTCATGAGGACACTGAGAATGACAAAGATCAATACGGTCAGAGGACGGAGCGGGTTTTACCCCATAAACCTACCTGCACCACCATCACCACAGAATCTTAATGTATACGCGATGAGGATTAAAACGGTTCAATCAAAATAATACCAAAGGAGAATTAACTATATAGTCAGTTGGGTTTTCAAACTGACTTTTTGTGGTCTGTCAGAAAAATACATTGTAATATATAGTCTAGATATGACTGCCACAGTTGAAAGTATTGGACAGGACTCTTAATGGCTATTTCTGCCATGCACTATAACCCATTTGAGAAAAGTTTCTGCTTTGCCTGGCAACTGTAGGTTGTTAACCGGTCTTCCTTCCATTCCCTCAGCCACTGGGTATAGTCCTTGCAATTGTAAACACCTGAGTGATACAATTTGTGTTCCATGTTCCAAGTGATATACTGATGGCTCTCTTGCTAGCAGTCTCAATATCTCTCTCCAATTGCTGTGAAAGCTCAGCAGATCTGATGGCATCTGTGGAGAAAGAAAGTTAAATTTTTTTATCTGATTATGAATCTTCAAGAATCATAGGAACATAAAATGATAACTCTTTCTTTCTCTTTTCAGAGATTCTGCTAGGATTACTGAATTTTTTTCAGTACTTTGCCATTTGTGACCATATCCTAAATAAAAACAATGATTCTCTTCTATTCTGATATGTTAAATTGTGAAAGTGTTTCATATGGCAATGATACAGTCCTGTGAGGGCTCATCGCCATTGATCAATGAGTTAGAATTAATATGTTGAAATTTTTTACTCTTAAATTTTCCATAATCCTTTTCATATAACCTCATTAGATGCCTTTCTTCTGCAGATGGCAGGTACAACGTGGAGTGGTAGCCATTCCCAAGAGTGTCAATCCAGCACGAATTGCCCAAAATCTACAGGTAACGTGGCTGTTTTATGAATGTTAAAATTAACTGTATTTCTGTTAGTTGTAGAAACAGAGATTGTGTTCTTTATATATGCAGTGGTTCTCCGTTTTATGATTCTGATAAAAAGGCAGGTATGAACGAGGAAAGCCATTCCACCTGCATTAGGACCACTGCATAAGCGAATTAATATCCACACCCCTTTTTAATAATGATTTTCAGTTTATCCACGTGTTACTGAATGAAATATAACCAATCTTTCATTAACCCAAATCTGCGTATTAGTTGCATGACTTTTCTCAGCACTGTCAACAATGTGTGCATGTCTATTTCTTTACTACCAGAACTGGATAAAGAATTATTATACTTGATTATCAGATTTTGAGTTACAGGTAGTTCTTGTGTAAAATTGCGCAATAAAAATAGCACTTGGTGTTGGCAATGCAATCGCATTATAGCCAACACACATTTTAAAAGTCTTGCTTTAGAAATAGTGTCTCTATTTGTCAATCATGTTGTAGCCAATTCACGTTGACGAAACGTACATTATTGCAGAATGACCTGTATTTACAGTTTCCCTCACATTGGTCACAATACTTACATTGGTGTTATCATGGAGTTAGCATGGTTTCTTAAAGAAATCCTGCTTGACAGATATGTCCGTTTATTTCTGTACAGGTAACAAGCAAGATAGATAATCGGGGACCTTGGTTGTAATATAGTTGGATTACATGTGTTAGACTACTTTTAACAAGAAAAGAATTGTTGGAAATACTATATAGTATGGTTAGAGGTTTGGCTTACTAGTTGAAGACAGACAGTTGGGATAAAGGGGAATTTTACAAGTGGCAGTCTGTAAATAATGGAGAACCACGGGGATCAGAGCTTGAGGCACAATGATGTTCATGAGTGTGTTCTACATTCTTCTGTTTCATAATTGACTTAAAATATGATCTGCTCCATTCAAGTGATCAATGATCTAAATACGGTCATGGTTCGTACATTCTGGTTAGGTGGTTTTGACTTGTTTGGATTGTGGCTGGGATAAATTCCTTTCTCTACCAAAGTTTTTGATACAGTCATTCAGGGTAATTGTCTCTGGGCTTTCTAGACCAGTTGGTGCCAAATGATAGTGGTGAAGGTCATATTGTGTGGTGTTGCAGATATTTGGCTACCTTCAAAGCTGCAGCTACAAATGTTGTCCCAGACTTCTAAAAATCCAGTCAATGGTTTTTAGCCAGTAAATGCAAAGTCCCTTTTCCTTGGAGAGTTGGAGACTGAGGGGTTATAGAGGTTTATAAAATAATGAGGGGCATGGTAAGGATAAATAGAGAAGGTCTTTTCCCTAGGGTGGGTGAGTTCAGAACTAGAGGACATAGATTTAAAATGAGAGGGAGAAGATCTAAATGGGACCTAAGGTACAACTTTTTCATGGTAAAAACAATGACTGCAGATGCTGAAAATCAAATACTGGATTAGTGGTGCTGGAAGAGCACAGCAGTTCAGGCAGCATCCAACGAGCAGCGAAATCAACGTTTCGGGCAAAAGCCCAACTTTTTCATGCAGAGGGTGGTGCATGTTTGGGATGAGCTGTCAGAGGAAGTGGTTGAGGCTTGTACAACTATAATATTTAAAAGGTATCTGGATGGGTATATGAATAGGAAGCGTTTAGAGGGACATGGACCAATTGCTGGCAAATAGTACTAGATTAATTTAAGATATCTGGTCAGCATGGATGAGTTGGAATGAAGGATCTGTTTCTATGTTGTATATCTCTGACTCTAACGTATGTGGATAAAATGACTAAGTAATAAGCTATTAGGAAATTGATTAAAGTGTAAAACATTTATAATTAAAATTCCATCACCTGACTATTTTACCCAAAGCTTTCATGGACTAAAATAATTTTTGAAAGGACACAGACTGGTACTAAAATTAGCTTTTTTTAAAAAAGATAAATCAAGACAATTAAAACAGTGTCAAGAAATTTTCATTTCCTGCTTTTTAATTCACACTGTATGATTTCATATATTGGAGACAGATTATCTGTGTACTACCCAGTCTGTCCGATTCTGCCTCTGTCTCTTATACACATTCCACCAGGTCAAACATCACCAGGTGAAGAAACACATTGAGAAAATAACTATTTGCCAAAAACTTTATTTATGAATGTTGGCACTGCTGAGGATACTGGTCAACAATTTAACTGTCATCATGCATTCAAAAATTTAACATTTTTCGTAATCACGCATGGGACGTGGGCATTACTGGTTCCATCAGCATTTATTGCCTCTCCTTGGTTGCTCTTGATGATAAGCTGTCGTCCATGTGCTGTCGAAGCGATTGTTAACTGCTTGGTAAGCCACTCAGATTTAAGAGTCAGCCACGAAATTTTAGATTTAGATTACTTAGTGTGGAAACAAGCCCTTCGGCCAAACAAGTCCACACTGACCCTCCGAAGAGCAACCCACCCAGACCCCTACATTTTCCCCTTCACCCAACACTATGGGCAATTTAGCATGGCCAATTCACCTCACCTGCACATTTTTGGACTGAGGGAGGAAGCCAGAGCACCTGGAGGAAACCACGCAGACACGGAGAGAATGTACAAACTCCACACACACAGTTGCCCGAGGGTCAGGGGTGATGTGTGGTCAGATCAGTTATGGGTGGTAGATTTCCTTTCCTGAAGAACATTTGTTAACCAGTTGAATTTTTCCAATAACCAGCAGTGGTTTCATAGTCATCAGTATTCCTCTTTGTTAATGCAGGTAGATTATTGAATTTGAATTCAGTCATCTGGTGATCGGATTCAACCTGGGTTTCCAGAACATTAGCTGAGTTTCTGGAATAGCAATGCAACAATAATATCATTAGGCTTATGCCTCCCCTTTTGAACTGCATACCATTATTTCCCTGTACCACCCACACTTTCTTTTTTTCCTCAAACTTATTGCCCTTTTTTATCATGTTTTTGCCACCTTGGTTCACAGTTAATAAAATTATTTTCTTTCCACTCAATCTTGCAATTGTTATTCTCTTCTAGGTGTTTGATTTCACCTTGACTGAAGATGAGATGAAAAGAATTGGAACTCTCAACAGAAACTGGCGTTACATTGTGCCAAAAATTAAAGTAAGTGTAGAAAGTCTTGCCATACCCTTGCATAAAATCCTGTCTCTCCTAAATGAGACCTATATACCACATAGATGAAAGCAGTTGAATTTCAGTCAAAGCTGAGACTGCAATATCGATTTCCATCGAGTACAATGTAGTCATACCTAATTATGTATTCAAATTTATATTCCCACTTGCATCCAGAATATTAAATTGCTCCACCTTCCCTGTAAAATAGGGAAACATTTTAAACTATTTTATCTTTGCACCTCAAATGGCTTTGTATGTAGCATTTGTTTAGATAGCAATAAATCTGAATTCTAAAATCACTTCCATTCATGAACTTTAACGGATCATAGTTTACATTTTAGTCTGAGTAGTAGCAGCATCTACTCTGATCATGTTTTCAATATCAGTAGTGCATTGGATCTCTTTTGGAGACTGTTGAAAATGATCTGTCATTAGTTATGAGGTTCTACCTCAAGTCACTTAAACTATCATTTGATTCATTTTTAGCCCTGGTACAATGTTGAAGTCACTCTCTTAAATCTTGGGTTCAATACTAAAATGCAACAAATTATTAAACATTTAGTTAATAATTAGTAGTGTTAATTGTGTGCATAGTAATGTTATATTTCTTGAACTAATACCTTTTTCTCCTTGTTAACGCAGGTTGGCAATGAATTTGTACATAGAGATGCACAACATCCCTATTACCCTTTCAATGATCCATATTAATGCTTCTGCCTGACGTGTTTGTAACATTTCATGAAAATCAACTTCTTACTCTACTTGTATGATTCCATAAATAAGTAATCTTCAGAACCATTGTCATATTTTGTAGCTTTTTAGATACTCAATACTGATTCTATATGTTACTTTGATATAAAATGTTTGAAACCAAAATAGAGAAAAGGAAACTGCTATTCAAGTTTTCCTTGCCCTGATTCCCCTTCTATAAAAAGAACGGATCTTGATAGAGAAACAGTTCAGATGACATGGCCATCTCTGTAAACAAATATCTTGACGATGAATCTTAGAAACTGGGGCTTTTGATGGGGGAGTGGATGAACACCTTTGCCATATTAAGTAATCACAAACTATTATACCTCCCATCAAAATATTAACTGTGCTGATTGGGAATGAAGAAATTGATTTTGCCAATATGGGAATTTGACATCACCCAGGAGCTGGTTTGAGATGTACATCCCTTTGTGAATTTACTTTGTGCAACATTATTGTTATCATTACCATGTATCCTTGAGATGCAGTGCCTCTCCATAGCCATTAACATAGATTTGTAAATAGTTGACTCTTGCACTGGTCCCACCGTACCCTACTGGTGGTGGGACACTTATCTAAATTTTTTCCCATTAGTTATCCATTCCTCTGTCCATTTCTATTTATTTTGACCTGAATACTTCAATCTTATGCAGTAGCCTTTAATAAGCCAGCAAATTGAATACCTCTTGGAAATTCAAATATGCTGCATCCATTGGTTCTCATTTATCCTCCCTGCTCAAAGATAAATTGTCAAACTTTTGTTTTCCCTTTCTGGAAATTGAACAGGATTAACAGTTTTGACTATTTTCTAAATGTCTTGCTACTAATTCCCTAAATAATGAATTTCAGCAATTTCCCAATGACAGCTGTTAGGCAAACTGGTCTACAGATTCCCAAAATCTTCTGTCTCCTTTTTCTGAAGTGTTGTTACATTTGTAGTTTTCCAATCCATTAGGATCTTTGCAGAATTTTTAAACATTACACTCCAAGATCTACCACCTCTACATCCACTTATTTTATGACTTTTGAAGGTGTAAGCACTGAGTGTAGTGGCCTTGAGCATTGATTCCCATTAGTTTTCCTTATTTTCCTTTTATGGTTATGAATGATTGTTACAACATCTTCCCTCCTTGATTCTATATTACTTGCCAAACAATGTTCCCTATAATTTATTTCACTGCTGCACAAACCTCCAAGGTCCATGTGCAGCAATGGGTTCTGAAAGCAGAAGTCATTCACCTGCGTGTACAGAAATCTCTGCAACAGCTGTGCCGCTGAGGGAATATTGCTCCTAACTGTGGTGAGTTTCCACTTGATGTAGAAAAAAATGAACAACATGAAGCCATGTATCGCATTTGAGGCTAAACTGATGGCTGATTTGTGATCTAACTCAATGTACTACACATACCCTTTGGGTGAGCACTCCTCAGTTGCAAATTACTTGTAACCTAAAGTTCTTTCTCCATTTGGGACTTCAACACTCAACCTACATCACTAAGCAGTGTATTAGCAGAGAAACAGCTCAAAACTGAGCAAGTACAAGAAAGGTAATGGCAGATGTCACCATACAGATTGGATGGCTTTGAAAACTAAACTTTGAAATAACAAACCTTGATTTCATATTTATTTTCCATAAAAGAACCTGAAGTCTCTCTGAAAAATATTCTATGAAACAGACTTCAAATTCTAAAGATTTTGGATTATTTAACAATCTGATTATAAATTCACTAACTGCTGATTTCCTACTTTTAAATACATGTATTAATGAAGTAGGTAAGTTTTTTTTTGCTTCAAGTATAAACACCTAGTCACAAGACTCTAATGCATATTAATAAAATTTATCTTTAAAATAAGTGTATTCTTGTATTTATTTACCAAAAGCGACTGATATAACGTTAAGGGTATAAATCAACTAGGCAAAGGTGAGGACTGCAGATGCTGGAAATCAGAGTTTAGATCAGAGTGGAGCTGGAAAAGCACACAGGTCAGACAGCATCAGAGGAGCAGGAAAATCGCCGTTTTGGCAAAAGCCCTTCGTCAGGAATAGAGGCAGGAAGCTTCAAGAGTGGAGCGATAAATGGAGGGGGTGGGATTGGGGAGAAGGTAGCAAAGAGTACAGTAGATGAATGAAGGTGGTAATAGATCGGAGGAGAGGGTGGAGCAGATAGGTGGGAAGGGAGATTGGTAAGTAGAACAGGTCATGAGGACAGTGCTGAGCTGGAAGGTTGGGACTGAGGTAAGGTGGGCGGAGGGGAAATGAGGAAACTGGTTAAGTCTACATTGATGCCCTGGGGTTGAAGTGTTTTGAGGCGGAAGGTTAGGCATTCTTCCTCCAGGTTTCGGGTGGTGAGGGAGCGGTGGTGGAGCAGGCCGAGGACCTGCATATCCTCGGCGGAGGGGGAGTTGAAATGTTGGGCCACGGGATGGTGGGGTTGATTGGTGTGGGTGTCCTGGAGATGTTCCCTGAAGTGCTCTGCGTGGAGATGTCTAGTCTCCCTAATGTAGAGGAGACTGCATCAAGAGCAACGGATACAATAAATGACATTGGTGGATGTGCAGGTGAACGTTTGATGGATGTGGAAGGCTTCTTTGGGGCCTTGGATGGTGGTGAGGGAGGAGGTGTGGGTGCAGGTTTTGCAATTCCTGTGGTGGCAGGGGAGGATGCCAGGATCAGGGGGGGTGTGGTTTGTTAGGGGGCGTGGACCTGACCAGGTAGTCACAGAAGGAACGGTCTTTGTGGAAAGTGGATCGGGGTTGGGAGGGAAATATATCTCCGGTGGTAGGGTCCGTTTGGATGTGGTGGAAATGTCAGCGGACGATATGGTTAATGTGAAGGTTGGTAGGGTGGAAGTGAGCACCAGGGGGTTCTGTCCTTGTTACGGTTGGAGAGGTGGGGTGTGAGGGCGGAGGTGTGGGATGTGGATGAGATGCATTGGAGGGCGCATCTTCAACCACGTGAGAAGGGAAATTACCATCTCTAAAGAAGGAGGCCATCTGGTGTGTTCTGTGGTGGAACTGGTCCTCCTGGGAGTAGATACGGCGGAGGAATTGGGAATACGGGATGGCATTTTTGCAGGAGGTAGGGTGGGCAGAGGTGTAATCCAGGTAGCTGTGGGCCTGTAAAAAATGTCAGTGTCAAGTTGGTCGTCATTGGAGATGAAGTCCAGGAAGGGGAAGGAGGTGTCAGAGATTGTCCAGGTGAACTTAAGGTCAGGGTGGAATGTGTTGGTGAAGTTGATGCTCAACTTCCTCACGGGAGCATGAGGTGGTGCCAATGCAGTCATCAATGTAGCGGAGGAAGAGGTGGGGAGTGGTGCCGGTGTAACTACGGAAGATGGACTGTTCTACATAGCTGACAAAGAGCTGGGGCCCATATGGGTGCCAATGGCTACTCCTTTGGCTTGGAGGAAGTGGGAGGATTCAAAGGAGAAATTAAGGGTGAGGACCAGTTCAGCCAAACTAATGAGAATCAGTGGAAGGGTACTGTTGGGGACACTGCTGAAGCCAGATGCCAACTTGAAGGCACCTCCTCCTACTGCCCCCTTGACCATGACCCCCACCCCCCATCACCAAACCATCATTTCCCACACCATACAGAACCTCATCACCTCAGGAGGTCTCCCACCCACAGCCTCCAACCTCATAGCCCAGGAACCTCCCCCATTTATCTCTCCACCCTGGAGGCTTCCTGCCTCTATTCCTGATGAAGGGCTTTTGCCCGAAACACAGATTTTCCTGCTCCTCAGATGCTGCCTGACCTGCTGTGCTTTTCCAGCACCACTCTGATTTAAAATTAAGGGTATAAAGTCCAATGTCTTACAATTTTTTGAACTAGTAGTAGTCATGTTCAGATTTTGGAAAGAGCATGGAGATTGTCTTGCAATTTTAGTTCTCTTCTCTAAGAAAAGATATACTGGCATCGGAAGCACCCTTAATTCACTAGGTTGATCCCTGGTAGGGAGGGATTATCCTGAGGAAAGGTTGAGTAGGTTAGGTTTGTAATTATTGGAGCTTAGAAGAATAAAAGGAGACCACATTGAAATATTCACTGGGGACTCTGCAGGGTAGAATGCAAAAGAAGTGTTTCTCTTCATGAGAGTTTCTAGGACAAGAGGGCGTAATCTCAGAGTAAGGGTTAGCCCAGTTAGAACAAGTGAGGATTTTTTTCTGAGGGTAATGAATCTGGAATTCTTCAGGGGGTAAAACAGCATGTTAAGTATATTTAAGTGAGATAAGCAGATTTTAAATTAAGGGAATTGAGGGTTATGGGGAAAAGGCAGCAAAAGAGTTGATTTTCAGATCAAGCATAATTTTATTGAATGATGGAGCATACTTATTGGGCCAAATGATCTACATCATGTTATATATCTATGGTCTCAACAAAAAAAGTCTTCCAGCAGCAGTTCTTAACATCACCTCTTTGTATTAGAGACTTGGACAACTGAATGACATAATATAAAGCAACTAGAAGCCTCCCTCATTATCCAAGGCCCCAAACACCTTCCAAGTGAAGCACTGATGTACCTGCACCTCATTTAATCTAGTCTTATCGCTACTTACAAAGTAGACACCTCTACGTGGAGGAGATGAAACACTGACTGGGTATCTGCATTGCTGACACTTGTCAGTCTCTGATACATCACAGGTTCCCATATCACCATTTCTGTCTCAGGCTTACTGCAGTGCTCCAGCAAGGTACAATACAAGCTGGAGGAACACCAACTCCTCTTCTGCCAAAGTACCTCTCAGCCTTCAGGATTCAGCACAGAGTTTGAAAATTTCAGAATGTGAACATTTGTTAACTACCCCCACATCCCTAGGTCCTGATTTATTCAGGTTGCTCCCAGAACAGCCAACCCATTTTCAACAATTTACACTTCACATTAGCATCTTACTCAGTGTTTCTCTCTCTCTCTCTCTCTCTACTTATTAGCAATTACTTTGTACTCTGTCAACTTCCTCCCCACTCACTCACATACACCCATCATCAGCATCAATATCACTCCTTCCCAGTTATTTTCAGCTCTGATGAAGGATCACTGGACTTGAAAAGTTAACTTTTTTTTCTCTCCAAGTGCTGACAAACCTGCTGATTTTCTCCAGTACTTTGTTTTTGTTTCAAATTTCCAGCATCCACAGTTCTCTGTTTTCATTACACAGTAAACGCATTCCATCTTTACTGTCACATCTATTTACAATATCAGGTTGCAGGACAAAATGCCAAACACAGAGGTTCTCACAGGTGCTGCAGATGTCGCATTGAAGATTTGCGAACTGGATCTCCACTTCTCTGAGTTGATCACAGAGGATTCCTGGCTACCATTGGCTGTCTTCAAAAGCCATGAGAACCTGCATCTCAGAATGTCCCAAACTTTGATATAAAGACAATCTGAAAGCCACCCTCAGAGCTTGCAGGTTGGGTCCCAACATGTAGGAAAAATCAACCATCAACAGACCCAAATTGAGAAGCTTATCTTCATGCAATTTCAATAACCTGAGCTGAAGTCTTCAGGACAAGTGAGCATGTAACAGTGCTTCCATTCATTCTTCCAATACTGACTTCAGATGCAGTACCCAGAATCACTTATGCAAATTTAGATTTGGTCTAATGTTGCACATAAGACAACATCAATCAAGACTGTAAATTAGACTTTTATTTTGCTAAATACTCATCCATGTAAATGATGGGTGAGTCTATCATAAACTTCATAACAGTTCTGTCTTATGAGAGGGGCAAGATATAAAATAGACCTGAGGGGCAACTTTTACACACTGAGGGTGGTACGTGTATGGAATGAGCTGCCAGACGAAGTGGTGGAGGCTGGTACAATTGCAATATTTAAGAGGCATTTGGATGGCTATATGAATAGGAGGGGTTTGGAGGGAAATGGGCCGGGTGCTGGCAGGTGGGATATCTGGTCAGCATGGAACGGGTTGGACCGTAGGCTCTGTTTCCATGTTGTACATCTCTATGACTCTAAATGTATAAATAATTTAGCAACCACAATTTTACTGAAAATTCCCTTGACTTACAATTTTTCAACTTTTTAAAAATACAGAATGACAGGTTCTACTGTAATCAGTAATGAGAAGGTAATTTTGCACACATTACTGTTTGGAGGACATTGTCCAGCTGAATTTCATTTGATTACCAGATGCCTAATTACAGATGAAGCAGTAACCAGTGCACCAGGCAAAGAATTCTTTTTGTAAAACCTGTCCCAAATACTCTTAAATGTATTGTGCGTTGCAAAGACATTGTTCCTCACATTAGAAATTATGTTATGTACTACTTGAAGGTAAGATGTTAAAGCATAACATGGAACAATTACAGCACAGAAGGTGGCCATTTGGCCCATTGCCTATATGTTGGCTCCACAAGGAACACAAATCCATCAAGGACATAACAGTCTGTTTAATTAGCAATAAACAAAAAAAACCAAATAACCATAGATGCTCGAAATCAAAATCAAAAACAAAAACTGAAACGGGAAAACTCAGCAGATCTGGCTGCACTATGGAAAGAAAACATTATTAACATTTTGGATCCAATGATCCTTCTTCAGAACTGTTCAACTGGTACATTATCTCATCTGGATGGGTGTATGAATAGGAAGAGTTTGGAGGGATATGGACCAGGTACTGGCAGCTGGGACTAGATTGGATTGGGATATCTGGTCGGCATGGACGCGTTGGACTGAAGGGTCTGTTTCCATGCTTTACATCTCTATGACTCTATGACCATAATCACTCTCTCCATCACCAATTCACAGTGGCAGCAGTGTGTATCATATATAATATGTCTTAGAACATCTCACTAAAGCCTCCTTCAAGGCACCTTCTAATTCCATGTCCATCACCTAGAATGTTCCACTCCAGGCCACACACCATCCTCTCCTGCAACTATATTGCTATTCCTTCACTGTTGCTGGGTCAAAATCCTGGAACCTCCTCCCTCTACCTTTCAAGAAGGCAGCTCACTGCCAATTCAAGGGTAATTAATGATGGACACTGAATGCTACCCTACCCAGCTATACTCACATCCCATGAATGAATTTTAAAACATTTTCAAATTGAATGGCTGAATAACCTTAAGATTGAATGACCTATTATTCCTATGCTGGCTAATCATTCTGGTAGATTTTCTTTCATGTAATACCACATGAAGTTTATGCTAAGATTGAATTCCCATGGAAAACCTTCCAATTTTTTTGTTTCACAAACTTGATTGAGTTTTTCTGAAGAGGTGACCAAGAAGGTAGATGAAAGCAGAGCAGTAGTCATTGTTTACATGGACTTTCGTAAAGTTCCACATGGTAGACTGGTTAGTAGTTAGATCACATGGGATTCAGGGAGAGCTAGCTAATTGGATACAAAATTGACTTGATGGTAGGAGACAGAAGATGGTGGTAGAGGGTTGTTGTTCAGACTGGAGACATGTGACCAGCAGTGTACCGCAAGGATCGGTGCTGGGTCTATTGTTGTTCATCATTTACGATACGATTTGGACGGGAATATAGGAGACGTGGAGTAAGTTTGTGGATTAACACTAAAATTAGTGGTATAGTGGATAGTGAAGAAGGTTATCTAAGAGTACAACAGGATCTTGTTTAACTGGGCCAGTGGGCCAAGGAATGGCAGACGGAGTTTAATTTAGATAAATGTGAGTTCAGTTCAGGAAACTGGCCAGCATGGGTATTGTATGACTCTAAGACTAAATGTAATGTTAGTATTTTGCCTTTGCACACATTCCGGTATTATGATTGCTGTCACAAGAAGTATGTCAATTGGAGGCTCTACTATTCATCTATCAAACTGAAATCTGGTCACCTAACTGCAGACATGTGGGTACTAGAGATCAGACACAGTATGATTCATCCATTGTGACTTGATTACCTTTTTTCAAGGTATATATAAACCAAACCTCATGCCAAGGGTTTCTTCTGAAAAACTTAATTATAAATGTAATAACACTAGAAAGTGCTGGAAAAACATTGTGGAACTGGCAATATTTGTGGAGGTAGTAACTGTTAATATTTCAAGTCTATGATGAGTCTTCTTTCAAACTCTTAAGTACTGAACTCAAATTGTTAACTCTGTTTCTTTCTCCATGGATGCTATAGGACATGCTGAGGTTTCACAGTACTTTGTTTTATTTCAAATTTCCAGCAGCTGCACTATTTTGCTTTTAGTACTAGCATTTAATAAAATGGTGACATAGTAAAATAAAATTACCACAAAGACCTCTTGTTTCTGGGTAAGTACTATTATCCTGTGTCTTCTGAAACATGGCTTCAGACACATGGGTCATTTATAAAAGCATAGTTCCTTGAAACTGGAATTGCAAGTAGATAGGATAGTGAAGAAGGCATTTGGTATGCTTGTCTTTATTGGTCAGTGCACTGAATATAGGAGTTGGGAGGTCATGTTGCGACTGTCCAGGACATTGGTCAGGACACTATTGAAATTCTGTGTGCTGTTCTGGTCTCCCTGCGACAGGAAGGATGTTGTGAAACTTGAAAGGGTTCAGGAATGATTCACAAGGATGTTGACAGGGTTGTAGGGTTTGAGTTACAGGGAGAGGGTGAGTAGAATGGGATTATTTTCCCTGGAGCATCAGAGGCTGAAGGGTGACCTTTTAGAGGTTGTAAAATCATGAGGAGCATGATTTTCCCCAGGGTGGGGGAGTCCAAATATAGAGGGCATAGGTTTAAGGTGAGAGGGGAAAGATTTAAAAGGGATTTAAAGAGCAACTTTTTCATGCAGACAGTGATACATGTATGGAATAAGCTGCTAGAGGAAGTGGTGGAGATTGGTACAATTACAACATTCAAAAGGTATCTGGTTGGGTATATCAATGGTTTTGAGGGATATTAGCTAAATGCTGGCAAAAAAGACTAGATTTATTTTGGATACCTGGTCAGCCTGGACGAGTAGGACTAAAGGATCTGTTTCTGTGCTGTATATCTCAATGAATCTGCATGATATAGGAACAGAATTAGGCTATTCAGCCCACCAAGTCTGCTCCACCATTTGATCATGGCTGATACGTTTCTCAAGGAGAAAGTGAGGACTGCAGATGCTGGAGATCAGAGCTGAAAATGTGTTGCTGGAAAAGCGCAGCAGGTCAGGCAGCATCCAAGGAGCAGGAGAATCGATGTTTCCTGAAGAAGGGCTCATGCTCAAAACGTCGATTCTCCTGCTCCTTGGATGCTGCCTGACCTGCTGCGCTTTTCCAGCAACACATTTTCAGCTCTGATACGTTTCTCAACCCAATTCTCCTGCCTTCTCCCTTGATCCCCTTACAAATCTAAGAACGTATCTATCACTGTCTGAAATGCACTCAATGACTTGGCCTCCATATCCTTCTGCAACAACAAGTTCCACAGATTCAACACCCTTTGGCTGAAAATAATTCATTCTCATCTCAGTTCAAAATGGTCACCCCTTTACTTTGAGTCTGTGTTCTTGGGTCCTAGTCTCTCCTACTAGAGGAAACATCTTTTCCACATTTGCTCTATCCGGGCCATTCTGTAAATTTCCATGTTGTAGAGTAAAGGTGTCATCCCACCTTCATTCTTTGAGGCACTGAACAAGCATCCAATGACCATACTTGCTTCTTCTGCTCAGATGACAAAGTGACTCTTCATATTGTTAAAAGAAAATAAGTTTGACACCATGTTTAAAACTACATAAAGAACAGTCTTTATAAATATACTTCACAGTAGGACTGGGTAGGAGAGAGAGTCAAGCTTTGCAGGACTGGGCCTATTCCAACAACCTGCTGTTGCTGCTAGACAGCATCTTTGAATACTTATTACAAAATAGATCTTTTGACATAAATTGGATCCTTGCTACAATTCCTTGCTGCTGTTCAAAGGTGTCAATTGATACAGCAACAATGTGTGCAGATTATATCTGCAGTTTCTTAACAAACATATACATAGTCTCTGTGATAGAGACGAGATTTCATTTTAATTGCATTTATTGTCCCCTAATGAATTTGTCTTCCTCATTTAGACTTTTCATGTTTTGTAACTCCAAAGCAGATTCTATTCTGCCCGTTTCATTTGCTGAAAAATAAGTTGCAGCAGCAAGCAAAACAAAATTACTGCAAAAGTGCTAAGAATGGCACAGCACTAAAAACCCATGCATGTAGAAAAGCAAAAGTAGATATTTTTAAATGAAAATAAATCCATAAATTTGTAAATCAAGTTTTTAATAGTAATGTTAATTCAAGCAACAAATGTAATAAAATTAGGATCAAGTCTTGTACCCATTTCGTACGGGTGATTGTAACAGAGTTGGAACCTTGCAATAACATAGAAGCCCAACTGAAAAGTATTACCATATTTACTGTTACAATAATAAGGTTTGTCCTTAATTACAATGCAATCTCTGGAGTGGTCCCAAATTACTTAATGAAAAATGAAATATACTCTTCAAGACCTAATTTATAACTTTTTAACCCTATCAAGCTTCTACATTAGAAGAGACTTCAAAATTGGTCCACAATGCATTATAAAAAGTGTGATGCATCATAAATGAGTTCTGTTTAAAACCCAAAAGACACTGTCTTCATGAGTGACATTAAGCTGTTATGTAGCTCCCCGACACAATTGTATTTTGATACGGCATTCTATAAATTAACTAGCCTTATTTTTAACGGAATAATTCTATTGACTTAACAGGATAATAAACTAGCTGATCTATTCTATGTATGAACCCACTTCCATAAATTTAATTTGGGATCTGAATGTTTGCATTGTGAATTCTACTGATCCTGACATCGATGTTGCCCAGGAGCACAGTTTAACCCTAACCCTTTGCTAAGTGATTTGGATACGTGATTTGGAGATGTCGGTGTTGGATTGGGGTGTACAAAGTTAAAAATCACACAACACCAAGTTATAATCCAACAGGTTTAATTGGAAGCACACTAGCTTTCGGAGCGACGCTCCTTCATCAAATGATAGTGGAGAGCTCGATCGTAACACAGAATTAATAGCAAAAATTTACAATGTGATGTAACTGAAATTATACATTGAAAAATTAATTGTCTCTTAAGCCTTTCATCTGTTAGAATACAGTGATAGTTTCACTTCTTTCTTACACATGAAAGAAGTGAAACTATCACTGTATTCTAACTGATGAAAGGCTTAACAGACAATCAATTCTTCAATGTATAATTTCAGTTACATCACACTGTAAATTTTTGCTATAAATCCTGTGTTACGATCGAGCCCTCTGCTGTCACCTGATGAAGGAGCGTCGCTCCAAAAGCTAGTGTGCTTCCAATTAAACCTGTTGGATTATAACCTGGTGTTGTGTGATTTTTAACTTTGATTTGGAGACCGTTAAGAGAATTGCATACAGTTCAGCTATTTAACAGATTAATTGCACTTTTACTTTCAGATTGCACCCATGCATTTTTCTTTTTAAAAAAAAGGAAAACTCTAAACAAATAACAGCACATCCGTTCAGATTCATTTTCCCGCCAAGGTTAAGGGTGAATAGGAAGTGATGTACAGTGGGGTAAATAAAAGGCGGGAATAGGAGTGGGTTTCTTTCCGCTGCCATTTTTTTAAACAGGGAGGGTTAGGAAACCCGGGAAATATTCCGCGGGAATTACTGCTTCAGTAATTGTCCGTACCGTTCAGACTCTCTGCCAGGATCGAATCCATCTGCACAGAGACAGACAGACACAGGCAGGAAGCGAAGCCCGAGAGCCGACGGAGGATTTGAAATGGCGGATCAGGAACCGAGTGCCTCCACGTCCAGTGTTGCAGGCAGCGCCGAGGGGTGAGTGTTCGCGGCGGCTGAGGAGGCAGTGGAGCCCGGGCCAAGGCTTTCCCCCCACCTCCCCCGGGGGGCTCGGGCTGCTCCGCGCCTGCGCCCACTTGTCACCGCGTTCCATCTCTGCGGTCGCTACAATGGGGAAGGAACGTGAGCCCGGGAGCGCGAGCGGGGGAGGCAGAGCTGCAGGCACACGGCAGTCCCAATGCACAATCCCTCTCCCCGTGACATCGTACCTACCGATGGCGATCTTTCAAGCCTGCTTCATGTGTCTGTGTCCTGCAAGCAAAAGACGAGTAAAAGCGCCGTCCCGTTCGCTTTCCTTTTGCTGATAACTTTAACGTGGTAACCCGAGTGTTTCAGAACAGCCTTTTTTAAAGTGGAACGAGCATTCGAAGCACTTTGTTGAACAAGTGCTTAAATAGTTAATACTTAGCGTCTGTGTTAGCACTCTATTGTAAGAAACTTTGTAGGGGCATCTCCAGCAAATGTTGCTGCTTCACTAAATGAATAATAGGTTCGCGAAGTTGATTCCACCTATCAGAATTCACGCTTCTGGGCACACACTCTGCCGTTGTAATGTTCAATTATACACAGTGTCTGTAATTACCTCCTGGATAAATTATTTGGAAGTGCACATCTTGTGTAACGAGACTATACGTAAATTCGAATTTTCTTTTCCTTTTTTTAAAAGAATGAAAGTGTGTTGTCTGTGGGTGAGGGATACTGACAATGCTGCATTTAATGACTGGTTGCCCTGAGAAAGTATTGATGAATGACCTTGAAATGTTTGGACGGTGTCATGATGCCCCCCCCCCGCTCCCCCCAACCACCACAATAAGTTTGAGCCGAGAATTTTGAGTGATTATAGTTCCTAGAATGACTTGGAAATAAGGTGGTTTAGTCATAGGACATGGTTTACTCTGAAGCAATTTAAGTCTTTGCATTTGTGGGTTGCTTTCACATATATACCTTGGAATACTGTGGACAATATAGAAACTAGGAGCAGGAGTGGGCCATTTGGCCCTTCGAGCCTGCTGTTATTCATTATGGTTAATTCTCTCAATCCCGTTCCTCCTTTTCCCCCATACTAATTAATGTCTTCAAAACCTAAAAATGTATATTTTTTTATATTCTTAATCTACTTAGGCTCTGCTGGAGAATTCCACTGGTTTACCCCCCTGTGACATTTGTATAAAATTTATTTCTGTTCCAGGTGGTGTTTCATTTTGTGACTTGGAGAGGTCAATCTTAGGACTGTTGCTGCCAGATGCTATAATAGTTAGGAATCAATGAGGGACAACCTGAATCACCAGCTGTTGTTGATGCACCAGCTCATGGTACTGTTGGTCGGAGTGACTATTCAGTCTGTATGGAGTTGCAGTTTGTTGTCACATTGAGAAAGCTGTTGATCATGTGTGGCCCTGATTTAGGTTAAATGGGATAAAGTTACACATGTAGCCAGTAGCAGAATGTACTTAACTATAATTTAAACTAGAGGTATATTCCTCACCATGCCATTGCTGTCAAGTCAGGAGGGGGACCCAATCTTCATCGGATGTTTAGGAAGAACACTTGTCATGAACAGGAAAATAAGATACCAAACCTGTAAAACTACAGTCCACAACTACATTTAACAACAGGGAAGGTATGATGGAAGGTGTGCTGGTCATTTCTATCAAAATGCTATCAATATGACTTTCTGTTGGAGGGATGGACTTTGCCCGACCAACTACAAAGGTAAATAGCTCTGGTTGTTGAAGACCAACTGTGGCCCCTGATTATCACTTGTGAACTCCCTCAATAAGATCAAAAGTGCTTGTACAATGTTGAGTTCCAACTGCGATCATCGAAGATACTGAAACTGCTAGTCTTTGCATGCAGCAAGATCAGGATGGCACTTGGGCATGGGCTGTTAGGCAGCAATAAAATTTGTTCCATACAAATGTCAAGCAAATGACATTGCCATCACTGAATTCTTCATTGTTGATAATCTGTGGGTTACCATTGACCAGAAATTGAACTAAACTGGCTCTCCTAAATCCTGCTAATGGGGTTTGTTGTAAATGATATCTCCAGTTGCTGTCAACAACATGTCTTGGACAAATAGGCAGAAAACTAGCCACAAACATACGTGAACATCAACTAGCCACAAAACGACATGACCCACTCTCACTAGTATCCTTCCATACAGATGAGGAAGGACACCACTTAGACTGGGACAACGCATCCATCCTAGGACAAGCCAAACAGCGACACGCACGAGAATTCCTAGAAGCATGGCAGTCCAACCAGAATTCTTATCAACAAACATTGACTTGGATCCCATTTACCACCCCCTGAGAAAAAGAACAGGAAATTGTCACCATGGGAAATTACATCACCAACCCAAGGAAACCCAATCACATCAATAGAATGCAGGCCATGCCAGCAGTGCTTCATGCGGAGACTCACTGACTATGTTACCTAGTATGGTGACGAAATTACTGAAAACGAACCTTCCAGCTCAGTGAGCAAACCTACATCCAGACATGTCTTGGATGTTATATTTCATTGCTGATTAAGTCATGGCTTTATCCAAAACTCAGTCTGTTAAATTCAGCCAAGATAAACCAGTACATAAAAACCTTGACTTTTCAGCTGCATCCTCCAAACCCAGCAATCGCGCCCCCATGGGCTTTCATTTGGACACTTCTGCTGATACCAAATTTTTTATTAAAATAAGTCTTTATCAACTAATGACTTATTTAGCTGAGCTTCTGCCTTGCACTTGTATGGCCAAACTAACATTTATACATTTGAGGTATTGTATGTTCTGTTATGCTTCCTGGGATAAAGAGATTGGTCTCTGAGGAAAAGTATAGTTCACTTTGCCTATACTTCTGAAGTTTAGAAAAATGATAATCTCTTTTTGAAGCATTATAAACTTCTTAAAGGACTTGGAGAGTTAGATGCTGAGGAAAAAGTACCCCCTCTCTACTTGCCCAACTGGGAAATCTAAACCATTGAATCACTCCCTGACCAAGTCAGCCACTTATGACTGAATTGAGATTTTCTTCACTTCACTCTACCCCAGATAGCACTAGGTGCAAAGCTGATGAGTATTTAAAATGGAGTTTCATAGGTTTTATTTCAGTAAAGTGCAGTTAGTGTGGGAGGGTGGATTTGGGGTAGAACGTCCCTAGTGATCTTGCTGATTTATTGCTGCAATGCCTTAGTCTTTGTGGACCATGGGGCTGTGCTGTCATTCAAGAGGGACAACCTGTGGTGATTTAACTTGAAGGTGGCCACCCTTCCAATGAAGGGAGAGGTTGAGGAGGAGAGTCCTTCACACTAACGTCAGCTGGTGATGGGAATTTAAACAGTTAGAATTAAATGTTTCGCAAATCAACTGTCCAACTAACTGAGCTAAACTGACCCCCCTCTTCAATACAGACTCAAAGCTTCAAAATTGCTTCCTCCAGCTCTTCCTGTTGTGAAGTGTGACTACTACTTTGATAAGACTAAGCTTGGAAGGGAAGAATCACTGAATTTTTCTTGCCACTTAAAATTTTCACATTGAAATAGTTAAG
Organism: Chiloscyllium punctatum; assembly: GCF_047496795.1. Classification (NCBI taxonomy): domain Eukaryota; kingdom Metazoa; phylum Chordata; class Chondrichthyes; order Orectolobiformes; family Hemiscylliidae; genus Chiloscyllium; species Chiloscyllium punctatum. Next base: position 95,334,091 of record NC_092745.1, on the reverse strand, counting down.
CTGCATTAACGCCTTATTTTAGTATTACTTTAAAGAGTAGCTAGCCTAGAAATGGACCTAGTTCTGAACCATCATTCTGAAATAGATTGGTATTATATCTAACATTGTATCACCTAAGTGTTGATTTACAATTACTAAACTGTGAAATTTGTATTCTGAAGAACTTAATTTTAGCATTTGTTCTCTCATTTAAAATTCAAGTTTATCTCCTTTGCTCAGTGACCAAAGACTGACATTGGTTCATTGAACTGTCTGTTTCTCATGGCAAACATTTATCTGTAGCTTAAAAGGAAAAAAGCCTTCTGTACAGGGATAATATTGCTTCAACAAACTTTTTTTCAGTCCTCGCCCAAGTATTTCCATGCTGTGAATATGGGTGTCTAGCTGCTGATTACCCAATGGAACAGGAGGTAGTTAGAACATAGAACATTGCAGCGCAGTACTGGCCCTTCAGCCCTTGATGTTGCATCGACTGGTGAAACCAGTCTGAAGCCCATCTAACCTACACTATTCCATTCTTGTCCATATGCCAATCCATTTAAATGCCCTTAAAGTTGGCAAATCTACTAATGTTGCGAGGAAGTGTGTTCCACACCCCTACTACTCTGAGTAAAGAAATTACCTCTGACATCTGTCCTATATCTATCACCCCTCAATTTAAAGCTATGTCCCCTTGTGCTATCCATTGTCATCTGAGGAAGAAGGCTCTCACTGCCCACCCTGTCTAACTTTAAGTCCCCTCTCAACCTTGTCTCTAATGAAAACAGCCTTAAGTTCCTCAGCCTTTCCTCGTAAGACCCTCCCTCCATACCACGCAACATCCTAGTTAATCTCCTCTGACCCCTTTCCAAAGCTTCCACATCCTTTCCATAATAGAACATAGAACAATACAGCATAGAACAGGCCCTTTGGCCCTCAATGTTGCTCCAACCTGTGAACTATTCTCAGCTTGTCCCCCTACACTATCCCAAAATCATCCATGTGCTTATCTAAGGATTGTTTCAATCTCCCTAATGTGGCTGAGTTGACTACATTAGCAGGTAGTGCATTCCACACCCTTGCCACTCTGTGTTTTTAAAAAAAACCTGCCTCTGACATCTGCCTTAAGTCTATCACCCTTCAATTTGTAGTTATGCCCCCTCGTACGCACTGACGTCATTATCCTAGGAAAAAGACTTTTACTGTCTACCCTATCAAATCCCCTTTTAGCCTCCTCCTCGCCAAAGGCGGCATGATGGCTCAGTGGTTAGCACTGTTGCCTCACAGCACCAGGGACCCGGATTCCATTCTCTCCTCTGGCAACTGTCTGTGCGGTATTTGCACATTCTTCCTGTGTCTGCGTGCTTCCTCCAGGTGTTCTGGTTTCCTCCCAGTCAAAAGATGTGCAGGCTAGGTGAATTGGCCATGCTAAATTGCCTGTAGTATTAGGCGGGGTAAAAACAATGACTGCAGATGCTGAATACCAAATACTGGATTAGTGGTGCTGGAAGAGCACAGCAGTTCAGGCAGCATCCAACGAGCAGCAAAATCGACGTTTCGGGCAAAAGCCATTCCTGATGAAGGGCTTTTGCCCGAAATGTCGATTTCGCTGCTCGTTGGATGCTGCCTGAACTGCTGTGCTCTTCCAGCACCACTAATCCAGTATGTAGTATTAGGCGGATTAGTGAGGGGTGAATGTAGGGGAATGGGTCTGGGTGCGTGGCTCTTCGGAGGGTCAGTGTGGACTTATTGGGCCGAAGGGCCTGTTTCCACACTGTCGGGAATCTAATCTAATAAAAGAACAAGTTCAAGTGTCTCAGCCTTTCCTCATAAGACCTTCCCTCCAGACCAGGCAACATCCTGATAAATCTCCTCTGCACCTTTTCCAATGTTTCCACATCCTTCCCGAAATATGGGGACCAGAACTGTATGCAATACTCCAAATGCAGCCACACCAGAAGTTTGTCCAGCTGCAGCATGACCTCATGGTTCCAGAACTCAGACCCTCCACCAATAAAAGCTAACACACAGTATGCCTTCTTGGCAACTTTCAAGGATCTGTGTACCTGAACATAGATCTCTCTGCTCATCTACACTACCAAGAACCTTACCATTAGCCCAGATCTCTGCATTCTATTACTCCTTCCAAATTGAATCCCCTCGCACGTTTCTGCAAGAAACTCCATTTGCCAGCTCTGCAGCTTATCTATGTCCCTCTGTTACCTACAACATCCTTCATCACCATTCACAACTCTACCAACCTTCGTGTCATCTGTAAATTCACTATCCCATCCTTCTATACCTTCATCCAAGTCATTTATAAAAATGGCAAATAACAGTGAACCCAAAACAATCCTTGCAATACACCACTAGTAACTGAACTCCAAAATGAACACTTCCCATCAACCACCACGGAGTTTTCTCAGCTAGCCAATTTCTGATCCAAACCACTAAATCACCTCAATGCAAAACCACTGTATTTTGTTCAATAGCCTACCATGGGAACCTTATCAAATGCCTTACTGAAATCCATATACATCACATCAACTGCTTTACCCTCATCCGCCTGTTTGGTCACCTCAAAAAAAAACTAAGGTTAGTGAGGCACAACCTACCCTTCACAACAGTGTTGACTGTCCCTAATCAAGTTATTTCTTTATAGATTATAAATCTTATCTCTTGTAATCCTTTCCAACACTTTACCCACAACTGAGGTAAGGCTCACAGGACTATGATTACCAGGGTTGTCTCTACTCCCCTTCTTGAACAAGGAAACATTTGCTATCTTCCCACCTTCTGGCACTATTCCTGTAGATAATGTCAACATAAAGATCAAAGCCAAAAGCTCGGCACTCTCCTCCCTGGCTTCCCAGAGAATCCTAGGATAAATCCCATCTGGTCCAGGGGACTTAGCTGTTTTCACACTTTCCAGAATTTCTAACACCACCTCCTTGTGCACCTTAACCCATCTAGTCTAGTTGCCTGTATCTCAGTATTGTCTTATTCTAGTGTGAATACTGATGAAAAGTATTCATTTAGCACTTCCCCTATCTCCTCTGACTCCATATTCAACTTTGCACTGCTATCCTTGATTGGCCCTGATCTTACTCTAGTCATTCTCTTATTCCTGATCTACCTTTGAAAGCCTTGGGGTTTTCCTTTATCTTATCTGCCAACGACTTCTCATGTCCCCTCCTGGCTCTTCTTAGTTCTCTCTTTAGATCTTTCCTGGCTAACCTGTAACACGAGTGCCCTAACTGAGCCATCACATCTTATCCTGTCATAAGCTGCCATCTTCCTCTTGACAAGATCCAGTATACCTGGACTGAGGCACTGGGGGGTGGCAACTGGTTTGTGACAATGTGGCACTCATTTATACCTTAAGGACTCTACTCAATAGCAGGGCTTTCGAACCCAAACCCTGGCGATGAGAATGCATTGTTGTGTGAATTTCTAGTGTCCTGATTGATGTTGACTAGGTTTAGTATTTTTCCATTGAATGTTTTTAGCTAACCATTATTTGTTTCTGAGAGCTGGCATTTCATTTGACCTCCAGATCCTGATCAAGATCATAACATAGGAACAAGCACATCTTTCAACAAGGTTTACTGCATCTGTTGCTCCCAGTGTGGTCTCCTCTATCTGGGAGACCAAAAGCAGACTCTGAGACAGGTCTGCGGAGCACTTATACTCCGTGCACACCAATCAACGTGACCTTCTAGTTGTCATCCATTTTAACTCCCCTGGTAATATGTCCATCCTCTGCCGCCTCCATTGTCAAAGTGAGGCCAAATGTAAACTGAATGTACAACACCTTTTTTATATTTTGCCTTGGGAGCTTACAGCCCAACAGCCTCCATTTGGAGTTTAGTAGCTCCAAACTATCCATCCCTAGCCTCTCCCATGTCCAGCATTCCCCCTCTTCCCTGCATTCCTGATTTTGACCTAATCTGTCTGTCTACCTATTCACCTCCCTGCTCCATCCCTCCCCACTAACCAATCACAATCGTCCCTACCTGCATCCAGCGATCACCATCTCACTCTCCCTTCCCTCAGCCCCACTGCACTCTGTATTTCAGGGCTCCCTCCCCAGTCCTGATGTAGAGTCCACCCCGAAACATTGAATTTCCTGCTCCTCTGCTGCCTGGCCTGCTGTGCTTCTCCACATCCAGTGTTACTGACACAGGGACAGGAATATGTCATTCAGCTTCTTCAGCCTGCTTCCACTACTCAGTTAGATCTTGGCTTCACCTTTTTTTTTGCACTATCCTCAAACTCTTCCTGATGTTCCTTTTCATTTTTATCTTCATTTTCTAAGTGTCCTTTATAATCGATTCTAGAATTTTCCCTGCTGCTAACATCAAATTAACAGGTTTGCAATTCTACATTTGCTCTCTTGCTCTCTCCCCTTTCTTAAATAGTTGAATTACGTTAGTTACTTACCAGTCTGTAGGAACCTTTTTAAGAATCTGTAGCATCTTGAAAGTGTATGCATTGATCCATCTCTCTAACTGCCTTCAGCAAACTCCCCGCTTAACAAACTCTTATCTGATCTCTTGTGTTTTCAACATTTACGATCTGATGTGAATAGATTAGTGGTAACAGGTGTACATATGGTGCTATATTCTATGCTACAACTGGCAAAGAAGAGTCGAGTTTCATGCTTAAAGTGATTGGTTTATGTCGTTTGACAAAAACCATTAGTGATACTGGATTTTTCAGGGGCTGTATTTATTATAATTTAAAGGTGAAGGTTCAATGTGCTTGTGATTATGGTACTAGATAAGTGATCCAGATGTAATTCGTTCACATTGCAATAGTTGTTGCCAGTGAGGTTTTTTCTATTTAATTTATTTTTCTAATCAACCTATTCAGAAATGTTATGAAACACTTCTGAAGCAAGTGGGACTTGAACCCGGGCCTCCCAGTCCGGCGTAGGGATCCTACCGCATGAGGGCCCTAAATCCTACTGCAGTTGGTATTCTCAGGCAATCTTCCATCCAAAGACTAACCAGGCCTGAGTCTGCTTAGCTTCTGAGATCGGATGAGATTGGGCATTTTCAGAATGGTATGGCCATAGTTTAGTACCTTTTTTGTTTTCTTATTATTTATCGGCCCAACCTGGTCTTTGAACTCTAGCCTGTCATTGATTGATCCATTTGAAGTAGCCTAGTAGGGCTGGATCACCCACAGCCCTAAGAATTTGACAGAAGTGTATTCCTTACTTTTGGAGCAAATTTATCAAGTATTGTAGATAGGTAACCTTCAACAATTGAGGTTTATTGGAAATGTAGGTCTCTGTCCTTTTTAAGATGAAAGATGACATCGGAGCACTACATAAATATCTTGGCTAAAATCAAGCAAAATCATGCTTGCTACTCCAAACTGGACAAGGTGTTAATGAGTTGAAAATGAAATAAGTGCATCAAACAATTGGGAAATACCCCTTTTTAAGTGCTTTTTATCAACTAATTTGAACAGGATTTCTGAAGCAAGCCAAAGTCTTTTGTTTTTAGACCTTTTCAATTGGGAAATATAGTATGTAATGTAACATGAGCTCAGATGGTTTAATCAGAACTGAAACCTTGTTTTTTAAGCAAATTCACCTGGCAACACTGTCATTTTCAGACATGAAGCTTTCATACATGGAAATTGCTCCAAATGGCTTTTTCCTAGTTTTTAATGGACTCGTGAATGATTAGTAACAGTGGCATAATTCCATTTGGCCTAATTGATTTTTGAACAGTTAGCTGCATTGCAATGAAGGCAGTCACACTTTATCTGGAATCTTGTGGCAACCATAATTTAAACTTGATTGACATGTTTTCCTGTTATTTTGAATTTTATTGCCAATCAGAAAGTTTTGTTTTAAATTGGGGAGATTTTGTTGGCGATGTAACTTTTTATATATATGAATAAGTCTATCTCCTATTCATTCATGAAATGCTTACTTTAACAGTGCTGATGTCAGTGCTGAAGCCACAAAGTTACTTGGAACTGGCAAACGACACATGGTGATGGAAGATTTTGTAGCAGCAGTCAATACCTTTCAAGATGCGTGCAGGCTATTGTAAGTATGTTTATGGACTGTTGGATGATGTAAAGCTTGCAGAGGATACCAGTTCCTCTGGAAATAGTAGTGTTCAGAAGTCAGCATCATGGGGAAAAGAGTTCATTCGTAGATATTTCAATTTTTAAAAGCTAAACTATGTGGATAGCTTAACGTAGCATGTTCAATTTCTTTGTTCTGTTATTTCTTTTTGTTTCTATCATTATAATTGGTACAACCATGACAGTATGGCCATACAAAATCTTGATCTGTTCCCTTTGATTTAAAGGAGTGAAAGGCATGGAGAAATGGCAGATGAATGCGGAGAAGCCTATTTCTGCTACGGAAAAGCCCTTCTGGAGTTAGCAAGGTTAGTTTATAAACTAGATGAACAAGAATAGACTAAGTAGTATTCCTTTAGTCACTTGTGGGACATGGGTGTTATTGGCCGACTGGCATTTTTATTGCCAGTCCCTAGCTGCCCTTAAACTGAATGGCTTGCTAGGTTGTTTGAGAATTAAGCACATTGTTGTAGGTCTGGAGTCACATGCAGGCCAGACCAGGTAAGAGTGGCATTAGTGAAGGAATACTTAAAACAGAAGAATGTCCTCTGTTAAAATATTATTGCAGCTGTTGTAACATGTAATTTCCTGATTTCTTAAGTCTTTAGCCCCCTAGTATTTATTGTTTTAAAAATATTGTGCTAAGCAGTTAGATTCTTATGGGTTTTAAGCATTTTTTTTAAAAGGATAACATTTGATTAACAGGCAAGTTTAAGACCAACCATGTCTGTTCTGCAATCTATTTCTGTTTGTCAGTTAGAACCTTCTTTAAAACTTACATTTGCAAAGCATTAGTTGTCCTCTTTAAACTACCCAATTACCACACTGTAACTTTGGATTGCGAGTGTTTGATAGAGGAGGATGATCATCGTACTTTCTTGTATCTCAGAATGGAGCGTGGTGTTCTTGGCAATGCTCTTCAAGGAGTTCCTGAAGATGATGATGAAGAAACAGCAGCAGATGAGGACTCCAAAGTAGAAAATGCAGAGAACGTCGATGGTGAATATCTTCTACTTAAAAGATTTGTTTTGTGTTAATACTTTGTTTGGTCTTAATTGCAGAACTTATGTAGACCTATATCTAGCTTGCTTTCTTCCTCCATTTTTGAAGGAACATGTATTTCACGGGGGGCAGTGTTGGATACGATTGGGGGCTGGGCAGGGTGGTGTTGTGAGGAGGGAGATGGTGGTGGTGCAGTTTTGGGGCACTGGCTCCTGAACAGGGAACCGACCTTTTTTAAAAAACTCCCGAGCCCCAGAGGAAAGGCATTTAATTGATTAACTGAATAATCGATTATCCAAACAAAATAGTGCCTGCCCATCTTGTTTGGATAAGTCAAGGTTTCCCTGTACTTGGGGATTGTAATTTGGTAATCGTGGCATATTATTTATTTGTAAAGAGGTCGACTGGAAATTGAAGTTTGTCGCATAGTGACAAATTTACCATTTTAATGTGGTGATAGCTGCCATTATAGAAAGAATAAAAGCTGGCTTGCGTATACATCAGTGTAGAATATTTGTGTTGGCCAAAGGCCGAAGTGACAAAGGGACAGTGCTCTGAAAGTTTTGTGATTGTCTGTAACCTGGTGTTGTGACTTCTGACGTTGTCCACCCTAGGCCAACACTGGCATCACAACATCTTTGTGTTGGACCATTGTCAAGTAAAAATGTAGTTCAAATAATTTAGGTGGATATAAATGCCAGCTTTGTACAAAAGTTTGAGGACCTGCCAATATTCTTGGTGAAACTAATATTTGAATTGATCTAATCTCCATAAATTGTTAATTGAAGGTTGATTTTATTCGCCTGTAGAAGTGTTTGCATGTATCATTTTGACCTTCATAGTTGCATTTGGTATCATGATTTCTTGGTGAAATGGGCTTCCTGAGAAATGAACAAATATTGCATCAGTATAGTTTGGGATGAAAATCATTCAGTTGTTAAAAGCATGTTTGACCTGAGTTAGTGAGCAGGTGTTTGGATCTTTGTAGCCAGAATGTGCCAAATAACCGAAGAAACCCAAGAGCAAAATGGAGGCAGGAAATGAGTTAATGATTTACCAGTGGCTACATTAATCTCTACTGTTGATGAAACCTAAAATTTACCTGATGTTATTTATCCACTTTTTCTGATCTTTTTTTAATTGTGACTAAATCCAGATTTCTTAGCCACCATTGGGAACTTCAATTTCATGCATTCTTTTCTCCTTGATGTGTATAGAAAAAGAGAGGGAGGAATTGAGGGAGCAGGTGTATGCAGCACTAGCTGAAGAAAAGGATAAGCCTGCAGACGAGGAAGCACCAGCTGCAAATGTTTCTGCTGATCAGGATGTAGCTCACCAGGAAATAGAGAGCCATACTGAGACTCCTGATGAAGAGAGAGTAAGCACTGCAGGAGTGCTCTGTACAACCAAGAATGAAGCACTGTTTGAAATTGAATCGTCCATTGTCCAGGATGATGTCCTAAATGAACAAGTGGCTAAAACAGCAGGTTGTTCTCCAGGGAATTGTGATCATGCCCAGGAAGGGAAAGTACAGGACCAAGTGAGCATTCCAGAAGATGTAAAGGACCATCTCCAAGTTAAGAACAGTTCTAGTGAGGAAGTGGCTGCAAACGATTCCCCTATGATGGATAATGCTGGGGTGAAGGTGACTGCTGGTGAGACTGTGAAAGTAGTTGATGAAGTAAAACTGGAACACAACATAGCCCTTCCTCCACAGGATTCTTTAGTGGATAGAGATATGAAAGCACATGCTGAAGAGGCATCAGCTCAAGAACAGCTGAGTGTTGATGAGAGTGAAGAAAATGAGACAAAATCAGTTGAAAGTAAACTCTCAAATCAGAAGACAGAGGATGGGACAGCTGGTTCTGAAGAACCAATGGAAGAGGGTGCAGGTATTAATTTGAGGACAAGTGTTCAGATTTACAAAGTTGGTTTATTGACTTATCAATTGAATAAAATTACAAATTGTCGATGCTGACACTCCTAACACTTTTTTTATGGCTTTCTGTATAATTGGTTTTGATAACCACTTGGTAAATCTGTCCACTCACTTCTGTAAGAGCACAGAAAAGGAGAAAATGGTGGTTTCTCTAAACTTGCACTAATCACTGGGGATAAAGCTATCTTACAAGTTTTAATCTTTGCCACTGAGTTTTAAAAATCTTAATGCACGATTGTTTTAAAATGCAGGGCATTAATTCTTTGTGTAATGCAGTGCTGAGAAATGCACTGTTACTGTAATTACCTTTCATTATTACTGAGGGTTTAAATTTTGTATTAATAGCTTTAAGGTGAATGGCCAAACTCTGAAATAGAGTAAGACTCCCAACTCCTGGAATTTTGTTCATTATTCTGCTCCTAGCTATTAGGCCCAAATTTGTGTTATGTTAACACCTTATCTATTACTGACTTCTAATGCAATTGTATTGTGCAACCCTTCAATGAGGGTAGAGTAGACTAACTGGATAGCTTTGGTTCTGGGATTGTTAAAAAGCTGTCTGCATTGGTTTTCTAGTCTGCTACTGTAGTGGCTACTTATCTAGCTGCTAGCCTGGATGGCTTTCAAACCTCTGCAGGATATAGCAGATACTTTTCCCATTTTAAATCTCCAATTGTTTCAACAATTAAATTCTGTTGACTTTGGAAAATTTTGGCTTTGGATCTAGAATGAGTTTATTCCCAGTAAGCATGGCTGTAGTGTAAGTTGCCAATAATTCGACAATGAACATGCTCATTACAGGGCACTAAATCTGTGCTTCATAAAGCTAGTGGGCATTGCTGAAATGAAACACTGGAGCAGCATATAAGATTGATGTAATCTTTTACAGAATGTTCATATTACACAACTATAAATTACCATTTGTTTGTTTGCATTTATCTTTCCAGATGCTGCTGATGCAAGTGGTGGTGATGAAAATGAAGAGACTGGGGAAGAAAAGGTAGGTTTATCTATTCTTGAAGCTCCCTTTTAAAGACTAGATTGAGTTTGAATTTGAGTTAAAATACAAACTATTTATTGCAGGATGCTGAAAGTGAGGAGGTTGATAATTTGCAGCTGGCCTGGGAAATGCTTGAATTGGCAAAAGTGATCTTCAAAAGGCAAGTATTCAAATAGGTCACTGTTAACATGGTTTTATGTATTTACCAAATAGGAACTAGAGTATAATATTCAATTTTTCCAAAAATGGAAACATTCTATGCATTTGTCGTGTATCACAAGTTCAGCTCCAGTTGTTCACTCTCTCTAGACAAGAAAGAAAAGAAATACAACTCTGTGCAGCTCAGGCTTACCTGAAACTTGGAGAAGTTGGAATAGAATCTGGTAAGATATTTTAAAAACTGTGGTTTTTTCAACATATACACTTGTGCCTCAAGTTTATTTTTGTCAGTATTTCAATAGAAACTAACAATTGAGCTTATCCATATGGCATTGATGTGTTTAAAGTAGATGGACTGGAGATTAATGCAATCTTGTTCAATTACAGAGAACTACACTCAGGCTGTTGAAGATTTCCACGAATGTCTGACCATTCAGGAAAAACACCTCGAGGGACATAACAGACTACTAGCAGAGACCCATTATCAACTGGGGTTGGCTTACAGCTTGAATAATCAATATGATTTCTCTTTGAAACATTTCAAGGAGTCTTTTAATGTCATAGAGAAAAGGTTAGGTAAGGAGATCCAGTTTGTTTAAACTGTAAAGCTGGCTGGATAGCACATGCAATGCCAACACTGCTATCATTGTTTGTCTGACTAAGCTGTACTATGTTGGTGAACATCTTGGATGTTTTTCCAAATAAGACTTGAGCTGTGTTACAAATGAGCATGATTTGAATTCAATAGCCAGTATTCAACATCAGTTTGGGAAAGAAAACCGATTTAAGTACAGTTAATGTTTCAGCCTAACAAGCAGAAAGGCAGGCTTTTTCAAATTTTTCTTTCATTTCGGAAGACAAATGAAATAATGTATGTGTGATGTTACAATATGAGTGGGGAGAGACCTGGATCTGGCTGTTCACGTATGCACGAATCTTTAAAGGTGGCAGGGCAATTTGATAAGAATGTTAAAATATGTGGAATTCCTAGATTTATAGAGACACTGCTCATTGGTAGAAATGCAATATTATAAAACACTGGTTAGTCCTCAGGTATCCAGTTCCAGGCATGACACTTCTTGATAGATGTCAAGACCATGGAAATGGTCCTAGATTTCCTGGAATGATACTAGTCGTGAAAGACCTAATGTGGGGAGATTAGAACACCAAAACTAGTTGAATGGAGATTTGGGGTCAAAATTGAGGTTTTGATACATGTCAAGGAAAAACTAATAGTTTGATCACTTAACTGGAGACCATAAAATTGGTAACCGAATCATAGGGAGAGTTGACTTTCGTGCTGAGTTATTTGGAATACGTTGCTTGAATGGCTGGTCGAAGTATGTACGATAGCAACTTTCAAATGGTAATTGGCTAATACTGTAAAAGGAATATGTGCACAGTTAAGGATACATGGAGTGGGCCTAATAAATAGCTTTCAAAGAACATGCACAGAATTACCCCTATTTGTACTGACAAAACCAGAATTGCTGTACGAATTGTCCTTTCTCTTGTGTCTTCTCTCTCTCTGTACTTTAGCAACCTTGATCAAGTTTAGGCACTCAAGTTTTAGTCTTTGACTTTAGTTAGCCTTCTCAGATTTGAGTTATGAAATAAATTCAAGCTCAACGTTGGAATTTTGCTCAAATCTTTTCTCTTAAATTTACCTTTGTATGTGAGATTGGAAGCAATATAGAGTCAGAGATGTACAGTATGGAAGCAGACCCTTCAGTCCAACTTGTCCATGCCAACCACATATCCTAATAATAATAATCTAATCCCATTTACCAACACTTGGCCCATATCCCTCTTAAACCCTTCCTATTCGTGTACCCATCCTGATGTCTTTTCATGTTGTAAATGTACCAGACTCCACCATTTCCTCTGGCAGGTTATCCCATACATGCACCACCCTTTGCGTGAAAAGGTTGCCCCTTAGATCCCTTTTTAAGTTTTTTTTTCCTTCTAAACCTAAGCCCTCTAGTTCTGAACTCCCCCACCGCATGGAAAATACCTTGTCTATTTATCCTAATCTTGCCCCTCATGATTTTATAAACTTCTATTAGGTCACTCCTCCGCTTCTGTTGCAGGGGCTGATCTGTGCGATCTGTTAGGATTCTCAACCAAACGCACTTACTGCAGACATAATCACCACCAATAACATGGAAACTCTCCCTAATCTTTCACATCTGAAGGGAAGAGCTCATCACTTTACTGAAAGTCATCTTTGCTCTTTAACAGTCTATGGACCCAGAAAATAGCACCACCTTATTGCTCTCATAACCACTGCTCCAGGCTAACTTAGTGCCTATGTTTTATTTTTAAATTTAATTGAGACAGATCTCAATAAAACACATAATCAAAAAAGAACCCACTCTACTCACTGTTGCAGGTTTACAGCAAGTTTTAAAATCTATGCACTATCTTCTCCCGTGCTGTGAGCTCTCCTGCACAGGTTCCTCCAAGGTCAACTTGTTAATTTTTCCTAGTCACCCTTTGATGTCCAGAGATACTTGAACTCTAACAGCAAAGGCAGTAACTGTGCAGATTCATTGTAACAGACAGCAGTGTAACTTTCTCTGACCATGTGGTCTCTGCCTTTGTCTGTCTTTCTGCTTTTTCAAAGTGCTGTTGTTTAGTTCTCCTTTTTTTTCCCTCCAGAGTTCCAAAACAACACAACAGCTTATAAAACAGTAGTTGCTGCTCCTGGAATTGGAGGAAATCCCCTCAAGTGGCAGTTCTTACAGCCATATTTTTTCTTGTCCTCCATCTTGGATTACCCAGAATCCTTTTTACCTATGATTTGAAGATTGGCTTACGTGGAAAGGAAGAACAGGAATAAACTGATACCTGTATGTAACTAGGGGAATGTCATAAAATCATTAAAGCTGAAGGCCAAGCACAGAATTGTCCAGTGACTAAGAAGTGTGTGTGTGATCCAAATTGCCAACTCGCTGGGAAAGAACTAGGTGGAGAATGTAGAGGGATATATGTAAGTATGCAAGGTGGCAGGTGGAGCATAATGTGGGGTGAGTGACATTTTTCCCTTTGAGAGAATAGGAAAACTTTTTTTTTGTTTGAAGAGATGATGGTAAATGTTGTGGGTTCTTGTACGTTAATCAAGGTTTAATAGGCAATTACAGCTAGCAGATATTTCAGCTCTTGAAATAAAAGATAAGTATGCGGTAGCCTTGTTGCATGCAAACCTTTTTGGAGCATATCTAGAGTACTGTATGCTGCTTTGGTCTCCTTGCATAAGAACGGATGGAGGTGGATGTTTACTAGATCGCTTTCCAAGATAAGCACATTGTCCTGGGGGATGATAGAATGGGCCTATAATCTATGGAAATATAAAGAATGAGAAAGTGATCTAAATTAAATTATATAAAATGACCAGCCCAAGACATGGTCCACATAGGTATCAACGATATCGGTAGAAAGGGGGATGGAGATGTAAGGTAGGATTTCAGGGAGTTAGGGTGGAAGCTGAGAGCCGTTTGTTACCCGTGCCACATGATCGCGAGGCAAGGAATGGGGAGAGATCATCTGAATTTGTGGCTGCAGGGATGATGCAGGGTTTTAGGTACTCTGGATAAATGGGGCTCATTCTGGGGAGATGGGACCTCTACAAACTGGACGGTCATCACTTGAACCAGAGGGTACTAATATCAGAGGTGGGAAATTTGCTGGCGCTATTCAGGTGAGTTTAAACTAGCTCATCGGTGGGATGGGAACCTGAGGTGTATCCCAAAGCACAGGCGGATGAGAGTAAGGAGGACTGTGACAGGATTTGTCACAGAAATGTGCTGGCAGAAAGCAAACTGGTTTGAAGTGTGCTTTGAAGTATCCAGAATAAGGTAGGTGAGTTTGCAGCATGGATAGGTACCTGGGACTTCGATGTTGTGGCCATTTCGGAGACATGGATAGAGCAGTGTCAGGAATGGATGTTGTAGGTTCCAGGGTTTAGATCTTTCATTAACAATAGGCAAGGCAGTAAGAGAGGGGGAGGTGTGGCCTTGTTAGTCAAGGGTAGTATAACAGTGGTTGAAAGAACTTCTGACAAGGACCCGTCTACTGAGGTAATATGGGTGGAGGTTAGAAACAGGAGAGGAGAGGTACCACTGGAAGTTTTTTTTGTATAGGCCCCTTCCAAGTTCCAGGGAGCTGGAGGGAAGGGTTAGCAAAATAATTCTGGCAGAAGTGAAAGGAACAGGATGGTCATTATGCGGGACTTTAATTTCCCCAACATTGACTGGAAATGCTATAACTCTTGTATGCCGGATGGACAAAAACAGATCCTATGTGTGCAGCAGGGTTTCCTGACACAGTATATCGAATGACTGACGAGGAGAGGCCACACTGGATCTGGTGCTTGGTAATGACCCAGGCCAGGTGTTTGATTTAGTTGTAGGTGAGCACTTTTGGAGAGAGTGATCATAATTCAGTTATGTTTAGTTTGGCAATGGAAAGGGATAGGTACATGCCACAGGGCAAGAGTTGTCGATGGGGCAAGGGCAATTATAATACGATTAGGCAAGACTTAAGAGGCATAAAATGGGTATCAAAATGCTGGGGATGGGGACAATTGAAATATGGAACAGGTATTGCAAGTCCTTGATAGGTATGCCCCTGTCGGGCAGGGAGGAAGTGACCAGGTAAAACAACAGTGGTTTACTAAAGAAATTGTATCTCTTGTTAAGTGGAAGGAGGCTTGTGACAGACTAGATGGTTTAGATGAAGGACTGGGGAGTTAGATTAGCTAGGAAGGATTTAGAGTTAAGAAGAGCAAAGAAGGGACACGAGCAGTCTTTAGCAAATAGAATAAAGGAGAAACCTAAAGCTTTCTATAGGTATGTGAGGAATAAAAGGATGACTAGGGTAGGAATAGGGGCCCGTCAAAGACAGACATGGGAAGTTGTGTATGGACTCTGTAGAGGCTAAACTAATATTTCTCATTGGCTTTCTCATTGGAAAAGAGAATATTGTAGAGGAGAAGAATGATATGAGATATTAGACTATAAAGGATTGAGCTTAGTAAGAAGAGGTGTTATCAATTCTAGGAGTGAAAGTGGACAAGTTCCCTGGGCTGGATGGGATTTATCAGGGGATTCTCTGGGAAGCTGGGGAGGAGATGGTGGAGCCTTTGGTACTAAACCTTTAGACAATGATGACTCAAAGATCAAAGCCAGAGGACTGGAGGATTGCAAATGTTATGCCCTTGTTTAAGAAGGGCAGGAGAGATGACCCAGGTAATTATAGACCAGTGAGCCTAACGTGTTGTAGGAAGAGTTTTGGAAAGGATTATAAGAGATAGGGGTTATAATCATCTAACAAGCAACAACTTGATGAAACCATGTTGATTATCTGAAATCAAGGGCAGGTCATGTCTCTCAAACCTCATTGAGATTTTTGAGAAGGTGACTGAGCATGTGGATGAGGGTAAAACAGTTGACATGGGGTACACCGATTTCAGCAAAGTGTTTGATAAGGTTCCACATGGTAGGCTATTGGAGAAAATGCAGAGGCATGGGTTTGAGGGCGATTTAGCAGTTTGGATTAGAAACTGGCTTTCTGTAAGAAGGCAGTGAGTGGTGGTTGATGGAAAATATTCAGCCTGGAGTCCGGTTACTAGTGGTGTGCTACAAGGATCTGTTTGTCATTTTTATAAATGACTGACACAGGCATAAGTGGATGGGTTAGTAAGTTTACAGATGACACTAAAGTTGGAGTAGTGGAAGAATGTTGCAGGGGGACTTGGATAAACTGCAGAATTGGGCTGAGAGGTGGCAAATGGAGTTCAGTGCAGATAAATGTGAGGTAATTCACTTCGGGAAGAATAACAGGAAGGCAGAGTTCTGGGTCAATGGAAAGATTCTTGGTAATGTTGATGTGCAGAGGGATCTTGGAGTCCATGTACATAGATTCCTGAAAGTTGCCATCCAGGTTGATGGTGCTGTTAAGAAGGCATACAGTGTGTTAGGTTTTATTGGTGGAGGGATTGAGTTCTGGAACCATAACGTCATGCTGCAACTATACAAAATGCTAGTGTGGCTGCACTTGGAATATTGTGTACAGTTCTGGTCGCCCCCTTACAGGATGGATGTGGAAGCATTGGAAAAAGTGCAGAAGAGATTTACCAGGATGTTGCCTAGCCTGGAGGGAAGGTCTTATGAGGCAAGGCTGAGAGACTTTGGTCTGTTCTTATTGGAAAGAAGGCTAAGAGGGGCTTTGATAGAGACATACAAGATGATCAGAGGATTAGATAGGGTGGACAGTGAAAGCCTTTTTTCCTAGGATGATGTCAGCTTGTACGAGGGGTCATAACTACAAATTGAGGGGTGATGGATTTGACAGATGCCAGAGGCAGGCTCTTTATTCAGAGAGTGGTAAGGACGTGGAATACCCTGCCTGCCGATGTAGTCAACTCAGCCACATTCGGGGCATTTAACCAATCCTTGGACAAGCACATGGATGGTGATGGGCTTAGATTAGTTCACAGGTCAGCACAACATAGAGGGCCGAAGGGCCTGTTCTGTGCTGTATTGTTCTATGTTTGAAAATTCCTTGACATCTGCCAATCCAAACCTGAGAATTTTTTTTTTTTGCTGTCTGTCTTCCCTCTCTCATCCAATACCTGCTTTTGTATCAAAGTTAACTCTTAATGGCTGCTTTAAGCTTCTAGCCATTTGGTACGTTTTGAAGGAAAGTTGTTAAATCTGTAGTTAAAACTGATTTATGCTTTGTTTGTAGCCATGTTAACAGAGCGAATTGAGAAAGCAGAAGAGAAAGGCAAATCTCCAGCAAAAGACACCGATGCTGTTTCTGAAGATAAGCGGGAGATTGAGGAACTTAAAGAGCTATTGCCAGAAATAAAAGCAAAAATTGAAGATGCAGAAGAATCCAAGGATGATGGAAGTGCAAATAAAGCCCTCCAGGAAACATTGGTCAGTACAAGTTAAATAGGAAATTCATAGAATGGCATGGGAGCAAGACAACTGGCTGCTTGATTTAGAATCTATGAAAAGTGTGCCTATTGTTTGGGGTAATAAAGGGGTCAGTATATCACTTGTAGAAATTTGTTTAAAGAAAGTGGTAGTTGCATCTGAGGATCAAAAACAATAAATGGTGTGGTCTATATGGTGTCTTGACAAGAACCTGTTGGTGTTAATACTCTAATAGTCTATCATTGAAGCTATTACTAAACTTCTATTTCCTTTTTATTAAGAAACTTTTTGGAAGCACTGATTTACCTCATCCACTTGCAGTGTTGTCTATTGATAAATGGACTATCCTATATTTACAACCTTTTTTAAATTTCTCCTCTTGTCGCCCCAAACACTCCATTCTCTGTCTCACCCTCCACCCACCCAGCAATTGTGTTCCTTCACATCAGTTCATTTTCTGTTTAACTGCTTACTCTGCACGTTCTCTGTAGTAATTGCATTCTTCCCTTTGGTGTTGGCTGTCTGCAACCTCGACTATTACCTTCTGGTCATTTTGAGTATATAGGCATTATAATAGTGTAAGTTACTATTTTTCTTTCTGCAGTCTAGACCATCTGCCTTTACAGGACTTGAAAAACCCAGTCTTGCAAGCAGTGCACCAACATTAGCTGTAAGTAATTTGTGAAACATTTATCTCATTAGGCAGACAGCTTTTGATTCCAATTTTTTGCTTCAATGAGAGGGCCTTGATTTGTAATTTTATTTTTCTCTCTTAACTTTAAATTGTAGGTGCAGACTGGAAAAGTAACGGATGAAGCTTCGACTTCCAGCTCAAACTGTGTATCGAACATCACTCATTTAGTAAGGAAAAAAGTAAGTTTAGTTTGGATTTGTTCCTTCCTATCCAATGAACATGGTGTGCCCATCCAGTTTAGATTGCAGCAAAAATAAATGAAATCTGCTTTCACTTTAGATTGCTGCAGTATTTGTCATGGGCTTGTATAATTTGTCTTGGTATAAGCTAATTTGAGACTTCGGGTCTTAATGTCCTTGAGAGTAGGATATGCTGTTTGCTTAAAGCTAACAGTGAAGAAGAGGGCCTCCTTAAAGTTTCTTCTACTTTTCTGCAGTCACAGGCTTCTACTTTTCCAGAATGAAACTGCATGCAGAGTTTGAGTTGTTAGTCCACTGGTCAAAGCCATTTGCCATAATCCATGATTGTTTTGCTGGTGTCCAAGTTTTACAAGTAGGAGAAATTCAAGAAGAAACTAGTTGACAGCTACCGCTTTTCAGTTCTAGTTTTAACATTTTTGTGCATATTTAAATTATATTGTTGAAATGCTAATGTACATATTATGCTGAAGTGTAAAATGTATTTAAACTTTTAAAGTCTTCATTACAGAGGAAACCTGAAGATGGCGAGCGGGATAACAAAGATCCTAAAAAAGCCAAGCAGGAGGAGTCTGCTGTGAATGGTGGATGTGGAGATACCGCTCATGATAGGAATGGAGTTCCTGAGAAAATGGAAGTAAGTTCATTTTGTTATAGTCCCTGTTGAATGTGGTAACTCTGAAAAGAAGTTCAAATTTTCAATGATTGTCTGAAACAGTCATATGACAAGATTTCGAGTTTTAAGACTTAATTACTATGACTGAGAAAATATTATTTTGGTATGCACATATTCAAAGCTAGGAATGTTTTCTCAGTTAACTTTAAAAATGTCCCACTTCCTTTTCCCTTTTCTCAGGTGGAATGTTTCTAAGCTCTATGCCAACTTTCACTTTGAGTAACCCTGAAGATTTTTACTTATAACCAGAGCCAGGGGAATCTTCTAGCCTTGTTTAAATCCTTATACTGTCTTCAGAAATCAAGCTCCCAGCTGTATTTTGTGATCAATAAGAGGCTAGATCTGTAACTCTTACCCACTTGGACCCTGTCTTCATGGCAACATGATTCACGTGGGTCTTGTATCTAGTTTGAAATATGGTTAACTGTCTTCTAAATCAGATTTTTTTTCTTTTTCAATCTTGGAATTAAGTAGATATTTTAAATTCAAGCCTTTTTATAAAACTTCACTTCACTAACACTTCAGAGTCTTGATAATGTGACCATTGGGATAGTTTTGATCTGCTCTCTTCTTCAATTTACACAGTGAGCAGATAGCTAGGCCTCTGCTCATGGGTTTACTGATAAGTTGAGCCAAAAACCGATGTTTTGCTTGCACCACAAATAAGTAATTTGAGCTCCACTGCTGGTATGATGTCAGGTATGAAGGCACAATGACTGTCAATGTGTGTCACGCAACATGTCCTATTCATAACTGACAGTGTCACACATATGGTCAACCAGCCCATGTTTGCAAACTTAAAAATGTATAAACCATCACGTGATTCTTCCATTGGAACTCAGTTAAAACAATTCAGACTACTAAAGTTCACCACAAACTAAGATTATCTGCCATGCTCAGTGTGATGTGCTCGAAGCTCCGTACATAAATAATGAGGACCCAGTTTGTATTTACATTGCACCCTTTTTCAAAAAAGGGCTAAGGGGAACAGCCCAACTCTGCTGCATTTCCATGACACCTTTCTGACCAGTGTATTTACCTGGTCTGAGAATGAAGATAGACTGTGTTCATGTTGCAGCTCCAAGGCAAGCAATCAGCACCCTCTGTGCTGTACACAGTGATGTCTCTGCCTTTTCAAGCTTATATTTTGCATTCCAAGTATGAGTGCAAGACAAAAATGTTCAACTTCTCATCTCTTTTTAGCAATGTTTAAGATCTGTACTACCAGGAATTTATTCATTGTAATCTAAAATGTCATGTGACCATTTAGAAGCTGCTTAGTGTATATTTACATAACATGTCAACAATATCAAAATATAGAATACTACCAGTTATAATTAAAGATACAATCTATCTTTTGTTATTGGGAAGCAAATTTAACTTGTTGCCAAAATGTTGACCAGTTGGATGCTTGCCGCTCATTCAAAAAGTACTTATGTGAAGTGCTGGAACTACTCAGCAGGTTTAGCAGCATCTGCAGAAAATATCAGTATTTTGCCTGTAGCTGTATATAGTGTTTTTTTAAATAAAATGGGTCTGGTGCATGTGGTGATTATATAATTAATGAAATTGTTCTAGCCAATAGTTTGGTTTTCAGGTAGATGTGTTTCCACATTTGGTTCTCCCTTCAGTTTGCAGTGAGCAGTAAAAGTCAGTTGTTCAAAGTGGAATTTTTAGATATAAATAAGAAGGATCTGTAGCTGCACAATTTAATGTTATTAATAAGCTATGTATATCTCAACTAGTCAGATAACTATTTTGGGCATAAGAAATATTAATGGACGTTTTCCAAATTTAAGACAAAACTTCTAACTTCATTCTTCTTTTTTTTAGTCTGAAGAATCTGTTTCCTCAAAGAAGTCTGAACCTGAAGCTCAGTGCTAGTTAAGATATTCAGATGGCCGGCAGCATTTTTGCCTGCAAACTGGATCTTTTTGTACATAATGTATTTTTGATTGGCTTTTTTGAACTGTTTTTGTAACACTGTGGAAATATTCAATAAAGATAATGTGATTTGCAAATATGGGTCTTAAGAACATTTAACAACTTTACATGTGCACTGATGTTTGAGTTAAGGAACCAAATTTTTGTTTAGTTTCAGTAATCACATGCTAGATCTCGTACACCATTCGATTAAGTCACTTGCTTGTTTTAAGATTTTATTTATTCACTGCAAGAGTGGTTTTGACTACTTTTTTAAAGCTTTTTGTAAATACATAGTATTGTGACCATGCTGTGTAGATTCTGAGACCAGAATTCATCTAAAGTTAGTATTGTTTAGTTTGGTACATTTTATTAGCCACAAAGGACTGTTTGTTTCTATTTGGCAATTTCAGCTTATTAGAATTAACTCCATATGCAAAGAAGGCCAGCATGCAGTTGCCTGTTTCAACTTGGCAATTGTTTGAAACCATTGTATATTTATTTTGACATAAACCTGTTTGAATTGACTGGATTGATAACACTTGTGACTGTTCTGTTGCTGCTTCCTCGAGTTAAATAGGATAGGGCATTGAGTGGTGTCTACAGGGACTTTAGAAAAGCATTTTAACCAGGTTCCTCGTGGTAGGCTGGTCCAGAAGATAAGTCTCGTGGGATTATGGTAATTTGGATACAAAATTAGCCTGGTAATAGAAGACCTGGTAGTTGTGGAGAGGGTTTTAATGACTGGCAGTCTGAACACTGGTGTTCTGCAAAGTGGAAGTTCTGTTTATGTATAGGCTTGGTTGGAAATGTAAGTGGGCTGATTAGTAAAAGTTTGCAGAGGACATGAAAATTGAAGTAAAAGATAGTGAGGAAGATTGTCAAAGGATAAAGATCAATTGGGCAGAGAAATGGCAGTTTCATGCAGATAAGTGAGGTGGTGCATTTTGGGAGGTCAAACATTAGCAAAGTGTACAGGATATGGCAGGACCCTTGGTATTTGTAGATGGAGAAATCTCTGGTTTAAGTCCATTGCTTGCTGAAAGTGGCAAAAAGTGAATAAGGTGGTAAAAAGGCATATGCATGCTTGCCGCCTTCAGTTGGGGTATGAGACATAAAAGTCAGCAGTTCTATAAAACTTTAGATTGGCCACATTTGGAGACGTGTGCAGTCCTAATTTACCATTATTATAGGAAGGATGTTGAGGCTTTGGAGAAGATGCAAAAGAGGTTTACCAGAGTATTGCCTGGATTGGAGTGCATTAGCTATCAGAAGAGGTTGGATAAACTTGTAGATTTTGCAAGAACTTTGGAGGCTGAGGAGTGATATGATAGAAGTATTTAAAAAATTGAGGTGTGGATAGTCAGTTACTCAAGGGCATAGGTTTAAGGTTATGGGGTAGGGGCCCAGTTTAAAGAGAATGGACAAGAGAATATGTGGTAGTAATGTTTTAAGAGGCGTTTAAACAGACATGAACAGGTAGGCAGTAGAGCAGACAGATGGGATTAGTTTAAAATAGCATAGTGGTTGACACTGACATGGTGGACCAGGGTCTGTAACTGCGAATTAGAATTCGTAGTGTGCAAACAGGCCCTTTTGGCTCAACAAATCCACACTGACCCTCACAGTAACCCACCCAGACCCAATTTCTTAGCTTGTGCTGTACTGTTGGATGTTCTTAAATTCATGGCATGAACTTTCAAGCAAACTTCACATCCTACAATGATCAGTACTTCCAGCCTTTCACAGACTCCATTTCTACTTTATCATTGCTAACAACCTGTTCAAAACCCAGATGCCTGGACTTACCCTGCATTGTTTGCTTTGTGTTTAATGCTTTAACACTTCAAACCATTAAATATAAAATTCTTCCACTAAAATCTGCAATCCGAATCTTGCCCAACTGTCTTTCGAATTCTCCCTTCTGTTTTTTTTTAGGTTTTTTTTTAAAGTATGTTTCATTTTCAATAATCAAATATGGGACTTCATCGTACATTGTGTATAACTGTAAATGCAACAAATTGGGAAATCCTGCATTTGTAAGTCTTTTCATTGCTGACTTCTTGTGCAGGAAAGGCTATTGATTTTTAGCACAGTTGGTACTCCAGTTCTCCTGTCTTCAGATGTAAATCCAGGAGTTTGTGGACCAGCCAGGTCGTGAGGAATTGTCATCAGCAGTGTAACGCAAGCTGTTGAATTGAAAAATATGAAAAGACTGTAATACTTGCAATGCTCAATGGAAACTTAAGATCCTATTAAATGTAAGGACAGTGTAAAACTAGTACACCTTTAATCTGCATTTGAACATTTAAAAATCTGTTCCTGGCATTAATGATTTTCACTTTAGTATAGGCAGATGATCTGATCAAAATTCCAGACTTGATTGGTAATTCTGGTTACTTTTCCTTCCACTGTCTATTGTGCTAAACATAAACTACAATAGAACTTGGCTGTTAGATTTCATAATCTGAAGGCAGGATGCTCGTACAGTATTCTGTGGGGAAATAAGCATTTCTTTTGCATTTTAATTTTTTTTTTGGATTAAGAATCCCAATGTCCTTGCAAGCTGTTACAAGGCTCTTTCACTCCTATTTGCCAGAGTTGTCACCCCTCATTTTTAATTTACTCTACTGCTCAACAATGAATTTTGCGTTGAGAGTTTTTGTGCCTTTTGTTTGTTTGAGAGAGAGACTTTTTGGAATTATGTTGAGATGGAAATCTATTTTGGAGGCAAGGACCCTGAAGGGGCAAAGTTTGAAAATAGGATGGTAGCTGGCACTTTGACTTCAGCATTTGGTGTTCATTTTCTGAGAATGTGTTGAAGGAAGTTTTGAAATTGAGCTGTAGAGCAGTTGGAATAATCTTAGTGAATTATCTCACTGGTGGTTCCATCTTCAATGTGGCGTGGCAGGCTAGGAAAGACCGTAAGGAATGGGAATAGGAGTAGGCCATTCAGCCTCTCGAGCATGCTTACCATTTGGTACAATTGTGGCTGATCTGACAACGCTCAAATTCAATTTCTTGCCCTTTTCCATATAATACTTGATTCCCCATCTAATCAAGAATCCTATCTCGGCCTTGTATATACAAAAGGTTCTGCCCCCACAGTTGTCTGGCAAGGATTTCCTGACTCTCAACACTCAGAAGAAATTCCTCCTCATCTCCATCTTAAATTGCATCCCCATTCTTTCATTTTAGTTGAGATTATGCCCTCTGATCTGAGACCACCTGTGAGAGGAAACCGCCTCTCACCATTTACCCTGTTAAGCCTTTGAGAAATTTGTCTCAATGATATCATCTCTCATCTTAACTGTAGCGACTACAGTCCCTACCTGTCTGTTTTGCTGTTTAGACAATCTTTCCAAACCAAGGATGAACCTTCTCTTGATTGACCTCCAGTGAAATGAAATATTTTCTTCCAATAAGGGACCAAAACTGCTCTTAGTACTCAAGATGTGGTCTCACCTTGTACTGTTGCAGGAAGACTTCAACTGTTATATTCCAACCTTCTTGGAATAAGGCTGTTTTCTTTAAGAGTTCCTCATTACCTGGTGCACCTGTGTGCCAGCTTTGTTTTTCACGCACAAGTTTTCCCAAATCACTTGTGTTGCAACTTTCTGCAGACTTTCTCCATTTAAATAATGCCCTGTTCTTTCGTTCTCCCTTCCAAATGAGC
This sequence comes from Chiloscyllium punctatum, assembly GCF_047496795.1. NCBI lineage: Eukaryota > Metazoa > Chordata > Chondrichthyes > Orectolobiformes > Hemiscylliidae > Chiloscyllium > Chiloscyllium punctatum. Next base: position 95,309,791 of record NC_092745.1, on the reverse strand, counting down.
TGCTTCACATTTTACCACATTATACTCCGTTTGCCCAATTATTAATACTTCCTCAACTTTGTATCCTACTCGCAACCTGACTTTCCACCCATTTTTGTCATCTGCAAACTTGGCTACGAAACATTCACTTCCTTCAAGTTGGTAATAATAGTGTAAACAGTTGCAATCCCAGCACTGATCCCTGAGAGACCCCACTGGTCTCAGGTCACCAACCTGGAAAGTAATCTCTTATCCCCACTTGCTGTTTCCTGCCCAATAGTCAATTCTCTATTCATGGCAGTATATTAGCTCCTATTCTGTGGGCTCCTAAATTAAACTTTTGCAAGGTACTTTGGCAAAGTACCTTCTGGAAGTCCAAAAATAATGCACTTGCGATTTCCCTCGATCTATTCTGGTTGAAACTTCCTCAAAGACTAACAAATCTATTTTCATTTCAGACAGATGCTATTTTCATTTCATAAAACATGCTGACTCCATTTGATTTAATTTTCTGAACATTATGCTTTTTACTACTTTAATTGATTCCAATACTTTTTCAATGCTGTTGGACTAATCGGCCTACAGACTCCCACTATTTGTCTCTCTCCTGTTTTGAATAGGGATGACAAATGGTGGGGGGGGGGGGGTGGTTTTGAATCCTCTGATAGTTCACTAGGTCCAAGGTTGTTTTTTGGGAAAATTGCAACCAATTCATTTAACTACCTCTTTTGGGATCCTTCGATAAAAGATATCAGGGCCAGAGGATTAGATTAGATTAGATTAGATTACTTACAGTGTGGAAACAGGCCCTTCGGCCCAACAAGTCCACACCGCCCCGCCGAAGCGCAATCCACCCATACCCCTACATTTACCCCTGCACCTAACACTACGGGCAATTTAGCATGGCCAATTCACCTGGCCTGCACATCTTTGGACTATGGGAGGAAACCGGAGCACCCGGAGGAAACCCACGCAGACACAGGGAGAATGTGCAAACTCCACACAGTCAGTCACCTGAGGCGGGAATTGAACCCAGGTCTCTGGCGCTGTGAGGCTGCAGTGCTAACCACTGTGCCACCGTGCCCATTAATTTGTTTTTGAGGCCCATTAATTTGTTTAACTCTATGACTTCAGTGATGGTACTTAATACCAACTCCCCTGTTCCTCCTTATTCTTTTACTATTAATGGGATGTTTTGAAGAATCTTCCACTGTCAAGATTGATGCAAAATATCTTTATCTCCTCTGCCATCTCCTTATTCTCAATAATAGTATTTAAAGATTCATTCTCTAAGGGGCTTTATATTCACCTTAACCTCTCTCTCTTCCTTTTTTTTTAAAGAAGTGTTTGTTGTCAGTTTTATGTTCCTCACTAGTTTACCCTTGTAGTTTTTCAGTCTTATCTTTTTTTAGTCCTCTTGCTGGATTCTGAATTTATTCCAATCTTTAGGGATATCACTGACTTGGCCTCCTTTTTCTCTCAACTTAATGGACTCCTTAACTGGCTTGATTAGCCGTGGTTCCGTCTCTTAGAATGTGTCCTCCTTGCTAGGACAGACAGACGTGTGGCCTGGAAATTGATTATATGCATGGAGCAGATAACTCCCTTGTGGACGAAAGGAGTTTAAAACTAGCTGAAGGATTTTGGAGATGATTTTTGTTCTTTGTTCAGGTAGGCCTCCTTGCTTATTCCCCAGAGACTAAAGAGTCAGCCACATTGTTTGGAGGCACATGTAAGGATGACCGTTTTTTTTGTTTGTTTTCTGTCAGCAACCAAGTTTGCTTTTTGACAACAATCAACAGGAATTGTATGGTCACCATTAGACTAGCTTTTTATTCAATTCAAATTTCACTGTCTGCCATGGACTACTGTTCAAGTGACATTACCACTACGTTAGCTGTGTGGATGGTAATTTAAAAACTCTTCCCCTCCCTGCCACAGTTTTGTTTTTTTGTGATCAAACAGTGAAGGGGAGGGCAGGGATTAAATCAAAATGGAGTTGGATGGGGAAATAATGCACTCCACTCCCTGTGGTGCCCACCTCCCCTGAACAGCTCAAGGGTGTTGGTGGGCACCGCATGCTCCCTTCTCCAGAGACACACAGGCTCTAACATAACTGCGGAAGAGGGGCAGGCAGTTGGCCCTAACTACCCCCTCCAAGGCCCGCTGCCTGGACTTGTTTATGACCAGTTTGGCCAGGCCCAGGAGCAGACTCACGAGGAGGTCCTCAGACCTACCTTCCCCGCTCCATACCGGGTGCCCGAAGATCAGGAACGTGGGACTGAAGTGTAACCAGAAACAGAAGAAGGTTTTTAAAAATCAAAAAGGGAGTGCAGGTGCCCACACCCAATATATACATGGTCCACTGACTCAACAGCACCACAGAATGCCAGTGTTTGAGATGATAGATGGAAAATTACTCAATTACATTATAGTTCTAAAATGGCATGCTTGAGGAACAAAACTCCAACAGATAACATCAAAAACCAAGTGCTGAAGTAATTCAAGTGTGGCAGCGTAGAAAGAAAGACTTAGTGTTTCAAGCCCATTGTAACTGTTTATACCTTGCCAACCCCACTTCCTAGGATTTCATTTGAAACTTCAGTACAAATAAAAACCAGCCATTTCAGGTAAGCTGTGAGTGGCGTACAAAGGGCATTTTCATTTCCTGGAATCTCTTTAAATTGAGGGGTGATAAACACAGGATAGATCTGAGGTAGGTTCTTTACTCAAGAGACTAATAAGGGTGTGGAATGCCCTGCCTGCAACAAGTTAGACTGACCAATTTTAAGAGCATTTAAACGGTCATTGGACAAACATATGGATGATAATGGAATAGTGTAGGCCAGATGGGCTTCAAATTGGTTTCACAGGTCATGACAACATTGAGGACCGAAGGGCCTGTACTGCTCTATAATGTTCTATGTACAATTTTGCTAAGAATTTTTATGAATCAGAAGTATTAAGGGTTATGGGCCAAAGGTGGTTATCTGGAGTTAGGCCACATGTCCCAGCCATGATCTCATTGAATGGTACAACAGGCTCGAGGTGCTGATTGGCCTGCTCCTAACTCAATGTTCCTCAGGGCTCAGCAAAAATGTGAGCAAGTGTCTTTTTAGGCTACTTCGCCTCTTTATGTGAAATTATTTGATTATTGGAAGAGTTTTAGAAAGTGATTAAAGCATCTTAAGAGGATAGATATCATAGAATCCCCACAGCGTGGAAGCAGACCATTCAACCCATTGAGTCCACACTAACCTTCTGGAGAACATCCCACTCCCCGCTCCCCTCCCCTGCCCGCTCCTACCCTATAACCCTGCATTTCCCATGGTTAATATGCCCAACTTACACATCCCTGGATACTATAGACAATTTAGCATAGCCAATCACCTGACGGTGGAATTGAACCCTGGTTCTATGAGGCAGCAGTGCTAACTGCTGAGCCACCATGCTGTCCTGTATTACTTCACTAAACATGAAATTCTCACACTTTGAAATGTTCGACAATTTACATACCTCTCTGAATCGAAGTGACAGCTGCTTTTTAAAATCTTCCCTTGACTTGCCAGCAGGAATCATCTCCTTGAGTGATGTGTTACTCGGTTCTGCTTTGTACAACTCAATGAGTTCAGATGGTAAATATGACTGATTAATATCCTTCAAAAAAACAAATCAAAAATTAATTAATTAAATCACATTATATACTTCATGTCTGGAATATGAGTTGTACTGTTTGCTGTAAGGATCTGTGGTACCTTTAATTTCCACACGAATGAATCCCTAAACTCAGCACATGGGAACACATTTCCTTGAAGTTTCAGTAGGAGGATACATTGATGTGAGCTGATTAACAGTGACTAGGTAAAGAGGGTAAATTAATGTTCAAGGTTTGTAGCTCAGGTGCCAGTTGTAGTTCGCCAAGCTAGGAAGTTGACTTGCAGACATTTAGTCCCCTGTTTAGGTGACATCTTCAGTGCTTTAGACTGAACAACCAGAACCAAATAAATTCCAGAAGAGACAGTACAGCAGTGTTTCAGAGGAGGCTCCAAAACCCTGAAGATGTCACCTAAATCAACTGCCCAGCTCGGCAAACATATCCACAACTACAATGAGAGTAAATGCAGTTAATCACAACATATCAGTCACAATTTAATTAAATGGCAGGATAGACTTTGAGTTGAATAGCCTACTCTTGGCCAACGTAGAACAAAAGTTTGATATTTCGTCACTTTATTTTAAACACTTCTGACAGAGTCAAATTATCGGTACTATTTGCACTTATTAATGACTGTAGAGTAGAAACTGCACTAACTTAAAGGCATTAAGTCATTTTTTTTTCTCTTTGCATCTGTAAATACACTATGGTTTGAATATTCCCTGTAGGGCAGGAGAAGGGAATGAATTAAGTCTGAGTAGGAGAGTCTCAGCTTACTGCCTCAGAATATGTTTGCAACTCTTCAGCCCTTCTTCCATCAGCAACACGAACAAGCACTGATGCACCCCTCACTCGAAGAATCTGTTAAGAAAATAAGATTAAAGAATTGCATTTCAAACTCAAAACTTTGTTTCATTAATTGTAAATGATACTTACAGTGTCCCTGTGAACCAGATCTCCCAGAACGCTCTGAGCATCCTCTTTTGCCAAAGCAGCCAGGACGCCCTGCAAATGAGTATAGTATGTCAAATTGGGACTGTTTCAAGCTACCTTCAGTATGGATAGTGGGTAGAATTTCATCTTGAGAAATAGTCTGACAAGATTACTTTGTCAGCCTGGTTTAACATTACAATCTAATGCAGTTGGAATTTTATATCAGACTGAACATACCATGGACAACCAATGCTTAATTTACTATTTTTGGCCATGAAGAAATTTTACCCTTAAGTTTGTACTTTGTAGATCAAACCTGTGGGATGAGTTGCACAGTGGTTACCTTTTAGGAGTGTTACTTTTGTTTCAAAGTAGGGGCTCCAAATTTGTTCCAAGACAGCATTGATACTCCCACCTATGTTCAGGACACCACCCAAACCCTCAACCTCCTCAAAGACTTCCGTTTCCCTGGCCCCCAACGCCTCATCTTCACCATGGACATCCAGTCCCTCTATACCTCCATTCGCCATGACCAGGGCCTCCAAGTCCTCTGTTCCTTCTTCTCCTGATGTCGCCACCAGTACCCCTCCACTGGCACTCTCATTCGTTTGGTTAAACTGGTCCTCACCCTCTTCTGAATCCTTCCAGTTCCTCCTGACGAAAGGGGTAGCCATGGGCCCCAGCTATGCCTGTCTCTTTGTTGGCTACGTGGAACAGTCTATTTTCCAGAGTTACACCGGCCCCATTCTCCACCTTTTCCTCCGCTACATTGATGACTGCATCGGCGCCACCTCATGCTCCCACGAGGAAGTTGAACAGTTCATCAACTTCACCAACACATTCCACCCTGACCTTAAATTCATCTCTGATGCCACCCTCCCCTTCCTGGACCTCTCCATCTCCATCAATGGTGACCGACTCAACAGTGACATCTTCTACAAACCCACGTTCTTCCACCCTGCCTCCTTCAAAAATGCTATCCCTTATTCCCAATTCTTCTGCCTCTACCACATATGTTCCCAGGAGGACCAGTTCCACCACAGAACACACCAGACGGCCTCTTTCTTTTAAGACCGCAATTTCCCCTCCCACGTGGTTGATGGTGCCCTCCAGCGCATCTCATCCACTTCCCACATCTCAGTCCTCGAATCCCACCCCTCCAACCAAAACAAGGACAGAACATCCCTGGTCCTCACTTTCCACCCCACCAACCTCCATATACACCGCATCATCCTCCACCATTTCTGCCACCTACAAACTGACTCCATCATCAGAGATATATTTCTCTACCCACCCCTATCCGCTTTCCATAAAGACCGTTCCTTCCTCGAATCTCTCATCAGGTGCACACCCCCCAACAACCCACCGTCCCCTCCTGGCACCTTCCCCTGCCACCGCAGGAATTGCAAAACCTGCACCCGCACCTCCCCCTCACCACCATCGTAGGCCCCAAAGGAGCCTTCCACATCCATCAAAGTTTCACCTGCACTTCCACACGTCATTTATTGTATCCATTGCTCCCGGTGTGGTCTCCTCTACATTGGGGAGACAGGACACCTATTTGCAGAATGCTTCAGAGAACATCTCTGGACACCTGCACCAACCAACCCCACTGCCCTGTGGCCATTCACTTCAATTCTTCCTCCCACTCTGCCAAGGACATGCAGGTCCTGGGCCTCCTCCATCACCACTCCCTAACCACCCGATGCCTGGAGGAAGAATGCCTCATCTTCCACCTCGGGACCCTCCAACCATGACATCAATGTGGATTTCACAAGTTTCCTCATTTCCCCTCCCCCCACCTTACCTGAGTTCCAACCTTCCAGCTCAGCACCACCCCCATGACCTGTCCTACATGTCCATCTTCCGTCCCACCTATCCACTCCACCCTCCTCTCCAACCGATCACCCATTACCCCCACCTCTATCCACCTATCGCATTCTCAGCTACCTTTCCCCCAACCCCACTCCTCACATTTATCTCTCCACCCCCGAGGCTCATAGCCTCATTCCTGATGAAGGGCTTTTACCCGAAACATTGATTCTCCTGCTCTTCGGATGCTGCCTGACCTGCTGTGCTTTTCCAGCACCACACTCTTAACTTTAATATCCAGCATCTGCAGTCCTAACTTTTGCCCAGCATTGATACTGACTCTAGTCCATGACTTGGAGGTGCCAGTGTTGGACTGAGGTGGAAAAAGTTAAAAATCATACAACACCAGGTTATAGTCCAACAGGCGACACAGAGGCACAGTGGTTAGCACTGTGGCCTCACAGTGCCAGAGACCTGGGTTCAAATCCTGCCTCGGGGAACTGTCTGTGTGGAGTTTGCACATTCTCCCCGTGTCTGCGTAGGTTTCCTCCGGGTGCTCCGGTTTCCTCCCACAGTCTAAAGATGTGCAGTTTAGGTGAATTGGCAATGCTAAATTGCCCCTAGTGTTAAGTGAAGGGGTAAATATAGGGGAATGGGTCTGGGTGGGTTGGTCTTCGGAGGGTCGGTGTGGACTTGTTGGGCCGAAGAGCCTGTTTCCACACTGTAAGTAATCTGAGATAATCTAATCTAATCTACCCAGGTTTATTTGGAAGCACTGGCTTTCAGACCATTGCTCCTTTACCTGACAACCACCTGATGAAGGAGCAGCATTCTGAAAGCTAGTGCTTCCAAATAAACATGTTGGACTGGACACTAGTCCAGTAACTCTAGTGCAATGTTACTGTTTCCTCAAGAAAGGATCAGGATTACTGCCTACTAACATTTTGACTGGTCTTCCTATGAGGACGGATCGATGGGAAGATGTGTGCTTTTCCCAATGACCTTTTTATGACACTGAGCGCTCATGATTTGTTCTCCATGGTGTGTATCTAATGAAGGTAAGCAATGAAATGATTGAGGATATCTCACAGTTGTCAGGTCTGCAAACCAAGTGTTCACTCTGGAACAAATTCACGCCTGAAATAAAGCTAAGTATTTTAGTACAGGATAAATCTAACATCACACAAAGATATTTCATACCTGAGTGGGAGCTCCTTGGTAAAGTGGCAACTGATAAACTGCAGTGTTACAGTATCCTTTTGAAAACACCTGTAAAGCAGACCAGGCCTGATCCTTCAGATCAAAAGTAAGCGTACCTTCTTCCAATGAGGAAACAGCAACCTCACAAAGATGGAAAATCACAGTGAGGTATTCATGATAAACTCTTCTTGGGAATGACTGCAGATTTTTAAAGAAATAAGTAAGAAAAAGTAAGTTTCTTCCAGCTTAATACAAAAATAATGGTGATAATTCTACCTTTTCTCGCAAGCATCCTGCTATATTTGTATTTCTAAAAATGATTTGGATACCAATCTGATATACTGCTTCTCTGTAGTTAGCCACTGAGAGGAAGCAGTCTGGTTTAATTGGACTACAATAAAACAAAGCGCTGTGGATGCTGGAGATCTGAAACACACAAAAACAAAACGCTGGAGCAACTCAGCAGGTCTGGTAGAGAGAATAAATAGAGTTAATGTTTCAAGTCTAGTGACCCTTAGTCAGAACACTTGGATGAAGGTTCACTCGTCTTGAAACGTTACCTCTGTTGCTCTGTTTTGGTGTTTTCTCTATTTTGGTACAGAATCCCATGACTTCTGCTTAACTTTCATCAGATGTGCAACAGATATCAGAACCTGACCTGTTAAGGAATCCCAAAGCTCTGCAAATTGGACCATCACTACAACGCTGAACTATATGTTACAATGAAAATTTGCTGAACTTTAAAGCATGTCTTTTAATTTTGTTAAAACATCTCATGTGAAAAAAGCTTTCAGGATAAGAATATTTTAAACAGTTAAGGAATATAATTGCTCTATGTACGTTAAACCAGTAAAATCTTGATCAACATCCATGCAATCTATACTCTCATAAATCTCTAGCGATATTTTGTTATCTTATTCAAAGACGAACACTTAATTGGCAGGGAGATTCTCCATTGCATTGTTTTTGGAAATCATACTACAGCAGATCATTGATTTAGCCACTTCTTCAAAACAAGCTGAGGTGATCGGTCAGGCAAAAAAATCTCCTTTTCGACCCAGGTTGATTACTGATAACTAGCTTATTGTTGGTAAGATAATCCTTAAGTTTTCTTCTAGTAATCAATTCTGTTATGTTACTTGGAAGCATCAGAGCAACAGCTTCCCAAAAATACTAAATGAATTATTTTCCCAAATTCTGGAAAAATACTGAGCTATTGATGTAACCCAACAATACCAATATTAGTTATGTGTTACAAATATTACAGCAAACAGTGCCACAACTGGTCATGAAATCACATTACCTTAAAACTGTCCAACCACTTTGGGCACTTCTGGAGACTGTTGAAATCTATATTCTCGATGAAAACTGGGGGATCATATCTGATCCATGCACTACCAAAATAATATGCACCAGGAGGGCTGCATGAGCAGTGAACTAATGTGAAGTTAGTCCAGGGTATATTCTTAGCTCCATCCACAGATAACTGCAAAAGAAAAGAATAAGTAACTTTTAGCAACCTTAAGGAAGTACATTAAGGATAGCATTCAAAATTATGGACTTCACAGTTACAAATTAATTGGGAGAACGGCAGCTTTCCAGTAGGAAAGACATTCTACAAATTAAAAGGTGAACTGTGTTTTCAATAAGTTACTTCTGAACTTTGAACTACTAAAGTATTTTTAGACAAGTCTGATACATGACTTTAGAATGTCTCAATTTACATATTCAGTACCTTGCATTCCACAATTTATAATGCTTTAACACTGTCCATAATGTGCAAACAAAATTTGTGGAAAAACCATTTATGTTCACTGTTTTCTCACCTCAAGTGCTTTAGTGAAAACTAATTTGTAAGGGCCAAGTTAAAATGTACAATGCGCTCCTCCAGAGATATAAACATAAAGTGTTTACATTTTATTTTGTTCCAATAAGACATCACTTACTTCTTTGTACACAAAGTTAAGGTAGAACAGTTTGCGGTCAATATCTGAGATTTTCCTGCAGCTCTGTGTTAACCTTTGTTCAGTAATTGTTCTGCAAAGTTCTTGTTTGAAAGTTTTATTGTGATAAAGGTGCTACATAAATGCAATGAGGAATATTCTTACTACTTCCCATTTTACAATAAAGTATATACTGTATAAAAAAACGTTAACATTTATCTTTTCGGGGCAGTTCTTTTAGGGACAACAGTTCGGGCTGTGACTGGGAATACTGACCGAAATGTGTGCAGCGTCTGCTTTGATCAAGTGGAGAAAACAAAGTTTGTGAAATGGCCCTCCAACTCACAATTAGCCTAATTTGCACACACTGGACAGTTATAATGTAGCCCTTACCAATACAGAGTCTTAGAATTCCAACATGGAATGTGTATTTGCCCACTATTATGGGCATAAGAGAACCCTGTTATGTACTTATAAACTGAGCATTGTGTAATTCAATTTCTAGACTGTTAAATATGAATTAGTTTTACAAACATAGAAACATAGAAAATAGATGCAAGAATAGGCCATTCAGCCCTTCGAGCCTGCACCACCATTCAATATGCTCATGACTGATCATGCAATCTCATTATCCCTTAATCCCTTTAGCCATAAAGATCACACCCAGCTGCCTCTTGAATAGATCTAATTGGTTCACAATTCTGAGTGAAGGGATTCTTCTTCTTCTCAGTCCTGGGTGGCTTATCTCTTATTCTTAGATTGTGTACTTTAATTTTGTACCTCTTCTAAGGGATAAAAATTAAGGACTCTTTTTCTTATGTGTCATACACACCTTGATGCCAAAGGTTGAGAGATATCTGGTTATGTAGGTCAGGTTGAAGGACAATGGTTTAACATCTGTCAGTCTGGAAAGTGTTTTGTGGATCCAGTTTTCAACTTCATCATCAGTCCCAAGCTCTTCTTCCTTGCTGGAAGCTATCAATTTGACTATTTCTCGAACCAAAACAACAGATCTGTGAACCAGAACCAACAGCAGTGTCACAATGATGGCTGAATAGGAAAGTTCTTCAAGAGAAAAATACCTATAGGATCAAAATCAGAAATTGCTGGAAAAACTCGGCAGGTCAGGCAGTATCTATGGAGAGAAAGCAGAGTTAACCATTCGGGTCCAGTGACCCTTCTTCAGAACACAGAACTGAGTTTTTCCAACAATTTCTGTTTTTGTTTCTGATTTCCAACATCCACAGTTCTTTTGGTCTTTTCGTTTGTGGAAATTGGGTCTGCATTCTGTAGAGTTTTGAAGAACGAGAAGTGATCCCATTGAAACAGATAAAATTCTGATTGGGTGTGACATAAATAGGATGTTTCCCTTGACTGGTTAATCTAGAACTAGGGGGCAAAATCTCAGGATAAGGGCAATTACATTTCAGACTGCAAGAAGGAGGAATTTGTTCACTTGGAGGATAGTGAATCTTTTAAATTTTCTATCCCAGAGGATTGTGAAAGCTTAATCATTGAACAGATTCAAGACAAAAATTGATAGATTTCTGGGAATTTATAATATTAAGAGATATGGAGGTAGTGTGAAAATTGCATTGAGGAGATGAATAGCAATAACCTAGAATGGTGGAATAGGTTCAATGTACTAAGTAGGTAAAAACAATGACTGCAGATGCTGAAAATCAAATACTGGATTAGTGGTGCTGGAAGAGCACAGCAGTTCAGGCAGCATCCAACGAGCAGCGAAATCAACATTTCGGGCAAAAGCCCTTCATCAGGAATAAAAAGTAGCCTACTCCCCAATCAGTGTTTATAAGAGAGAGAAAAAAATCCAAAATCTACATTACTGCAGTCTGTTTCAATATCTCTGTACTTGCTCTGGATTTCAATAGTCCAATCGTACAGGTCCTCCATCACATTTCAAAAGGAAATCTGGCATGTGTCTTGCTCTAATGGTGTTAAGGTTCACTGGTTTACAAATACCTGGAACTCAACTATTCGTCACCTAAGACCATCAATACCTTCCCACTTTCTGGGGTGAGGATCATTTTTAAAAATTCATTCAAGTGATGTGCTGTCTTTAACTGGACCAGTATTTATTGTCCAGCCTTAGTGCTACAGCGGGCGCACAGAGAGGGGAGCCAGAAGGTAAGCGGAGACCAGTTTAAATTAACGTTTTTCTTTTTGCAGTCTGTGTTTTTTTTCAACTCGGAGCGGGAACCCGGAAATCGTCAACAGAGGCTTCTGGGAAGGGAAGAAGTTTGAGTGGAGAAGTCACCTTGTTGGGTGTTTACTATAGGCCCCCCAATAGCAGCAGAGATGTGGAGAAACAGATTGGGAAACAGATTTTGGAAAGGTGTAGAAGCCATAGGGTACTGGTCATGAGCGATTTCAACTTCCCAAGTATTGATTGGAAGCTCTTTAGATCAAAGTAGATTGGACAGGGCAGTGTTTATGCAGTGAGTCCAGGAAGCTTTTCTAACTCAGTATGTAGATTGCCCGACCAGAGGGGAGGCCATATTGGATTTGGTACTTGGTAACGAACCGGGACAAGTAATGGGCTTGTTAGTGGGTGAGCATTTTGGTGATGGTGACCACAACTCTGTGACTTTCACCTTGGTTATGGAGAGAGATAGGTGCGTGCAACAGGGTAGGTTTTACAATTGGGGGACGGGTAAATACGATGCTGCAAGACAGGATCTGAGGAGCATAATTTAGGAGCATAGGCTGTCAGGGAAGAATGTCGTTGAAATGTGGAACTTTTTCAAGGAACAGATACGACGTGTCCTTGATATGTATGCACCTGTCAGGCAGAAAAGAGATGGTCGTGTGAGGAAACCTTGGTTGACGAGGGAGGTTGAATGTCTTGTAAGGAGGAAGAAGGAGGCTTACATAAGGTTGAGGAAACAAGGTTCAGACAGAGCGTTGGAGGGATACAGGATAGCCAGGAGGGAGCTGAAGAAAGGGATTAGGAGAGCTAAGAGAGGGCATGAAAAATCTTTGGCGGGTAGGATCAAGGATAACCCCAAGGCCTTTTATGTGTATGTGAGAAACATGAGAATGACGAGAACGAGGGTAGGTCCGATCAAGGACAGTAGTGGGAGACTATGTATTGAGTCGGAAGAGACAGGAGAGGTCTTGAATGAGTACTTTACTTCAGTATTTACAAATGAGAGGGACCGTATTGTTGAAGAGGAGAGTATGAAACGGACTGGTAAGCTAGAGGAAATACTTGTTAGGAAGGAAGATGTGTTGGGTTATTTTGAAAAACTTGAGGATAGACAAGTCCCCCGGGCCTGACGGGATATATCCTAGGATTATGTGGGAAGCAAGAGAGGAAATTGCAGAACCGTTGGCAATGATCTTTTCGTCTTCACTGTCAATGGGGGTGGTGCCAGGGGACTGGAGAGTGGCGAATGTTGTGCCCCTGTTCAAAAACAAAGGGAATAGGGATAACCCCGGGAATTACAGGCCAGTTAGTCTTACTTCGGTGGTAGGCAAAGTAATGGAAAGGGTACTGAGGGATAGGATTTATGAGTATCTAGAAAGGCACTGCTTGATTAAGGACAGCCAGCACGAATTTGTGAGGGGTAGGTCTTGCCTTACAAGTCTTATTGAATTCTTTGAGGAGGTGGAGAAAGTGAGGACTGCAGATGCTGGAGATCAGAGCTGAAAATGTGTTGCTGGAAAAGTGCAGCAGGTCAGGCAGCATCAAAGGAACAGGAGAATTGACATTTCGGGCATAAGCCCTTCTTCAGGCCTTCTTCCTGAAGAAGGGCTTATGCCCGAAATGTCGATTCTCCTGTTCCTTGGAAGCTGCCTGACCTGCGCTTTTCCAGCAACACATTTTCAGCTCTTTGAGGAGGTGGCCAAGCATGTGGATGAGGGTAGACCAGTGGATGTAGTGTACATGGATTTTAGTAAGGCATTTGATGAGGTTCCCCATGGTAGGCGTATGCAGAAAGTCAGGAGGCATGGGATAGTGGGAAGTTTGGCCAGCTGGTTAGAGAACTAGCTAACCGGTCGAAACCAGAGAGTGGTGGTAGATGGTAAATATTCAGCCTAGAGCCCAGTTTCAAGTGGAGTTCCGCAGGGATCAGTTCTGGGTCCTCTGCTGTTTGTAATTTTTATTAATGACTTGGAAGAGGGAGTCGAAGGGTGGGTCAGTAAATTTGCAGACGATACGAAGATTGGTGGAGTTGTGGACAGTGAGGAGGGCTGTTGTCAGCTGCAAAGGGACTTAGATATGATGCAGAGCTGGGCTGAGGAGTGGCAGATGGAGTTCAACCCTGTCAAGTGTGAGGTTGTCCATTTTAGAAGGACAAATAAGAATGCGGAATACAGGGTTAACGGTAGGGTTCTTAGTAAGGTGGAGGAGCAGAGGGATCTTGGGGTCTATGTTCATAGATCTTTGAAAGTTGCCACTCAGGTGGATAGAGTTTGTAAGAAGGCCTATGGTGTATTAGTGTTCATCAGCAGAGGGATTGAGTTCAAGAGTCGTGAAGTGATGTTGCAGCTGTACAGGACCTTGGTAAGGCCACATTTGGAGTACTGTGTGTAGTTCTGGTTGCCTCATTTTAGGAAAGATGTGGAAGCTTTGGAGAGGGTGCAGAGGAGATTTACCAGGATTTACGAGGATAGGTTGAGAGTGCTAGGCCTTTTCTCATTGGAACAGCGAAGGTTGAGGGGTGACTTGATAGAGATTTATAAGATGATCAGGGGAATAGATAGAGTAGACAGTCAGAGACTTTTTCCCCGGGTACAACAGAGTGTTACAAGGGGACATAAATTTAAGGTGAAGGGTGGAAGGTATAGGGGGGATGTCAGGGGTAGGTTCATTACCCAGAGAGAGTGGTGGGGGCATGGAATGCGCTGCCTGTGGGAGTGGCAGAGTCAGAATCATTGGTGACCTTTAAGCAGCAATTGGATAGGTACATGGATGGGTGCTTAAGCTAGGACAAATATTCGGCACAACATCGTGGGCCGAAGGGCCTGTTCTGTGCTGTATTGTTCTATGTTCTATGTTCTAGATGCAATAAATTACTGCCGGTTTACTCAACCAGACTCTTGTTCGACCAGAAAATAGTTACCCTCACACATATTAGACCACTTCAGCTCTTAAAGAACCCACAACTTAAGGTGGCAGCACACTTTCTGATTTGGATTTGCTTTTCTTCTGTGCAAAGTGCGGTAATGTTTTTTTCCTCATGTGAGTAACTGCTGGATACTCAGAGGTAGGTCTTGTGCAGCCAGTGGCAAAGCCAAATAAAATTGCATTTTGCATAAAATGCAAGAAGAATAGAAAAAAAGTCATCAAAAAACAAATTCTCAGTGACTAAAAACCTCGTTGCCTAAAACCGTTCGAAATTCATGCTAATCCATCATCGGTCCAAATGCAGGAACATATCTATGAGGGAGAAGAACATCCCAAAATGGAATTTCATGTCTATCCATGATTCTAGAAAACAGAATAAATTGGTGTTACTCCATTGTTATGTCAAAATGTCACAGGAAATTCATGTTTTTCCATTTCTTATTGGCATAAGGGTGTCATTGGCTGGGTCAATACTTATTGTGCATCCGTAGTTACCCTGGAGAAGGTGGTTTTGAGCTACCTTCTTCAACTGTTGGGTTACCCACTGTGCTGTGAGGGAGTTTTGACCAAGTGACATTGTTGGAATGCTCCTGTACTTCCAACTTAGAAAGATATATGGGTTTGAGAGGAACTTGCAGATTGTAGTGTTCCCAAGCATCTATTGCCTTTGTCTTAGGAGGTGATGGGTTTGGAATGTACGGTAAGAGCTTTGCTGATTTGCTGCACTGCATGTTGTAAATAGTAAACATTGCTGGAAGAAGTCAAGCCTGCAGATGCTAGAGTCAGAGTCAAAAAGTGTGGCCTTGGAGTACGCCCAGTAAATTCAAATCTTTTTACTTGTAGTTTTTAAGTGATATTTGAAATCAGTAGGTCTGAATTTTTAAATGTGTTGAATCATACTGAGAGCAGTGAATCAGTGGCTACTGCTGATAAAACTGGAGAATGGATACTTAATCCTAAGTTCACTATCATAATAACTGATATGTAATTTAAACAAACAGCATAGTAGGTCAGGCAGCATCTGAGGAGCAGAAGAATCAACTTTCAGACATAAGCCCTTCATTAGGAACGTGGAAGGGGAAAGGGGAGCTGAGAGATAAAGAGGAGGGTGAGGGTGGGGCTTGGGGGAAGGCAATAGGTGGATGTAGGTGAGAGACATTGTTACCAATCTACATATGGGGTGAAGGGGGGTGAATGGTGAAGGTGGAAAATAGGGTGTCGATCAACAAGCCTTGTCATGAATGGTATTGAACTTCTTGAGCATTGTTGGAGTAGCACTCATCCAGGCAAGTGAGGAGTATTCAGTCACACTCCTGACTTGTGCTTCTAATAACACATGGGCAATCCCGTTTCTGAAAAGTTCTAATATCTTGTATAAAGCGCACCAATTCTTTGGAGTTTCAAAGCACAGGTATTGTCCTTATCAGAAAGAAATGTACTCATTGGAGACTTTTACATCTCAGTGAAGTTTGGATGTACGGACAGTACGCTCTTGTTATGATAAATACATCCTACATAAATATTATAATTTAATAGTTTTCATAAACAATTGGAAATCGGCTCTTACCACTTAAATATTTTCTGGCAGCACTGGGGGCGCTCTAAGCCTGATTGAGGGGAAGCGATGTGTTTAGAAATCTGTAGGAAATTGTAATCATCATCAGGAAGGGGGCTGAGACTGAGTGGCAACTTATCCAAGTGGGTTACGTTGAAGAGCAGTTCAGGAATAAAACAGGAGTCCAAAGCTTTTGCAAACACACGAAAGAAAGGAACCACATTCAACACATTAGTGCAGCGTTGTATTGTGTCCGCAAAGGGATTGTTTTTTTTTAAAGCGAAACCTCTTCATTCATTCATTTATCAGATACAAAAGAGGGTCATAAATTTGTTACTTTCACAAATTCCTTAGTTTACACACTCCACAGCCAACTTTTCCTTTCTGGACGAAGTTTTGGGCTGAAGTTGCTGAAACAAAAGTACGGAGTGTAGGAATAGGTGGAACGTCCGGGATAGGAATACCGTAGGCGAGAGACTCTTTAAAAAAGTTATTTAAACATTTCAACTGCGGATTTTACAACGGTCCCACACATGCAGAACTACAAATACGACAAAGCTATGCCTGCCGACAACCGAAATGGTGGGAATTCAACTCTGAATAATAAGGATCACAAGAAAGTCATGTTAATCTGCTTGGATCTGTTTTGCTTACTTCTCGGTGAGTGCATTTTAGAAGCAACTATATTGCAAGTAGTACTCCATGCCATGTTGTGTTTACATATTGTCAGGGCCAGGCAGGAGGTGTTGCCACTGTTCTCTAAATGTTGCTACAAAGTAAATCAAAGAATTTTTTCGAAAATGATAAAACTAGCTGAGTTTAAACTCGATTTAACCACTGGCTCACGCGAAAATGCATTGCACATGTACTCGTGATCTATTAAATTTATATAGATGCTTTTTTCACATTTGACCGATGCTTCACTCACAAGTCATCGATTTTATGAGAACTAGTATAAGCACATGCCCTCTTAAAGGGGCAACAGAAACCACTAGAGTGTTTTACACAGTGAGGTTTTACATTTGATAGTTTAATTTGCCCTTTTCGAATTTGTGGGCATCCTTTGTAGACTGCTATGCACCTCCTTTATAAACACAGACCCGATATCTGCATTTGTAGTCATACCTATGCAGAATTGAATCGTGCAGTACACCCAAAACAGATGTGACCCCGTGTCATTGTGTATTCAGGCATGGTGTTTATAAACTCCATATTCTATATTTTATAAAGAGTCAAAGAGGAATCGGTAGGAATAAATTTTATGGTTAAAATTCCAGATATATTCACAAATCCAAGTTTAACCCTTTCGGAAGATGGCATTATTTCATAAAGTAGCATCATTACAATTGCTAACGACACTTTATCTGGATACTTGTGTGATTGTACTAAGATGGCAAGATGTAGTTGAGATTTAAAGACAATATGCTACTATTACCAGGTTACCATATATAACCTTGCCAAGCTACCATGAGCTCTGATTATTTTGCCTACAGCCAATCAGACATTTTACGTGAATCTCTAAATTTGGATGATTCCTTTCTCTGATAGTTCATCACGAAATGTAGAACATCAGTGAGAAATCGTGGTGAAACAGTAAAGTTGACTTTGAACTATAATAATATTTGGCTCTTTAAACTGCTTTATGACCACATCGTGCCTGAATCTAAATATTGACTGCTGAATAAGAGGGAACTGACTTTAACAAATAGTAATATTCTAACTTTTAAACCTACATACGAACTCCCAATAAATTCAAATCTCTTTACTCGCAGTTTTAAAG
Organism: Chiloscyllium punctatum; assembly: GCF_047496795.1. Lineage (NCBI taxonomy): Eukaryota > Metazoa > Chordata > Chondrichthyes > Orectolobiformes > Hemiscylliidae > Chiloscyllium > Chiloscyllium punctatum. The sequence continues at coordinate 95,291,839 of NC_092745.1, read as the reverse complement.
TGTTATTTGAAATCAGTAGGTCTGAACTTTTAAAAGTGTTTGAATCCTAGTGAGAGCAGTGAATCACTGGCTACTGCTGATAAAACTGGAGAATGGATACTTAATCCTAAATTCACTATAATAATAATTGACATGTAATTTAAACAAACAGCTCTATCTGTACTGCTAATACATATACTGTCATACAAAGCAACATGAAGTTCCTGATTATAAGCATATTTTAACAATTTTGTGAATGGTGTAGCCAGACTACGGATCTACATTAAACAACACTTTTTACCCCCCCGACCCAAACTCCTGTTACACGTTTTCTATAATTGCATTCTATTACGTTTCTAAACCTAGTCAGAGTCTGGCGGGTACTACCATGCTTCTTGTGTTTTGATATTGTTTGGATTTTTGTATGGTTAGTACAATAAGCCAAACATTTTATTTAATTTTGAAGCCTGTAGGTTTGTAGTACAACAATTGCAGGGGTATGATTTGTAAATAGAAATCTGGGATGATGAGCAGTAATTTTTGTAAACTGCAATCAATTAGTAGTCTGATGTGCAAATTGTACTACTTGAACACTTATTTGAGATTGGAGAGCAACTAAGAACATCTGTTTATGAAAATGTTGCTTTTGGTGTGTCAACCTTTTGAACTTACACCATCAAGTAGGGGGCTCTAATGGCACAGTGGTAGTGTTTCTGTCTCTGGACCAGACGTCCACCCTGCTCCACAGGTGTGTCAAAACAGGTTGGTAAAAAATAATTTCAAAATGAAGTTTTGCATTTGATTGTTTAACTTGCCATCAAGTAGTACAGTGTTTTGCAGAGGCCTTTGCTGGTGGCCTTGGATGGTGTTTTACCACAACAATTAGTTTGTTCCCACAAAATTTCAATTGGAAATTAAAAGCAAAAACCTCTGTCTTGGGAACCATCTCTGCGTATGTATAATTCATTTGCTGTCACTCATTATTTGTTGTGATCGGTTTTTGTGATTAGGCAATTACTTATCTTTTTTCCCATGATGCAATCCTTGTTATGGAGGGCTGACTAGAAATAGAGTTGCCAGATAACTTATCAGTTAGCAGTCTCCAATAGTATAACTCTAGCTGTTTAACTGTTGAGGGGAGGTGGGGGAGGAAAAGAGAGAGAGAGAGACACACACACACACACACACATACTATAAACATAAATTTTTAAAAAATTATAAGCATATAGGAGCTTGATATTGAGGCACTGTATGGGTCCCGTTCTGCATTAGTGCGTAATGAAGCCATTTAAATTGGGAAAGTGCTCTCAGGTATACCTACCATAATACTTAATGAGATAGAGCAAAGGATCAACAAATATATACAGACTGAAAGATTTGCTTTAATGTAGTTAGGACAAAATTGTTTCTCTTTGTGCTTGGAAGGACCAAGTTTTGATGCTGTGATAAGCGGAAACTATTTCTTTTATCTTGTGCTTTAACTGGTGGTACTCAAATAAACGTTTTTAAAGATCTCTTTACAGAATGGATTGGGAAAAGGTCTCACAACTTTTATTTATAATTTCTATTCAAATTATTACTGTTTGATTTCTCATGATGGCGCGTTAATGTTCTAACTTCTAACACAAAACAATTCATGGGTAAGATTGTCACTGAGAACCAGTGATTTGTCCTTAAAGGAAATATTACTTAATATTCATTGCCCAACTGAAAGGGACAGTATAGCTGTGAAAATCTAAAATAATACTATTTGTCCTTAAACATAGTGCAGTAGTTTTCATCACTTTGCTACCATTGAGATCACACTGTCAAATACTTAGATGTGGATTTTGTCCTGGATGATATGAAGCTTCTTTGCGTTGTTGGAATTGCACTCACGAGAGGAGTATTCCATTACACTTCCGACTTGTGTCTCATAGATGGATGACAGGCTTTGGGAAGTCAGGAAGTGATTTAGTTGCTGCAGAATTTCGCTCAGTTTCTAATCTGCTCCCAGGTTAGTGGAGGGTTCAGTGGTGATAAAGCCATTCTTTGGCAGAGTCGATTGATGGACTCACTATTGTTGGAGATGATTCTTGTCTTGCATTTTGTGGCATGGATGTCAGCATCCATTTGTGTAGTGCTTTTTAGCATAATATTCATTCTTTGGGAAAGCAACACCATAGATAATACGTTGCACAGCCCCTGCAGCATTTCTGTTTAATATTATTTTTGAAAAAAGTGAGGACAATGAATGAAACTTTCCTCTAATGTCAGATGTAGAAAACTATCATCAGCAGCTGTCCATCCATTTAAGATCATGGTAAAGCAAAGAGCTGCTGGAGATCTGAAACAAAAACAGAAATTGAGGGTGCAGCGGGTCTAATGGAGAGTGACCAGAGACAAAACATTAACTCTGCTTTCTTCCCATAGATACTGCCAGACCTGCTGAATTTTGCAAACAATTTCTGTTTTTGTTACATAAAATGACGGTCGTGCAGCCAATCAAGTTATTTGGGAAGAGGTAGCTGCATACTTTTGGTGATGACTGAAGAGACTAATCGACAAGAATCAGGCTTCTGGCACAAGTGCAGCATATGAAAATGATCGGCTTCTTTCATTTTAGTTTGTTGTTTCCAGTTTTGGCAGCAAACGCCAAACAAGCTGTGGTCATTGATCATCATTTTGGCACCTGCCACATGTTATTTTATTAATTCCTTCTGCCATCAGTTGATGTATCCCAGGCATGAAGATCAATATTTAAGGCCTTCTAGGCCCATTTGCAAATATTGCTGAGCTTTGATTTCCTCTCCTGGCCTAGCTCCATATCACATCCATACTGAAAATCCTTGGGCAAACATTTCTATTCTATTCTGTGAAAGTGCCCCAGCCAGTGAATTTGCTTCATCTTGTGTGCTAATCTGCTTGGAGTTTATTTACATCTGCGGGGCCACTGCATTCATGATTTTATCCGTCCATGAAATATCCAGAATATGCCACATACAGCAAAGATAAATGTTATTGAGCTTCCTCTCTCAGTGGCTCAGGGGTGACCTTATAGAGGTTTACAAAATTATGAGGGGCATGGATAGGATAAAGAGACAAAGTCTTTTCCCCGGCATAGGGAGTCCAGAACGAGAGGGCATAGGTTTAGGGTGAGAGGGGAAAGGTACAAAAGAGACCTAAGGGGCAACTTTTTCACGCAGAGGGTGGTATGGGTATGGAATGAGCTGCCAGAGGAAGTGGTGGAGGCTGGTACAATTGCAATATTTAAAAGGCATTTGGATGGGTATATGAATAGGAAGGGTTTGGAGGGATATGGATCCGGTGCTGGTAGGTGGAACTAGATTGGGTTGGGATATCTAGTCGGCATGGATGAGTTGGACTGAAGGGTCTGTTTCCATTCTGTACATCTCTATGACTCTAAGTCATCCAGATCCCCCATCCATATATAAGGTGATAGGAATTCAGGCCGCGTGGTTGCAATTTAACTACATGTACATGTCAACAATCAAAGCTGGTAACTGCTTTCTGTTTGCATGTATCAGGTTTTGCATCAAAAGGCAGATTTTCTGTCATTGTGGACCTAGGACAGTACAATTTGCTGACCACTTCCAGCAAAGTGATATTTAAAGTGATCAAAGATGGGATGTGATACCCTATTCCAGACCCACAGTTTCTTGGTGCTCACAGTAAAATAGAAAAAAAATCCATAAGTAGCTGACTTTCTGTGTGAGCGATTTGTATGGCATCATTAGTGCAATAGACAATTAGAGCATCAAAAAACTCTACCTGCAATTGCAAACAGCTTGCATGTTAAGTAAGCAGTTCAAACAATTTTCAGCAGACTCACCTATTAACCATAGCATGGTAGAGCTCATTTTCACCTACGGTTGGTCTGGCTTTATCAGAAAAGTACACTTTATCATCATAGTTAGGCATGGGCTGGAAAAGACCAAGTTCAATCCATTCAGTTTTGGGAACATTGTTTCTTTCTAGAGCTTGGAGCCTCTTGTCAACCTGTGCTTTCACCAATCTGACTAATAATGTAGCACATGGGATATACCTAAAAAGGAAGGAATAATAATTGGCAATGGCCTTGAGGAATAGAAAAATCATCAATCATTGTTACAAACATAGAGTGCTACAGCAAGAAGGTGGCTGTTTGGACAATACCATTCCTGGTGTTTGTTCTTTGGTACAATTAACTGATTACTCCCATTGCCCCTCTCTTTCTTCATGGTTCAGTAAATGTTTCCCTGCCAAGTATTTATCCAGTACTCTTTTAAATATTGCTATTGAATATGCTTCAGACAATGCATCCATATCCAAACTTACTGTTTAAAATATTGTTTCTTCATGAGACCCCTCATTATGTTGCCAATCACTTTAAATCTGCCACAAGAAACAGTTTCCCCTTCCATAGTCTTTCAAAACCATTGACAGCAATTTACAAACCAATTCTAATTATACCCCACTATTTACCATCTCAATGTTGAAAACTTCTGTTAGATTCACAATGGCCTCCCTCCTCCACTGAGCTTATTACTCGAATTTTAACTTTTTTTCAGCATAACTATATCATTTTATTCCTGATACCATCCTGGGAACTGTGTCTTATACCTTATCTCATGACCTTAATATTCTCCTTATAATGGAGTACCCATAATTGCATATAACACTCTAATAGTCCTGTATATATTAATCACCACCTCTTGGCTTCTGTGTTTAATGTTCTTACCTATTAACTTGATGTCTCATTTGTGAGATGAATTTTACTTTGCTGCTTTCACAGATCAGTCCACATACTTCTAAGTATTTGCTCCTTCATTCCATTGAGAAGTTTACCATTTCAATTGCACCCCATCCTCTGTTCTTTGATCTAATTGAACTACACTAGAACCTATTTACCCAGTCCCTAAAGCTGACCATATTTTTAGTCTTCTGCACAGTTTGACATGTACCCAAACTGTCAGCAAATTTTGATATTCAGGTCTGGCTGAGTTCATTTATCATTATAAAAAAGAACAAAGACCTCATCAAAAGCAGCACAGTGGCTCAGTGCTTAGCGCTGTGGTCTTACAGCACCAGGGACCCAGGTTTGATTCCACCCTCAGTCAGCTGTATATGTAGAGTTTGCACATTCTCCCCCCGTGACTGCGTGGTTCCCATCTGGGTCCTCCAGTTTCCTCCCAATTTCCAAAGAAATGCAGGTTAGGTGGATTGGCCATGCTAAATCCCAATCTTAATAGCTTTATTGCTAAGTTGCCCATAATGTCCAGGGATGTGTAGACTAAGTGGATTAGCCGTGGGAAATGCAGGGTAATAGGGTAGGGGTGTGGGTCTGGGTGGGCTGCTCTTCGGATTGTTGGTGTGGACATGATTGGCTGACCAGCCTGCTTCCACACTATAGGGATTCTATGATCCTTCAGATATACTATTAGCTGCACCTTGCTATCTTTTTTCTCACATTTCTACCCTTTAGCCATCTCTCCATCTACCCCACCCTTAAACATTGCAGTACTCACAATACCATTGGCCTTAATCTTCACAACAATTGTGTTGTCAGGTCAGGCAGTTGAGCAACCTTTGCTATTGGCATTTTCCTGCACCAACTGAATGAAAACACTCCTCCTCACATTTTTGAAGTGTTCTGTTATGTTGGACTGATTAATGAACTGAAGCAGCCAAGTTTCCCGTATTAGGCAAGGCTAGGATTGCAGCCAGCTCTCTCACCATAAGAACCCTGTACAATTCAAAGCTACAAGAACAAGATTACATATTTTTCATATTTTAAATTGTTAATTCATCATTTTCAACCAGGAATTTACTTACCTTCCTCTAAGTGTAACAGCATTAACTGATAATGGCTTATCAGGGTCAGGGCCATCATAGTAAAGCCGTAGCTGGTGAGGGCCTTCATTCAGAGAGATCTAACAGACAAAACATGAATAAATCAAGTATAATGAAAACTTCAGCTGGAATTCTAAATTAAAGGAGTACATAAAATATGAATGCATTTAATGGCACGCAATCTATGACAGTTATACAATTGCTATTTTGAAAACTTATGCACTCCAATGCAACAACATACCTAGCGTAACAGGTTTAATATATATAATTTCTATTTTATCCTGTGAAATCTGATAAACCATTTCCTCTGAGAGAAGGCAAGAAAATCAGTAAAAAGCTGTGAGCTGTGACCACAGCATTGGATAAACAGAAAGTTCTGCCAGTTAAATATTAGGAAGGCTGGCATCATTGTTTTCAGTCCTCACTCCAACTCCATTCCCAAGTTACTGACTCCATCCTTCTCTCTGGCAACAGTCTGAGATTAAGTGGTCTCCTTATACCCTTGGTGTTACATTTGATCCTGAGGTGAGCTTCTAACATTACATATGTGCTACTGCGATGTAAACTGTGAGGTTCCAAGATGGCAGCACTGGAAAGGTAGGCAGCATTTGGGGTCCTGGGCCCATTCACTCCAGACAAGCTGCTTCCTTCATACTTCCCTTACCCTTTCTGTCTTCTTTCTTTTTCTTTTTCTTCATCTTCCTCCTGTCAGTGGCAGCAGAGAAGGTGGCATTGCGGAGGAGGGTGGCCAGATTGGGACTCTTGCTGAGGCAGCGACATGGATGTGGGGCAAGTGTTGGTCTAGTATGGTACCCAATATGATGCCTGAAGTGTGTCAGCTCTGATGCCGGTGGCCCCAACTATTAAATACATAATCTAACTCTGGAGTAAGTATTCAATTGACTGCATACTTACCTCAACAATCACACCTCCCCCACGACAGACCCTGCCCTGACTCCCTATACCCTCCCTGAACCTGACTGCCAACTTCCCCCGCTCAACATCCACCCTCTGTCAACCACCAGGTTCTGAATCTCCATCCCCTTCTCCCTGATTCTGCTTCACCCACAGCTGGACATGAAGCCCCTTCTGCCCATGCGTCCCAACCTTCTTCTCCCACTCCATATCTGACCCCCTGACCCCACTGCCAGACTGGAATTTCCCACTGCCACAGCACCTAACCCCTACCCTTCCCACATCCCCATTGAACCCATTTTCTCCCTCCGACCCTAACATTCCCTAAACACTGCATAACTTACCTGATCCCCTTGTCACCTTTCACCCTGATCACTTGGCATTTGATATCTTTCCACTCAGTATCCAAACCAACTGGCACAAAACCTTTTGACATCCTACCCCAACCCAGCTGCCATCTAACTTACCTGGTATCTGGTATCTATCTATCTATCTGGTACCCTACGTACCTGCCACACTATCATCTACAAATCTGACATCTTATTCCAGTCCCTACCCAGTACCCAGCTGGCATCTTACTTACCTAGCACTCTGGGATGCTACCCTCCCAGCAGCTGAGTTGCCTGGCACCTATCCTATATCACATGCTGTCCTACCTCTATATATTACTTACTTGACAGCCTATCCAGCTGCCACTCTATTTACTGGCACAATGACATTCTATCTACCTGCCTGCTACCCTACCATCCCAGTATTCTAACAGCACACTCTTTATCTGTACTTATTGTTTCACAGTAACTGTCAATGATTCTGCCTAGACCTTTAAATGTCAGAATACAACAGCTGACTGTGATGCAGAGGGACATGGTTAGTCTCCTCCTGACAGCTCTACACTTCATAAGAACTGTCAGAATGGGGGTATAGCTGCACATTTTTTGATGGAATCCTGATCAAAATCTCATCTCAGAAAAATGGAGCTTCTTCCTTTCATTAAAAAGGGAGGAGTGGTAATGTACATAAGATTGTCACTCTTTGTAAAATCTGGCCTGGCAGGTGTGTAGATTGATGGGGGTTTATGGCTGAACATTTTAGAAAATCAGGTGAGGTTTTTCATAAGCTTAAGGGAAATACCCATAGCTTAAGGGAGAGATGTTTTATTTTAGCTCCTCTGCGTTTTGAGGAACCTTGTGTAGTCCTTGAATGAAGATGGTTGAATAGACCAGTACTCCTGGGAGGAGAAGAGAATAGTGAAATTATTTTAGAGTAAAGAGTTAGTGTTAGTCCCAGACCACACGTGTTGGGATAAAACTCTGAATAGGTTATTCAATGTTGCATATATTTAAACTCAGATATATAACAGCTCCAGGAAGAAGCTATCTACAGTTGCAGTCCATAAGTTAAAGTCATAAGTGACTTAAACCTATGGAGATGTTAGAGACAAGGATTTTGATGTAAATACTATATCAGCTGTGTTTTTGTATACTCTACTATCTTAGGAATGTGTTTTGGATATTGTATGAGAGCTGTTGAAGAGTTGTTTTAGGATTAATACGCTTGTATGGTGTGCTTAAAAATCTTTGAATTTGAGTTATAAGTAGTTACTTTGGTTTATTCTCTTTTATCTTCAATTCTTTTGTAAATAAACTTCTGTTTTAATGTTGAACAATATCTGCAGCATTCCACGCTTACATATTAGTGAAAAACCATTTTGTTTAAACCAAAACAAAACACAATATAATCTCTTAAACTAGGTTTCAATCTAGGATCTGACTAGACCAAATACTTCCCGTATTTGGTGGGATCATGACACTATCACTATAATGACATATATCCGCTTTCATTGCTCAGATCTTTGGGTATAGGAGTTGGGACGTTATGTTGAGGTTGTATAGGACGTTGATAAGGCATCTTCTGGAATACTGTGTGCAGTTCAGGTCACTCTGTCATCGGAAGGATATTATTAAACTGGAGAGGGTTCAGATAAGTTACCGGGATGTTGCTGGAATGGAGTGCTTGGGATATAAAAGTAGACTGGAAAGGCTGGGACTATTTTCATTGAAGCAAAGGAGGTCAAGAGGAGACCTTATAGAGGTTTATAAAATCATAAGGACCATAGATAAGGTGAATGTCAAGGGTATTTTATCTAGGGTGGGGATGTTCAAAATTAGGGGACATAATGTGAGCGGAGAAAGATTTAAAAAAGACAAGGGGACAACATTTTTACACAGAGTGGTTAGTGTGTGGAATGACTTCTAGAGAAAATGGTGGATGCAAATACAGGTGCAATGTTTAAAGACATTCGGATAAGTTCATGAAAAGGAAAGTTTTGGAGGAATATGGGCCACGTGCAGGCAAGTGGACTAATTTAGTTTGGGATTATGTTTGGCATGGACTTGTTGGACCAAAGGGTCTGTTACCATTCTAAATGACTCTACAACTCAAAATCTTACCATTGTCTCAGTTTATCTCTTGCAAAAACCCTCATTCATGTCTTTCTTATCTCTGGAGTTTAACAACTCTACTGGCTGGTCTCTACCATGCATAAACATGAAATTATCCAAATCTCTGCTCCTGTGTCTTCATTCATATTAAATTCCATCCTCATATCACCGCTGTGCCCACTGCCCTAAATTACCCCACAGACAAGCAACAGTCTGATTTTTAAAATTATCATCCTTGTTTCCAAATCGCACTGTCGCCTTGCTTTTCCCTACATTTCAGAATTTAGAATTAGGTTTTATTGTCACGTGTATTGAAGTACAGAAGTACAGGGGAACAGTGAAAAGTGTTCAAAGCCACCATTCACTCGTGCCATCTTAGGTACAAAAACCCAAATTAAAAAATAACAACCAAAAAAAGAAGCAAAAGTAGAAGTACGAAAAAAAGAGTCAAGAAGGGGGAAGCAACCAGATCTTATCTCCTTAATGTGGCCTTATCTCCATAAGGTAAGTGGACCTCCCTGTCTCCTATCCCTTCACTCTGAGATACCTGTGTTCCTCAAATACAGTCCTCTTATGCAATGTCAAATTTAATTACACCGTCATTGGTGGGCAGGCCCCTTGCCTAGGCCCTAGGTGTTGAATTCCACCCCCCCCCATCTCTCCACCTAACTTCCCCTTTAATAGATTTTTTTCAACATATCCTTTTTACCAAATCGCAGGTAAGTAGGATAGTGAAGAAGGCATTTGGTATGCTTTCCTTTATTGGTCAGACCATTGAGTGTAGGAGTTGGGAGGTCATGTTGCAGCTGTTTAGGACTTTGGTTAGGCCACCTTTGGAATATTGTGTGCAATTCTGGTCTCCTTCCTCTAGTAAGGATTTTGTGAAACTTCAAAGGGTTCCAAAAAGATTTATGAGGGTGTTGCCAGGCTTGGAGGATTTGAACTGTAGGGAGAAGCTGAACAGACTGAGGCTGTTTTCCCTGGAGCGTCAGAGGCTGACCTTATAGAGGTTTATAAAATCATGAGGGTCATGGATAGGGTAAATAGACAAGATCTTTACCTTGGGGTGGAGAATCCAGATCTAGGGGACATATGTTTAGGGTGAGAGGGGGAAAAACTTAAAAGGGACCTAAGGGACAACTTTTCACGCAGAGGGTGGTGCATGTATGGAATGAGCTGCCAGTGGAAGTGGTGGAGGCTGGTACAATTACATTATTTAAAGAGCATCTGGATGGGTATATGAAAAGGAAGGGTTTACTGAGATATGGGCTAAGTGCTGGCAAATGGGACTAGATTAATTTAAAGTATCTGGTCAGCATCAACAAGTTGGACCGAAGGGTCTGGTTTCGTGCTGTAGATCTCTATGACTCTATGACCAAGCTTTCGATCATTTGGCCTCATAATCTCTTAGGTGACTCAGTGATATCTATTCTCTTATAATGATCCTGTGAAATGTCTCAGTTCATTTCAGTGTGTCAAACATACAATGTGAATAGAAATTTTCATTGCTGTTGTGAAAATAAAGGGTTAGGTCATGTTTGATTCACAATCCAGACTTACTTTCACAAGATTGTTACCAGCATTAGTTAGTTTGCTTTCCTTAGAAGCACGAGTTGTGCTGTTGACTGTTCAGAAAGTTTAGACGAAACAGAGTGGTGTGATTCCTTAACCCCAACAACATGCAATATTCCCATAAATATCTATTCATGCATTCATTTCAGCCAATCACATTCACAATTTCACAGTCCTGTCTGTGACCCACGCTTGACATGAATGGAGGCACAGTATCACAGACACATCTCTGATGAATTCTTTATTTCTTTATTTTTCTCCTTTATATTACGAAAGACTTTAATGTTCAAATTTAAACATGTTTCCTTTTTTTTACTTTGTACCAGAGATTTTGTACCTAGGTAGGTGGTGCCAGGAATGGTGACTTTGTGCAACTTTGACTGTATTCCCCGTATTTCTATACTTGAGTACACATGACAATAAGATCTAATTCTATTCAATCAATTATTAGAAGGCTGTATAATGGGGACATTCTTATTGACTATTCATGTCTGAAATTACATAACTCTTGAACACCTCTCAATGTCTAATCAGAATTCAAAGTTTGGTAGAAGATTTGTAGCTCGGGTGCTCATTGTTGTGGTTCTGTTCGCCGAGCTGGGAATTTGTGTTGCAAACGTTTCGTCCCCTGTCTAGGTGACATCCTCAGTGCTTGGGAGCCTCCTGTGAAGCGCTTCTGTTCTGTTTTCTCCGGTATTTATAGTGGCTTGTCTCTGCCGCTTCCGGTTGTCAGTGCGAGCTGTCCGCTGTAGTGGCCGGTATATTGGGTCCAGGTTGATGTGTTTGTTGATAGAGTCTGTGGATGAGACCTGGACCCAATATACCGGCCACTGCAGCGGACAGCTCGAACTGACAACCGGAAGCGGCAGAGACAGGCCACTATAAATACCGGAGAAAACAGCACAGAAGCGCTTCACAGGAGGCTTCAAGCACTGAGGATGTCACCTAGACAGGGGACGAAACGTTTGCAAGACAAATTCCCAGCTCGGCGAACAGAATCTAATCAGAATAAAACATGGACACAGGACAATATCTTCTTAGGCAGGGAAACTAAAGCACTAAGAGAATTGGCACAGTAAGTAATTTGTGCACAATATACATATGAATGAAAATAATTAATCTTTGTGCCAGTGATAAATTTAAAGGATTTTAATGTGAAAAAACCATGCAAACATTAATTCTGACAATATTTCAGGTATATATGTTGTTTTCTTTTTCTACATGTTAAAACCCATGTATCATTACACATACTGACTGTGTTGAGATAAATAATATTGTTTTTGAAAGATGCAAAGTCCAGTAAACTCCTTGTTTAACTCTTGCGCCAGATTAAGGAGTGATGGAGGAAACTGGGAAAGATCTTCAGAAGGAGGAGAGCAAGAAAGGAATAAAAAGAGAAATTTACCCAAGACTTTTCCCCAGGGTGGGGGAATCCAAAAACTAGAGGGCATAGGTTTAAAGTGAGGGGGGGAAAAATTTAATAGAGACCTGAGGGGCAACTTCTGCACACATACATCTATGGAATGACCTGCCAAAGGAAGTGGTGGAGGCTGGTACAATTACAACATGTAAAAGGCATCTGGATGGGTATATGAATAGGCAGAGTTTAGAAGGATATAGGCCAAATATTGGCAAATTTAGGATATATAGTCAGCTTGGAAGAATTGGCCTGATGAGTCTGTTTCCATTCTGTATATCTTTATGACTCTATGACTTATTGCAAAGCAGGTTGAACAGGCAGCTTCTCTGGTGGCATTGACAGAGACTTCCACAGCTTGGATCATTCCAACCTTGCTGTCAAGGAATCTAGGATAATGGTAAAACAGGATACATTGACGCAATATCTTTTGACATTGATGCCAAACTAGAAAACTTGCTTTACCATTACCATTTAATTAGGAAATATCATCTGTCAAATTTTGCATGTTCAATATTATTTACCTGAACTACTGCAGAATCCACTTTTGGGCTTGTTTCATAGCCTGACTCCACAAAAATATTCAGAGCTGCCCAGCCAATTAGGACCAATCTCAGACTGAATCTGTCAATAGAGTAAACCTACAAAACAACACTTTTAATGAATGGCAATCTATTAAGCACAGTGAATAATTTGAAAGACTAGTGGATACTGGAATTAATGTTGTGGTTTCTGCACTGCCTTTATAAATTTTTTTCCTTTATGGTTTGGTAATAATAACTAAACATAATGCTAAACTCAGAGTAGCTAGATTATGAATAGAAAACCATTTTAGTATGGTATTTGTAAATCTACTATTAATCTAACTGAGCAATGTAATTAAGTATACATTTTTATTGAGAAATTACATGATTTGACATGTTAAGCAAAATCTAGGACCTGATTTTAACTTATTCAAAATCCAATCACTTACAGAATTAAAATTGATTTCTATTTTCATTTCTTGATTCCTTTCATGTTTGCTAGTCCTCCCTCCAGTTATGCTTGTGATTTTTTTTTCCTACTTTTTTTTCTGCCACTATACAATAAACAATCATGAATCATAGTCACCTTCAGTAACAGTGTGGCTGATGGCGATATTTGTGGGTTCCTGATTTCTACATGGTAATTGTAAAAGGGTCGGAATATGTTGCTGTTCAAGTCAATCTTTGTGGCTATGTCTGGACCAATTCTTTGACAAAATGGAAAAGAAATATGTTAAAAAATTCGTGAAATTATACAAACTGAGAAATTCAGTTAGAGAATTCTTCAGTACTTATGAATTCACAAGACACAAATAATTCATCTGTTGACATGTCTAGTTCATTTCATAATGGTAATCTTTTCGATAAACCTGGCATGATTGTTAAACATTTAAGAAGCTGAAAGCTTTACCAATTGTTTTCGAATTTCTTCACTGCTTTGAATAAAAATGGTAAAATCTGGGCAGTATGATGAAAAATATGGGATAGGACATTAATCTACTCATTTTGACATTCATCAAATCAATTCAAATGGATGGAAGGAAGTAGCGCCCATCCCTCTCCTCACAAAAATTGGGAAATTACAAAAAAAGGAACTATGACTATAAATTCAAGTATTTTATTGCAGCTCTATGGTGCTTTGCTTACCCTTAACTTGCTGCCTTTCTAAATGAGAAGGGCAAAAGTTCAAATAGATAGGCAAAGCTGTGAACATTTGTCTTGTCTTATGTTTAACTGTGTTGTAGAGTGATCCAGTTAAACCTCTCGTTTCTGTATTTCCCCAGTATTACAGTGTTTACCAAGTAGTTAAACACAAAACGTTCAAACTGGCAAATGAAGTGGAACCCACTTTTTTCAAGGCTATTTAGTGGTCTCACTTTGGTCATGACAAGCATCAGTTGTAGTATAAAGGAAGTTGTTACAAACAGCTAGGAGAAACTGAGGACTGCAGATGCTGGAGATCAGAGCTGAAAAATGTGTTGCTGGAAAAGCGCAACAGGTCAGGCAGCATCCTACACTCCTGCTCCTTGGATGCTGCCTGACCTGCTGCGCTTTTCCAGCAACACATTTTTCAGCTCAAGTTGTTACAAAGGCTTGTCAAACATTAAGCTTTTTAATTCCTCTAGGTTCCTCTTGCTTCCTCATAAAGGTATTGCTGTGCTGTGTCAGTATGCAATTTAATTGGTGTCAAGTATCATCAACTGACTTAGTGACTAGTCTTCATGCTCAAGACCAGACAATTGAATCACAGGCTAACTTATCCACTGGAATATCAGAGACAATCTTGAGTTCACCCAGATCACTTTACAGTCAAGATCGTCATCTCTGTGAGAACCCCGACTGAACTCTTTGTCCTCTTTAATATCAGACACTTACACTAATTTGTGGTTATATCACTGCCCCAATTCACATTAGCTAAAGGTATACAGACTTCATAATGGTGCAAACTGACACATCTGAGTGTAAATTCAACTCATGTGACTCAGCACTTCCTTTGCTGCCTATGGTATAAGTGAAATGTTCCTAAAAATACACTATAGGTGCAGTATTCCTAGTGGATGTGTTGTATACATAGCTTCATGGATGAAAATAGTGCATCAGCACAATCCAAGCAGACAGGACAAGCAGTTTTCTTTCATTGTTTAAATTGAGGTGTACCTACCAAGCCAACATGGCTGCCTGGTATATTGCCACTAGAGGCCCTCAGTGACTTAGATTAATACAAAAGTCATTTCTGCTAATGAAAACGACTGTCTCAATTAGTGACAGTACTCTTTCAGCAATTGAATAAATACTTAATGAAAACAAAATATTTCATTAAACAAAAATCCGTGTCATATTCTATTCCAAATGGCATCAACCCATACTCACTGGTTGTAGTTCCGATCAAAGATACGACCTGTAACTCTGCTAATGGTAACAGCATCTGGGAGAAAGCGAGCCCCATCAATGTACAAATCAAATCCATCTCCTGCATTAAATGGTGCAGATGGAGGGGATGGCCTTACCTGATAAATGTATGCAACCTAAATAATACAAAGAATGTACATTACAAATCAATAATAGATAAGTTTATTTTTCCTTCTCAGTTACAATGTTGTTCTGTAAACAGACACTAATTGGACAGTTAAGAGTCTCGAGGGTTCCTTGTCACCTTCTATGTTCAGCCTAGGAATCAACTATATTTCCTGTTCTTCATGAACGTACATAGAATAGTGTAAGTTAGATGGGCTTAAGATTGGTTTGACAGGTCGGGGCAACATCGAGGGCCGAAGGGCCTGGACTGCGCTGTAATGTTCTATGTTCCTCTTGATTTCCACTGCCCACACTCTGTACCCTGATCCTCAGTGCAACATTGCCTGTGGCCTGTCCCCTTCAAAGAACTCCAGACCTGCCCCCCTCCTCTTGTCTCCCAATTCACTTGAACCCCTGATTCCCGGATCCCATTTCTCAGTCCTGTGATTCCAAGCCCTGTGTTTTCAAATTCCCCTCCAACTCCCGGAAGGTAAGAAAATTTCCAAAGGAATGTTCACCTCAACAACACGTTCTTTTGTGAATCACATTATAACTCACATCACTGTTTGTGACAGGAGAGTAAAGACAATTTTTAAAAAATAACTGAAAGGCAATAAAATATAAATCAACAAATGCAAGGAAGAAAAGTAAAAGTCAATTAAAAAGAAATGTACATTAATCATCAAATCTCCAAACATACAGCTGTAGAAAGAACAAGAATTAATTTCTGTTGACTGTTTGATGGGCTACACTATGTGCCTATTTATGATCCAGTGATGAAGGTATAAGCCACCTGACAATGTGGGCTAATTAAATGTTTAATGACTTTTATATTCAGGAGCAGTGCATGTCTCCTGCAACACAGCGTTGCCTAGATACCGTGGTGCAAGGCCGCGGTCCCTGGTTTTTGGCTGCTGCTACCCTGGATGCACCTTGGACATTAACAAACTGGAACATATTTTATATCATATTATTTATATGTTATGTGTGAATAAAATTATTAAAATTAAATTTTAAAATAAAAACTTTAATAAATATAACATGCTTTCTTACAAATTTGCAAGTTTTCACATTTCATAGCAACCTTTCCTACTGCAAAACAGGGGCTTTATCAAATACTGTACTTACATCAGGCCATTCTTTAATTGTATCTGTGTTGACAGGAGAATCTGGTGCAATAAGAACCTTGGGTCTGCTGCCAGTGAACAGATTGAGTCTCACCGTAGCATCTCCATATGACTCCCATCTGTTATATAAGTGTTCACCAGGCTTAAACCAAAAATACATATCAAAGAATAAGCTTTTGCTTTATAACAATCAACTTCCAGAGTCAAGTTAAAAATGTAAACTTCATACTTTCACAGCAGAACATACAGATTGAATTCCTTTACTTTTGCAGTTTCAATATCATACGTTCATATTGCCTGTCTGTGACTGATCAGTGATACACTACTCTTATTATTGCCAAAAATGGGCGTAACCACAATCCAACTGTCCACTAAGAAATAATGGAGATGTAATAGCCAGTTTAATTAAATGAACAATAAAGTACTTGATTTTACTTCCAAAAGCAACTTTTGCTAATGCTGGTATCTGAAAATATCCCTGACCAACCAATGTTATCTATTAGGGCCACAGGGTCTATGCACACTAACCACACAGGCTGGGATACATGAAAGCGTTCAGTCTCATCATTACACTCCAAGAGAGCTAACTGGCTTTTTAACCTCTGTACTGGTGTATACGTCAAAGGACAAAACAGTAAATGCATCTGCAGTTTGCGACAGAGGACAGAGGGGAAAGCTTGCTGCTGCCAAGGGTATCATCAGCCTCTTGTTATCTTTGTTGTCACAAGAAATTACAGTCCAGTCTGTTTGAAGTTTCTTTGACATGTTCGGTATCGCATTCCATCAATCTCTCTCTCTCCCCAGATAGCTACTTAATTTATATCAATTGCCATTTTTGGCTGTATCAATGATCTTTTAGAAAAACACATTTTGGAATCATAAGTTAAAAATGTCCACAGTGCTTTAGGGTTCTAATCCCTGGTCATGACACAGTGAAACATGGAAATATAGGAACAAGTGTCACTTAATGAAGACTGGACTGTCCTGGCAGAACTAAAGCTGAATGTTGGTAAGTAGATCATTGCTGCATAAGTGCTGCTTGATAACATCTTTGATGAGACTTTTAATCACTTTGTTGATGGTTAAGTATAGAGTGATGTCAGGGTAATTGGCTGAATTGAATTTTTCCTGCTTTTTGAGGACAGGACATACCAGTCAAATTTTCTACATAGTTCAGTTGATGTTAGTGTTTTACTGTACTGGAATAAATTGGCTCAGACAACAACTTATTCTGAAACACAAGTCTTAAACACTACAGTCTGGGACCAAAGCCATTTCTGTATCTCATGCTGTTCCTGTGGTGTGAATTATCTTTACCAAAGACTGACATGTGTGATGATGGGGACTTCAGGTGGAGACTGAGATGGAATCATTCAGCACTTCAGGCTGAAGGTGGTTGAGAACACTTATGCCTCATCTTCTGCACTCACAAACTGGGCTCCACTGTTTTTGAGGCTAAGGCTGTTTATTGAACATTCTCCACCCAGTAGGTATTCAACAGTCCACAACCATGCACAACTAGATGTACAAGATTTTAAAATGTTTAATAAGTTGTGGGATCACCCAACTGTGTGATACTTCAACTGTTTGACATGCATATTGTAGCTATATCTGTTCAGTTTCTTGTTTTAATATATGCCCGGTGCTGCTCCTGGAATGCTCTTCCACATTCTCATTGGATCAGGGTTGGTTCTTTGTCTTGGCATTCATGGTAGAATGAGGGATATGCTGGGCTGTGAGGTTACAAATTCTGATGGAGCATAGTTTCATTGCTGTTGGTGGGCCATAGCACTGCATCAATGTCTTTATTGACGCTGCTAGATATATCCTGAAACTGTTTAATGTAGCATGGTGGCAGTGTTACATGACACAATGAAGCTTATCCACAGTGTGACTCTGAGATTTCATTTCCACAAGGACTTTGTGGTTGTCATACCTATTTTGTCATGCAATAAATTTTTTCCTCATGTTGGTTCTCCCATCACCTGTCACAGACACTGCTTGGAAAATACTTACTCAAGAACTCAACCAATACAATGAACTCAGTGCTACTGAGTCAACCTTGGTGTTGGACTTTGAAGTCCTCCAGTGAGAGTATAAACTGTAAAAATTAAAAAATAACTATGGACGCTGTAAATCAGAAACAAAAAACAAATTGCTGGAAATGCTCATCAGGTCTGGCAGCACCAGTGAAGAGAAATCAGAGTTAACGTTTTGGGTCGAATGACCCTTCCTCAGAAATATAAACTGTGCCTTTTTCCCCTCAGTGCTTCTTCCAAATAGTGTTCAACATAAAAGTGTATGAATTACTCAGTGGAGGGGGGAAGTAGGTGGTAACAAGCAGAGGTTCCCTCGCCTATGTTTTACTTGATGCTTCATTAGGTCTCTGGAGTCAATATCGAGTACTCCAAGGGCAACGTAACATTTCAGAAACACGAGGTTCCAAAAGTAATCAAGACCAAATATAAATCCATCAGATAAATTCTTCCTTTACACAGTTATGTATCTCTTTCAGTGACTTTTGTGAATGGTGTGCCTTGTCATACAAATATTTTGACAATACAAATGTAAATTTTAAAAATTGTAATATAAAAAAGGTCAAAAGCTGAATTTTCTTTCATACCAGTACTAAAAGATCGTGAGGAGAAGGAACAGGCCTGTGAAACAATGGCAGAGTGTGTGTTCCAGTGTTCCATGTAATGACTGGGCCTTGAGTCTTCAAGTTGTCTGTGGATAACGTAATGATAACATGTTTTTATAAACTCAATCATTCACTATCAGAAATAAAATTTTGAAACTACGAGTCTAATTAGCATAGTTAATTTTCAAGAGTTTAATGTTAGTTGCAAAGAATGCAGAACAAGTGCTGTACAAAACTTTGGTTAGGCCACGGCTGGAGTACTTTGTGCAATTCTAGTCGTCACATTATAGGAAGGATGTGATTGCACTGGAGGGGGTGTGGAGGAGATTAATCAGGATGTTGCCTGGCATAGGGCTGTTTAGCTATGAAGAGGGTGGATAAGCTCAGGTTGTTTCCTTCGGGGCAGCGAAGGCTGAGAGGGGACCTGATTGAGGTGTTTAAAATTATGAGCAGCATGGAGAGGCCTGCCAGAAAGCAACTGTTCCCCTTATTAACAATAACAGGGGGGAATAGTTTTAAGGTGAAAGGCAGGATGTTTAAAGGGGATTTCAGGAAAAACATTTTTACCCAGAAGGTGATGGGAATCTGGAATGCACTGCCTGGGAGAATAGTTGAGGCAGGAAACCTCACAATCTTTTAAAAGTACTTGGATGAACACTTGAAATGCCACAACGTTCAAGGTTATGGGCCTAGTCCAGGTAAGTGGGACTAGTGTAGATTTAGAGCAACTTTTGTCAATGCAGTCTCAATGGGCCGAATTTAGGAGCTAATTTGGAGAACATTTTGATCTTTTTCAATCAATAATCCCTCTGAATTTTGCTTGTTGTGTGTGGCCTGTTTATTTTAATCTTTGCTTTCAATTTTCTTACACAGCTCTGGTGGCTGGATGGCTGACTTACAAATGCAGAGTGATGCCAACAGCACAGGTTCAATTCCTGTACCGGATGAAGTTATATCAAAGACTCTCCTCTTAACCTCTCCCCTCACTTGAGGTGTTGTAACCCCTGGGTTAAACCACCCCCCTGTCATCTCCGTCTCTAACAAGACAGCAGCCTACCCTCCACCTGGACTATAGCAACCTTACCTTTACCCTGTTGGGCCTTCATGAAACCTTTGAATAACAATAATGATTGTATAGTTAACTCTCAATCTTTTGACCAGAAATTCATTGTTTTTTTTACAGATGCTAATTGGCATTGTAATAACTGCAGTTGCATAATATATTCTATACATCTAATATTCTGAAAACAAGATTCTTCTAATCCTAAATCTTGCATGAGGTTCATTAATTTTATTAACAAGTTTAATTCCATGCTTAGAGTATTTGAAAAACATAGATTTAGTTTCCTATGTACTTGTGAAGAAAAACAGGTTCAGATCTATTAATTACTCTTTATAAGACATTTAATGTAAATTTTAAAAATTACATTAGGACTCTTTGATGACCTCTTGTGGCACATTGGTAGTGTCCCACCCTTGGACTCGGAGACCCAGGTTCAAGTCTCATTTGGTCCAGAGGTGTATATTAACATTTCTAAATAGGTTGATTAGAAAAATAGGTTAAATGAAAAAAAAATTACAACTCTTTGTTGACCACGACCCAAACCAAAAAAAAAAGGAATGTAAGAGAGCAGAAGTGCCATGACCTTTGGCCATTGTGTTTTCACAACAAACCAAATGTTCACAGAAAATAAATCATCCATGTGGCACATTAAACGCTGGGCACCAGAGGGTAAAGCAGCATCACACTTGCCTGGGTGGCACCGTTCACAGTTGAGCAACTTGGGTCACAGCTGAACATGAGAAATTACTTTAATGTCAGAGTTACAGGAATCCAAGAGTGATGGAGTTCCATGTACATAACAGCAGGAAGGAGAAGGAAAGGAATGGGAATTAGAAAAAAAGCCATTGAAGGAATCAACAGGACCAAATAAATTGTAAGACTAAAAATACCTCACTGCAGAGGAATGAAGGGAAACTCAAAAGGAGGGAAACATGCTCATCACGTTTTGGGTGGATTTTCAGAAGCTTTGTATGTTGACGTTATATCATCCCAGGTTATCAAACACAGTAAACCAGTATTCCCCCAGAAACTGCTCAAAGTGTTCTGTCTCTGTGGCCTCAGGTTATGTACGTTGTTCATTTTCATCGGATATGGGTGTCACTGGCTAGGCTAGTATGTATTGCCCTTCCAGAGCACCCTGGAGAAGGTGGGGAATGAACTGCCTCCTTGAACTGCTGCAGTCCAAGTGCAGTAGATCCATCCAGATTCCTGTTGGAGAGGAAGGCCCAGTGGTACTGAAGGAATCGTGATGTAATTCCAAATTACGGTGATGATTGACTTAAAAGGAACTTGCATGGTGGTGTTCCTGTAGATTTGCTGTCCAAATCCATTTTCCAAGTTGTGTGTTTGGAAGCCACTGTCAAAGGAGCCTTTTCACACACACATGCACATGTACACCACACTCCTACAGACCATACACTCACACAGACCATCTCGCATTTGCTCACACATACATGGTCATTCACACCCACAGACATTCTCTCTCTCTCTCTCTCACTCACACACACACACACACACGTGTGTGGAGTCAATTTGTACTTGCAGAATTACATTTTCTTTTGCCCAAAAATGTATGAGTCCATGTAAAATTATGTAAATCCATTTTTTAGAAATAAAATCAGTCTGAACATTGGTGCGTAGACAGCCTTACACAGGGCACCTCATGCTCAAAGAAGCCTGAAGTAGGGGTCATGCCCAAAACATCAATTCTCCTGTTCCTTGGATGCTGCCTGACCTGCTGCGCTTTTCCAGCAACACATTTTCAGCTCTGATCTCCAGCATCTGCAGTCCTCACTTTCTCCTACAGGGTACCTCACACCTTCAATGCATTATCTGGGCCAACATGGCACCAAAAGTTAAAGTTCACTTGAGAATGCAACTTTTAAAAAAAGTTCTGGGATTTCCATATGAAAGAACTGAAACCAACATGGCCATTCTAAAAGATGAGAGACTTAACAAACAACCCAGGTCTTTTTCAATATATAATTTCAGTTATAACACACTGTAAACATTTGCTATAAATTCTGTATCTTACGAGCTTATACTCCACAACCACCTGATGAAGGTGCAGCACTCTGAAAGCTACTGCTGGACTATAACCTGGTGTTGTGTGACTTTTTATCTTTATAGCAGCTATTGACATTGAGGACTGGGATGCAGTTTCTGGTCACAGACTGTTTTGAGGAGCAATGGAGGATGTATGCAGAAACAAAAATCTCAGAGGAGGACACAGAGAATAGTAAATCGCATTCTCAGTCCACTGTTTTCCTCTGCAGCAAATGCCAGGCCACGTCCCGTGTGAGAGATTTTTAACAAGGAGTTGGTCACCATGGTGAAAACCATTGTATTATGAGAAGGAAGGCTGCCACAGATCTATACATGTATGTATTGCAACACATAAACCTATCAGAGTTATGAACGACCTACTATAAAGTTGCCACTTGTTCATCATTCTAACTCAACACTGATATAATAAATATTTAAATAATTCAACAGCTTACTTGAATTTGTCGAACGTGATAATCTTAGCACTCCCCATCCTACTAACCACTCCTCACTCTCCGTTAGACTTTCCATGTTAAGGTTGACATCCCATGGAGCAGTTGTTAGGTTTCCATTTGGCCAGTGGTAAAATCGGATTATTAGTATCATGTCCTCTTCAGGCATCACATCATGAAATGATATCTAGAAAAGAACCATTGCCATTATAACTTTTGACTCTGTTGTCAAACATTGGCAATTCTTTTTTACAATATTTGGAAAAAGCCAAAGTTGACGATGTTGTGACACTAGGCAGGAGCACCCTGACAGTGTCTGAGATATAATCCATAATATACATGAACCTCTCTGTGTTGAGGATTGAGATGAGTGTTTGGAGGGTACATAGAACTAAGCACAGCTTCTACCAAAGGGCAAGGGTTAATGCAATTCTCAACTGTGTTTTAATTAACTATTGTTACCTATTATACATGTTGACCTTGCTTACATGGGAGAAAATGTCAATGTCAACAACACAAAAACCGAACAGAAAGCCCATGGTCTATCAAACATACGACACTTGTTTCAAAGTTTGAAAAAAAATCCAAAATCCAATTACAAAACATTAAACTTTACATAGCTTATACATGAACTTGAAAGGTCTCACAGATTTTGTAAAGAAGGTTTAAAACATGAAAAGATTTGCAGGAGATAAACAATACATAGAGAATGTATTAACCATGAAAAGAATGAATCATTTGTAGCCATTTACTCCATTGTCAGTTGTAAAATTTTGAATTTGAGATTGTAAGCCAAATGATGTGTAATCAAATCTGTTAGATTTTGATATAGCATTTAACAAAGAAGAAGGAAGTTTTAGTAATTGTATCACAACCTGACAATGACAGAAAGCAGTCTGTAAGTTATTTCATTGAAAATGTACAATATGTCACCACTGTGATAAAAGGTGGCCTTCTGGTGTTTGAATTACATTATGCAAATTAATTCCTGGGGCTTTCATAAACTGAAATGAACTGAATAAAGGAACAAAACAATGATCTAAAATGGTAACGGCAATCTGACCACACAGAAGCCAAGCATCACGAAACAACATGGAGCAAACAAAACCATCAGAACTAAATGAACATTTTATGAAGAGAAACTGCTCTGAGGCATTTCAAAAATGCATGAAAAGGGACCGGTAGTGTGGTGCTGGAAAAACACAGCAGGTCAGGCAGCATCCGAGGAGCAGGAGAATCGATGTTTCAGGCACAAGTCCTTCATCAGGAAAAGATGAATGAAAAGACCCTCATCTCCCATTTTGATTTACACTTGCATGAAACATTTCACAAATTGGAGATGGAAACATTACCTGCAATTATCAAGCCCTTGACTCAGACCTGGAAATATACACACCAGCTTGCATTTCTAGGAACTACTTTTGACAGATTGAGGATTTGCTGAGAAGAAACTTCTTCACCCAGAGAGTGGTGGGTGTATGGAATGCTCTGCCCCAGAAGGCTGTGGAGGCCAAGTCTCTGGATACTTTCAAGAAGGAGTTGGATAAAGCTCTTAAGGATAGTGGAGTCAAGGGTTATGGGGATTAAGGCAGGAACAGGATACTGATTGTGGATGATCAGCCACGATCATAATGAATGGTGGTGCAGGTTCAAAGGGCTGAATGGCCTACTCCTGCACCTATTGTCTTTGTCTACTGTCTATTGAGATGGAGTTTTGACAGCAGAATTAGAAATAAGAAAGAGTGGGGATGGGGCAGATCTCACCACTTCTCAAAAAGGCTAAGTGCCTAATGATAGAACTGATTGGAGGGAAACATCAGGGCACCAAGAATTTAAAACAGATACCTGGGCTGGAGAGTTTTAGTTATGAAGAGAGATTGGATAGACTGGGCTTTTTTTTCGGGGAGCAGATGAGACGGAGCAAGTGAATGATTGAAATGTATAAAATTATGAGGGGCATAAATGGGATGGACAGAAATAAACTTACTCCCCCTGGTGGAGGGATCAATGACCAGTGGGCATAGATTTAATGGAAGGGGCAGAAGATTCAGAAGGGATGTGAGGAAAAATATTTTCACTCAGAATCACAAAATTGCTGCCTGTAATGGTGATCGAGGCAGAACCCTGAAAAATATTTAAGAAATACTTAGATGTACACTAGTGATGCTTGATGTTACATCTTAATTATTTTTCTTGGAGCTAGCATATAATAACATTGCACATTCTTTCACTCAAGAAAACCTTATAAACTGTCTCCTTACTGTTACAGTGGGAATAAGTTAACTGCAGTTAGAGAGTTGTGGTCTGGCACTAAAAACAACACAAATCTATAACAGCCAACCAGGGAGGTTGGATTCATCCCTTCTTCACCTTGTTGGACAAGTACTGTGCAGTATTTCAATTCGTGAACAGAGTTTGCATGTGTATATACATTGACTGATCTCTGTTTCATTTAAAGTTGTTTCACTTAAAGTCATAATTTGAAGGATTATAGCTAGAAATTTAGGTGAGGAATTACTGTAATGTTTCAGACTTTACAACAGTACCTACATTCCAACCAATGCTTCAGTTTGTTGTATACTGACAGCAAGTGCCTCCTTGAAATGGTCTCTCTGCCTCACTCTCTGAATAATCAGAAGTTTGCAAAGTCAGACTCCTGAAGGATAAATAGTTTTAATCCAAATAAACCCTTGGGCCAAGCTATCTTTCCTGCAGCAAGTGCCTATCTCACCAACTTCAGAATAGATTCTTTGCTCAGCCAAAGTAAAACTCTGTAACAAGGACACCTGAGACTCCAAAATTTCAGAGTCAGGAAATAAATACACCTGTATTGTTCAAAAGTGTGCAGTCCTGGCTTCAACTTCACTCTTGAAGACAACTATTGAGGGTGTAGATATTCATCACACAAAACTGTACAGTAAAATCATCATAGAATCCTTACAGTGTAGAAGCGGGCTATTTGGTTCATCAAGTCCACACTGAACCTCTGAAGAGCATCCTACCCAGACCCACCCCCCTACCCTAATCCTGTAGCCCTGCATTTCCCATCGCTAGTCCACCCAGCCTACACATCTCTGGACATTATGGGCAAATTATCATGGCCAATCCACCTAATCTGCACATTTTTGGACATTGGAGAATACCGGAGCACCCTGAGGAAACCCACACAGACGCAGGGAGAATGTGCAAACTCCTCACAGACAGTTACTCAAAGGTGGAATTAAACCCAGGTCCCTGGCACTGTGAGGCAGCAGTGCTAACCACTGAATGACCATGCTGCCTTTAATTTAAGCAGAATTCAAGAAAAAAAGTTACTGTTGCTGTGATTATAATCGGATGTGTCTACTCTCTTCGTTTTATTCATTTATGACTTGTGGGAATCGCTGGCTAGACCAACATTTATTACCCTTTCCCAATTTGTCCTTGAGAAAGTGGTGGTGAGCTGTATTTGTGAACTGCTGCAGTCTATTTTGTACAGGAACACACACAGTACTGTCAGGGACAGCAACACTGAAGGAACAGAGATATATTTCCAAGTCAGAATGGCGAGTGGTTTGGAGGTGATTTCTAAGTGGTGGCTTTCTCGCGTATCTGCTGCCTTTGTCCTTCTAGATGATTGTGGTCTTGGGTCTTGGGTTTGCAAGGTGCTGTCTAAGGAGCCTTAGCGAATGTCTGCTGTGCACTGCAAAATGGTGCCGACTAGATCATATGACCTGATACAGGTGCTGGCACAAAGCACCTTGTTCTTAGTGTGAATACCAGCTCCGTCTGTGATGTTAAAACAGAATGACACTGAATGTGGCAAGTTATATTACAATCGGAGAGAAATAACTTGGAATTGTTAAAGATAGGTCATGTCTGTCAAATTAGATTGAACTTTTTGAAGTAGTGAAAGTAGTGAAAGAAATGTCTAAATGGAAGTTGGTTATTTGGATTCCAAATGGCATTTGATAAAATCCTTTATAGAAGATTAGGGTAAACTAAAAGTTGAAACTTATTGACCAAAACAAATTATTTACCTGGTTTGTAAACTGGCTGAACACCATGTTAACAGACATATATCTGAGACTTTTAAACACTGAGAGATAAAAGGCTTGTCCACCAGTTAGCCAACTTAGAATGACAAGTAAGCTGGACTTCAGAGTGCACACTGAACTATATTTTAACCACTTATTTTGAGCAGCAGACCAGAGGGAAGGAAAAATAAATGCGTGACAAGAGCTGGGACTCTCTGTTATTGTCAACTTCTCCCATTCTGTTCGAATGCAGCACACAGTGATAAAGCAAATTGGGAGAACAACCATTCACCAATGTCAAAGATATTTAGCATTTCCGCTCTTGCTGAGCACAAAAGTCAACCATTAAAATATCATGGTCTTACTCAACACCTCAAAGACTTTAAAGACTGTTTAACCACATTAGAACATAGAACGGTATAGCACAGTACAGGCCCTTCAGCCCTCGATGTTGTGCCAGCATTTAATCTTACTCTAAGATCAGACTAACCTACATTCCCTTCATTGTACTATCTTCCATGCGCCTATCCAAGAGCCGTTTAAATGTCCCTAATGTATCTGACTCTCCTACCACTGCTAGCAGTGCATTCCACGCACCCAACACTCTCTGTGTATAGAACCTACCTCTGACATCTCCCCTAAATCTTCTTCCAATCAGCTTAAGAATATGCCCCTACATGATAGACATTTCCGCCACAGGAAAAGTCTCTGGCTATTAACTCTATGTCTCTCAACACCTTGTACTCTTCTATCAAGTCACTTCTCATCCTTCCTCCCTCCAATAAGAAAAGCCCTATCTCCCTCAATCTTTTTTAATAAGACATGCCCTCCAGTCCAGGCAGCATCCTGGTAGATGTCCTTTACACTCTCTCTACAGCTTCCACAACTTTCCTATAATGAAGTGACCAGGACTGCGTACAATATTCCAAGTGTGGTGGAACGAGAGCTCTATGGAGTTGCAGCATAACATTTGCAGCGCTTAAACTGAATCCCCCTGAAGATTCAAGATGGCGGCAGTCTGAGAAGTCAGCTGTGTTGGGGTCTGTGCCATTCCCCAGGCAAGGTGGACTCCTACATCCCCCACCCACCCACTCCCCCATTAGTCACCCCTGAGGAAAATGTTTAGTATAAAGTAGGTAGAGCACCTAGAACCTCTATAAATTAGGATTTGGAGGCTCTAGAGTTGAAATGAAGACATCTAAAGGAAAGGGAGCTAGCAGGGCACTCCCCTACTGTGTCAGATACACCCATAGCCACTGTCCCGACTCCCGTGGTGCGCCTTTAAGTTCGGTGGAGCAGCAGCATCTACTCACGAAGTTTGCAAAACTCCATGAAAAAATTGAAACAGCGCTGGAACTGTTTACTGCCATGCTGACAAAGCATAAGCAGGAGATTGGGCTTTGGATTGGAACGTGGAAACAGTGGAACAAAGGACCGCAGCCTCAGAGACCGCGATGGAGAACTCCGAGGGGCAGGTCCGAACCTTGAAAGGCCAGGTTTGGGCCTTGCTGAAACAAATAGACAAGCTCGAAAACTGAAGTTGGAGAAAAAAACGTATGTGTTGTGGGTCTTCCGCAGCGTGAGGAGGGCAAGAACCTGGCTGTGTTCCTTGAGAAGTGACTCCCAGAGTTCCTGAGGCTAGAGATTGAGTCGGGCTGGGTGAGTGTAGAGCAGCTCACCGGATCACGATACGCAGTTCTGGGTCAGATCAGTGCCCCCGCCCGGTCCTAGTGAGACTCCTGCACTATAAAGAAAAGCAGACAATTATAGAAACAGCCAGAAGACTGGGAAGAGATCCACAGGCTATGGTTTATAAAGGTTCGAGGATAATGTTTTTTCAAGACTTTTCTGGGGCCATGATTAAGAAAAGGAAGGCTTTTGATAATGTAAAGAGAAAATTAAGAGAGTTAAATGTTCAATATCCTCTGAGGTTCCTGGAAGTGCTACATTTTAATTATGGGGGAATCTGTCTACAACTTCGACTCAGTGGAAAAAGCAAAAGAATTTTTGAACTTGCTGAAACAATAGACTTGGAAGCGAAGTGGAAATAGGGAACAATGTGTGCGGACAATGGCATAACTTTTTTTTAATCTTCTCTTTTTTTGTTCTTTACCCTTTTGCGGTCTCGGGTCTTATAGGCTTGGTATTGCTTTGGTGTAAAATCTGGTTTGTTTTATATTACTGTCCCCCGGCGCATTGATGCAGTCTCTTGAGGTGTGCTGTACGATTATAGGAGGAGACTTAAGTTGGCTCATGGACCCTTGTTTAGACAGGATGCCAAAGGGTCTGTCAGGTACACCCCTGCAGTCTAGCCAGTTAGTGGACTTATGTGAGGAGTTGGGGCTAGTGGATGTGTGGAAGTGCCTCCACCCTAATGGGAGGGATTTTACCTTTTACTCCAACCCGCACAAGTGCCACACAAGAATTGACATGCTCTTTGTTCCATCGGTTTGTTTGGACTTGGTGTTGGCCTGCAATATTGGGAACATATCTATTTCGGACCATGCGGCAATATATTTGGGTGTTAAGTCCAAGGGTACTGGAATAGACACACAGCACTGGGCTCATGGATCCATTTCTGTTGAGGGATGGCAACTTTGTACAGTATTTTACAAGAGAGTTCAGGGCTTTTTTGGGACATCAATTGGGGTATGACCAGTAATCCATCGGTGCTTTGGAAGACCACCAAAGTGTTCTTAAAGGGTCTGATTATTTCATATTTAACAACGAGAAAGAGGCAGAGAGGCGAGCAGCTTGAGGCCCGGGCTGAAGGCAGTCGAGTCGGCATATCATCCCAGACCATCCATGGTCAAATTGCAACAGGTCACGGCTCTCTGGGCAGCTCTGGACTCAATGCTCACTCAAGTGGCGAGGAGAGGGGGCTCCTTTGCAAAGCAAAGGCTGTTTGACTATAGGGATAAGCCAGGTAGATACTTGCTTTACCTGGCTAGGAAGAAAAGTGCTCCACAGTCCATTGTGTCTATCAGGGAGAGAACTTGCAATGTCACTTGTGAGCTGAAAAAGATTAATGCCAGACTTTGGGAATTCTGTGCAGAGTTCTACCGGTCGGAGGGCTGTGGGGATGGAGTAGCGAGAATGGAATCCTTTTTTGAAAACCTGGACCTCCCCGGTGTAAACGCAGATCAGGTCTCCCTTTTTAAATGCACCTCCGCCAATACAGGAGGTGCAAGAGGCAGTACAGCGGCTCCAAGGTGGCAAGACATCTGGTCCAGATGGGCTCCGAAGTGAATTTTACAAAGAGTTTATACACATGTTAGCTGAACCACTTCTGAAGATGTATAGTCATTCGTATAGCCAGGACTGCCTTCTGCCCTCTCTTAGGGAAGCCACTATCTCCTTTATTTTAAAGAAAGGGAAAGACCCCGAGAATTGCGCGTCGTACAGACCCATCTCTTTGTTGACTGTGGACTTCAAAATTTTATCAAAGGTGTTGGCTCTGAGGTTGGAAAAGGTGCTGCCCATTATTACAAAAGAGGACCAGACAGGATTCAGCAAGGGCTGCAGCTCTTCCAATAATATTAGATGGATATTGAACACAGTGCAAGTATGTCAGCAGAGACTGATTCTGGGTTTGATGGTGTCCTTCCATGCAGAAAGGCCTTTGATCGGGTGGAATGGTCATATCCCTTTGCTGTTCTAGATCACTTTGGTTTTGGGGGGGCCTTTGCCAGGTGGGTGGCAGTGTGAAAGAGACCCCAAGGTGGCAGTTATCACAAATGGGATTAAATTGAGCAATTTTAGTGGGAGAGGCAGCTGACAGGGGTGTTCTCTCTCGCTGTTTACCTTGTTCCTTGACCCATTGGTGGAGGCCATCTGAAAGGACCCTGAAATAGTGGCACCAACAATGGGAATTGGAATTACAAATTACTTCTTGTACAGGTCTCACCTTCCCCAGAAGGTAGCCTAATGACCCACATATCTGAAGCCCTCCCTCCTACACCAGCCCTGCCGCCACATGTTCATCTGCATTCGCTGTCTTTTCCGAGCCTCATGGGCATGTGGCACCGGTAACAATCCTGAGATTACTATTCTACTTGTCCTGCCCTCTAACTTCCAACCTAACTCCCCATATTCTCTTTTCAGGTCCTCCTCCCTATCCCTATCTATGTCATTGGTACCCATTTGTCAATCCAAGACACCCCTGACACTGGCACATGGGAGGCACCTCACCAGTCTCGCTCACAACCGCAGAATCTCCTCACCATTGAATCTCCAATCACTATTGGTCTCCTATTCTTCCCCTTTCCTTTCTGAGCCACAGAGCCAGGCTCCGTGCCAGAAACCTGGCCACTATGACTTTCCCTCCAACAGTATCCAAAATGGTATACTCATTATTGGGGGGGGGGGATGTACTAGAAAAGACAACACAATCAAAGTGAGTTGCAGCAATTGGAGCTCACCCATAGTAATGGTGCTAAAACTACATGGTACCCAACAGTTATATGTAGAGAAATCGATGTTGTGGGCATAAGCCCTTCATCAGGAATGTCTGATGAAGGGATTATGCCCGAAACATCGATTCTCCTGCTGCTCAGATTATGCCTGACCTGCTGTGCTTTTCCAGCGCCACACTTTGTGACAGTTATGTGGAGACAATGGCAAAGTCAATGCAGTTACAAAGTCTTACTCCCTATCTGCATTAGACACTCTCCCTTTTAAATTTATTGTGTTTATGTACATTTTTATGTCACATTTTATTGTTTCTTCTCAAGGTTAGTAGATAATCAAATTCTTTTTATCACTAAAGAAAACTTTAGTACTTGGTTCCTTATTTTGTAGTGAACTATCTGTATGATCATTAAAGTGTGATAGTTGCATGCAAAAAAAGAGTAAAGTGTGTGTGTGTGCATGTGCGTGTGCGAGTGTGTGCAAGAGAGAGAGAAAATGAGAGAGAAGAAAAGCAGTAGAACTGAAAGAGCCATTTTGGACTCGAAGCAATAATTCTGTTTCTCTCTGCACAGATGCTGCCAGACCTTTTGAGGTTTTCTAGTACTTTCTGTCTTTATTACTAATAAAACTGCACCTGAAGTATTACTGAGCACTTCTGGCTACCACATATTGGCCATGCAGGGAGTGCAGAATAAGTTCTCAGAATGATACCTGGATTCCAAGGTTTTTATTACAAGGAGAAATAACATAAACTAGGTTTGTATTCCCTGGAAATCAGAAGATGAAGGGGTGACCTGATCCAGCTTTTCAAGATTTTATGGGTAACAGATAGGATACAGAGAGAAACAATTTTGGTGGTTGTGTTGGGCCAGGGTGGGGGGGGGGGGGGGAGCGAAGTCTGAAAATTGGAGTAAGACTATTCTGGTGTGAATAGCAAATACTTCTACAGATAAAAGATGCTGGTAATGTCTCTATTTCACATTAAAGGCTACTCAGTGAAAATATAGGTCTTAGCAATATAGAGACAGCTTACCAACAATGTCAATCCAGTCACCCAGCTGCTTGTAGCTACATGCCCATGAAGAAAATGAGCACTGCAGCCAAGCACACACACATTTCCAATGATGGAATCCATCAAACATGGCATGAAAATAAATTGGAAATTATTGAACTCTTTGGGAGGTACCATTTCAAGCATGACCATCATATTTGGCACACGTATTTGTTTACTGTGCCTGTGGTTAGACAATGCTTTGTTACTGGGCGGCACGGTGGCACAGTGGTTAGCACTGCTGCCTCACAGCGCCTGAGACCCGGGTTCAATTCCTGCCTCAGGCGACTGACTGTGTGGAGTTTGCACGTTCTCCCCGTGTCTGCGTGAGTTTCCTCCGGGTGCTCCGGTTTCCTCCCACAGTCACACAAAGATGTGCAGGCCAGGTGAATTGGCCATGCTAAATTGCCCGTAGTGTTAGGTAAGGGGTAAATGTAGATGTAGGGGTATGGGTGGGTACGCTTCGGCGGGGCGGTGTGGACTTGTTGGGCCGAAGGGCCTGTTTCCACACTGTAAGTAATCTAATCTAATAGTCCAAAATCTTTTAATAATCATCCAGGAAATGTAAATACAAATAGCAAAATGAGCATTTGATCATTTTAAATCACTGGATTATAAATAGATGATATCAGTGAAAATAACTACAAAACAATTGGATTGTTGTAAACATTGAACTGGTTCACTAATATGCTAAGGGAACTAAAATTGATGTCTTTACAAAGGGTGGTTGATAGATAACTCTAGACCCACACTAAAGTGTATTCATTAGCTCATAACATGATATTCAGTTGTTTGAACAACTAGGAATAGGCAATTAAAAACTGTCACAAGTTACAGGGGTAGCACACAGGAAATCAAGATCTGCTATTGCAGGCATGTCACAAATTGAATTTTTTTCACAAGTTAACAAGTTAAATTTTGTGCAGACCCATGTTGATAGAAAGCATAGATCAGGTTCCGTACTTAACAAGAAATCATTATTTATTAAAGATTAGATTCTAGCTACAGGTAAATAACTAAATCAAATTAAATAAACTCTACAAATTAAACCCTTTACAAATCCATTCTTACAGACAGTCGAACAAAAGCATAAAAACAAAATACAATGGGCAGAGGGAAAACAGTTCCACAATTTTGGATCGCAAGATGTTTTGGGTCTGTTTCTACTAATCCATGGTTTTCTCCTTGACCTTCCCTTTTCTGAATATTTCCACAAGTTTGCAAGGGGCCCAGGGGATAGACTAGATTCCATACAGTGTGGAAACAGGCCCTTTGGCCTAACAAATCCACACCGACCCTCCAAAGAGTAACCCACCCAGACCCATTTCCCTCTGACTAATGCACCTAACACTATGGGCAATTTAGCATAGTTAACTTTGGACTGTGGGAGGAAACCCAAGCACCCAGAGGAAACCCATGCAGACACGGGAAGAATGTGCAAACTCCACACAGACAGTTGCCAGAGGCCGGAATCAAACCTGGGACCCTGGTGCTGTGAGGCAGCAGTGTTAACCACTTTATTTGCATGTAGCCAACATGGTTGGTTCATTTCTAAAAGGTATTTGCATTGTTCAATTCAAAGCCACAACTTGTAACATCTGCCTTAGGACACAGAAGCTGGCTTTCTCAAGTTTACAGTGATATGCTGCAGAGAATTAAAAAGGGGAGTTTCTGACTGCTGCAGACCAGTTCGTGTTTCTTCTGGCCTGGCTAGCTTTTCTCTGGATTAGTGGTGCTGGAAGAGCACAGCAGTTCAGGCAGCATCCAACGAGCAGCGAAATCGACGTTTCGGGCAAAAGCCCTTCATCATAGCTTTTCTCTGTCTTTATTCCCAGCTAAATTGTTCAACTATCTGACAATCATACAGTTGTTGGCAGGCAGAGGAACCTGGCCATCAATAATTGGTCCCTAGTACAGAAATCAATCTGATTCACTTGTAAACAACCCCTTGACTCCAGTTTGTCTGCACTTTTCTGCAATTTACAGCTACACAATAGATATCAAATTCCTTACTTTCAATTCTTTGTAAATCCCTGGTTTTCAAATCACTTCTTTCTCATTTCAGTCCACAGTTGTTAAAAGCACAAAAAATCTTTACGTTACCTTGTCAAAGATAATGGACTTGAACGTGTGGCTGGGGAACTGGTGCAGGAAGCAAGGATTTAAATTCTTGGATCACTGGGGTATGTTTTGTGGTAAGCATAAATTATACAAGAGAGATGGTTTGCACCTTAATAGGTTAGGGACCAGCATTCTGGCAGGCAGGTTTGTTACTGCAACACAGCTACGTTTAAACTAAGTAGCGGAGGGGAGGGGACAAACTGGATGTTTAAGAAGGAAATTAAAGGGAAAGTTAGAACAAGAGAAGTCAAGAAAGACAACTGTATCAATGAGGCAGAAAACTCAGAAAGGGATCATGCTGTAAGGTTGAGTGAAATAGGAGTTGATGGGAACGGTGAGGGCAGTAACAAATTAAAAATACTATACATGAATGCACGAAGCATTAGAAATAAGATGGATGAGCTTGAGGCTCTTTTGGAAATTGGCAGATACGATATTGTGGGGATAACTGAGACGTGGCTTCAAGTGGACAGGGCCTGGGAAATGAATATTCAAGGCTACACATGCTATCGTAAGGACAGACTGACGGGCAGAGGGGGTGGGGTGGCCCTGTTGGTAAGGGAGGATATTCAGTCCCTTGCGCGGGGGGACCTAGAATCAGGGGATGTAGAGTCAGTGTGGATAGAGCTGAGAAATACTAAGGGTAAAAAGACCCTCTTGGGAGTAATCTACAGGCCCCCAAACAGTAGTCTGGATGTTCAAAGTTTGTGAGAAGATTTGTAGCTCGGGTGCTCGTTGTTCTGGTTCTGTTCGCCGAGCTGGGAATTTGTGTTGCAGACGTTTTGTCCCCTGTCTAGGTGACATCCTCAGTGCTTGGGAGCCTCCTGTGAAGCGCTTCTGTGATCTTTCCTCCGGCATTTGTAGTGGTTTGTATCTGCCGCTTCCGGTTGTCAGTTCCAGCTGTCCGTTGCAGTGGTCGGTATATTGGGTCCAGGTCGATGTGCTTATTGATTGAATCTGCGGATGAGTGCCGTGCCTCTAGGAATTCCCTGGCTGTTCTCTGTTTGGCTTGCCCTATAATAGTAGTGTTGTCCCAGTCGAATTCATGTTGCTTGTCATCTGCGTGTGTGGCTACTAAGGATAGCTGGTCGTGTTGTTTCCTGTCTAGTTGGTGTTCATGGATGCGGATCGTTAGCTGTCTAATTTGCCAATATACCAACCACTACAACGGACAGCTGGAACTGACAACCGGAAGCGGCAGATTCAAACCATTACAAATGCGGGAGGAAAGATCACAGAAGCACTTCACAGGAGGCTCCCAAGCACTGAGGATGTCACCTAGACAGGGGATGAAACGTCTGCAACACAGATTCCCAGCTCGGCGAACAGAACCACAACAGTAGTCTGGATGTCGGATGTAAGTTGAATCAGGAGCTGAAATTGGCCTGTCGCAAAGATGTTACTACAGTTGTTATGGGGGATTTCAACATGCAGGTAGACTGGGAGAATCAGGATGGTATTGGACCTCAAGAAAGAGACTTTGTGGAGTGCCTCCGAGATGGATTCTTAGAACAGCTGGTGCTGGAGCCTACCAGGGAGAAGGCAATTCTGGATCTGGTATTGTGCAACGAATCAGAATTGGTCAGGGACCTCGAAGTGAAGGAGCCATTGGGAAGTAGTGATTATAATACAATAAGCTTCAATCTGCAATTTGAGGGGGAGAGGGTACAATTGGAAGTGACAATATTTCTGTTGAATAAAGGGAACTATGGAGCTATGAGGGAGGAATTGGCCAAAGTTCAATGGTGCAATACCTTAGCAGGGATGACAGTGGAGGAACAATGGCAGATATTTCTGTGTATAATGCAGAAGATGCAGGATCAGTTCATTCCAAAAAGGAAGAAAGATCCTAGGAGGAGGCATGGGTGGCCGTGGCTGACGAGGGAAGTTAAGAAACATATAAAGTTAAAAGAGAAAAAAGTATAACATAGCAAAGATAAGGGAAAACGGAGGACTGGGAAGCTTTTAAAGAACAACAGAGGATTAGTAAGAAGGAAATACGCAGAGAAAACATGAGGTACAAAGGTAAACTGGCCAAATATATAAAGGAGGATAGGAAAAGCTTTTTTAGGTACGTGAAAAGCAAAAAAATGGTGAAGACTAAAATTGGGCCCTTGAAGACAGAAACAGGGGAATATATTACAGGGAACAAAGAAATGGCAGAAGAATTGAATTGGTACTTCAGATCTGTGTTCGCTGGGGAAGACACAAGCAATCTCCCTGAGGTAACAGTGGCTGAAGGACCTGAACTTAAGGGAATTTATATTTGCCAGGAGTTGGTGTTGGAGAGACTGTTAGATCTGAAGGTTGATAAGTCTCTGGGGCCTGATGGTCTACATCCCAGGGTACTGAAGGACGTGGCTGGGGAAATCATGGATGCGTTGGTGATTATTTTCCAGAGTTCGATAGATTCGGGATCAGTTCCTGCGGATTGGAGGGTGGCTAATGTTATACCTCTTTTTAAGAAAGGTGGGAAAGAGAAAGCAGGAAATTATAGACCAGTTAGTCTGACCTCAGTAGTGGGAAAGATGCTGGAGTCAATTATAATGGATGAAATTATGACACATCTGGATAGTAGTAACAGGATAGGTCAGAGTCAGCATGGATTTATGAAGGGGAAATCATGCTTGACTAATCTTCTGGAATTCTTTGAGGATGTAACTCTGAAGATGGATGAGGGAGATCCAGTAGATGTGGTGTACCTGGACATTCAGAAAGCTTTTGATAAAGTCCCACATAGGAGGTTAGTGATCAAAATTAGGGCGCATGGTATTGGGGGCAAAATACTAACTTGGATTGAAAGTTGGTTGGCTGACAGGAAACAAAGAGTAGTAATAAACGGCTCCATTTCGGAATGGCAGGCAGTGACCAGTGGGGTACTGCAGGGATCAGTACTGGAACTGCAGCTTTTTACAATATATATTAATGATATAGAAGATGGTATTAGCAATAACATTAGCAAATTTGCTGATGATACTAAGCTGGGTGGCAGGGTGAAATGTGATGAGGATGTTAGGAGATTACAGGGTGACCTGGACAAGTTAGGTGAGTGGTCAGATGCATGGCAGATGCAGTTTAATGTGGATAAAGTTAAAAATCACACAACACCAGGTTATAGTCCAACAGGTTTAATTGGAAGCACTGGCTTTCGGAGCGACGCTCCTTCATCAGGTGATTGTGGAGGGCTCGATCGTAACACAGAATTTATAGCAAAAATTTGCAGTGTGATGTAACTGAAATTATACATTGAAAAATTGATTGTCTGTTAAGCCTTTCATCTGTTAGAATACAGTGATAGTTTCACTTCTTTCATGTGTAAATCACAAAACCCTTTTTTTTAAAGTTGCATTCTTGGGTTAGCTGTTAACAATGGTGATAGCTAGACAATATGTTGAAGGTGTTAGCCTCCTGTGTTTTCTGTCTATGACCTGATGTTTAGATTGATTCCAATCTAAAAAGTGAGATAACAGAGTTTTACATAAATTCATGCAGTTTTTGAGCTCAGAGTTCTACATGAATGTATGCAGTTTTTGAGCAAAGTGCAATGTAACTCTGCAACTACAAATTCACCCCACAAAATATATGTGTACATGTGGGTCTTTGTCTGTCTGTGTATGTGTGTCTGTCTGGGGTGGGGTTGTGAATGTGAGAAAGTGTGTGTGTGTGTGTGTGTAGTGAGTGCAGAGTGTCTTAAGTCTGTGAGGGGGTGTATGTGTGGGAGTGTGTGTGTCTATAAGGGTGTGTGTGGGTGTCTGTGTGCGCGTCTGTGTGTACCTGTGTCCGTGTGTATGTGAGAGTGTGAGTGTGTGTGTGTGTGTGTGTGTGTGTGTGTGTGTGTGTGTGTGTATAGTGCAATGGTGATCACCCTGTAATGTGACATGAACCCAAGGTCCCAGTTGAGCCCCTCCCTATGGGTACCGAACTTAGCTATCAGCCTCTGCTCGGCCACTTTCCTCTGCTGCCTGTCCCGAAGTCCACCTTGGAGGATGGTCACCCGAAGGTCCAAGGCTGAATGTCCTGGACCACTGAAGTGTTCCCCAACTGGGAGGGAACCCTCCTGTCTGTTGATTGTTGTGCGGTGCCCATTCATCCGTTGTCGTAGTCTTTGCTCGGTTTCCCCAATGTACTCTGAGCTCAAAAACTGCATGAATTTATGTAAAACTCTGTTATCGCACTTTTTAGATTAGAATCAATCTAAACATCGGGTCATAGACAGAGAACACAGGGGCTAACACCTTCAACATATTGTCTAGCTATCACCATTGTTAACAGCTAACCCGAGAATGCAACTTTAAAAAAAAAGGTTTTGTGATTTACACATGAAAGAAGTGAAACTATCACTGTATTCTAACAGATGAAAGGCTTAACAGACAATCAATTTTTCAATGTATAATTTCAGTTACATCACACTGCAAATTTTTGCTATAAATTCTGTGTTACGATCGAGCCCTCCACAATCACCTGATGAAGGAGCGTCGCTCCGAAAGCCAGTGTGCTTCCAATTAAACCTGTTGGACTATAACCTGGTGTTGTGTGATTTTTAACTTTGTACACCCCAGTCCAACACCGGCATCTCCAAATAATGTGGATAAATATATGGTTATTCACTTTGGTGGCAAGAACAGGAAGGCAGATTACTACCTAAATGGAATCAATTTAGCTAAAGGGACAGTACAGAGAGATCTGGGTGTTCTTGTACACCAGTCAATGAAGGTAAGCATGCAGGTACAGCAGGTAGTGAAGAAGGCTAATAGCGTGCTGGCCTTCATAACAAGAGGGATTCAGTATGGAAGCAAAGAGGTTCTTCTGCAGCTGTACAGGGCCCTGGTGAGACCACACCTGGAGTATTGTGTGCAGTTCTGGTCTCCAAATTTGAGGAAAGACATTCTGGGTATTGAGGGAGTGCAGCATAGGTTCACGAGGTCAATTCCTGGAATGGTGGGACTACCTTACGCTGAAAGACTGGTGTGACTGGGCTTGTATACCCTTGAGATTAGAAGACTGAGAGGGGATCTGATTGAGACATATCAGATTATTAAAAGATTGGACACTCTGGAGGCAGGAAACATGTTTCCGCTGATGGGTGAGTGCCGAACCAGAGGACACAGCTTAAAAATATGGGGTAGACCATTTAGGACAGAGATGAGGAGAAACTTCTTCACCCAGAGAGTGGTGGCTGTGTGGAATGCTCTGCCCCAGAGGGCAGTGGAGGCCCAGTCTCTGGATTCATTTAAGGGAGAGTTGGATAGAGCTCTCAAGGATAGTGGAATCAAGGGTTATGAAGATAAGGCAGGAACAGGATACTGATTAAGGATGATCAGCCATGATCATATTGAATGGTGGTCCAGGCTCGAATGGCAGAATGGCCTACTCCTGCACCTATTGTCTATTGTCTAATGAATTAAAAATTACAAAATATTATACTAATTGAAGTTTTCAAGATTGATTAAAGAGAGAATAACATGCTCATTAATTGGGCTCCTACCTCCTGCTCTCCAAAGATAAAGTATCCTTGTTTGATATTAGACTTCACAGGAGCAGTAGTCCACAACATCCCAGAATCCCTTGTATTAATTACCTGCCAAAGGAAGAATTAATCTAAGGAGGATTGCTTCACATGTAATGATAAACTGAGAGGTTAAACTCTGTGTTTATTGATGAGCATAGAAGCCAAAAGGCCAGTAGGTAAGGACAACAATTGTTATTTGGAATATAGATGTCCTGATATCCATATGATGCCACAATCACACTTTGTGTCTTCTCTCACCTTTCACTTATGGAGCAGAAAGTTGCATTATCCAAGCGTGTACTCTGTTGAATGCTGTCCATTTTCTTTGAGGGAGTTTGAATCCAGGAATCTCTGCTATTGGGTCAGAGATGTTGCTTTTTGAAGCTGCTTTTCCCCCTTGATTCAGCCCATCTGGATAGTTGGTTAATACCAACTATATGATTACAACAGCTTCCATTGCAGGAGAACTGGGAAAAATCAAATGGCTCAACAACAGGGCCACAGCTGGTCACAGTGCAGAAAGAAGTCATTCAGCTCATTATGTCTGGAGCTGAGAAGATTTCTTACTATCCCCACTGCAACAGTTCACTCACAATTGACCAGGATCTTCCACTGCCACAAATACGTATCCAACTTACCCTTGAAAAATGTAGTGGTTTCTGTGACAAAGCATGAAATGTTCCAAAAACATTTAGTGTAAAAGAATTCTCTGGTACTCTCCTTTAAAGAATTGGTACCATTTTATAATAGCTCTGGGTAGCCTAACTGTAAGTTCATGAGAAAAAGGAACCAAATATATTTACCCTTCCTGTTCTCTGATGATATCCAGTGAATCTCAAACTGCCATCACCAGGAGGGGCACCTCTCACTCTGTCCATTATAATCCCAACACTTTTTTCCATCTCAACACCTTTTTCCATCTCATGTTCATTGTTCTGTTCCTTGAATATTTGTACAGTTAAATTTCTCCCATCAAAGTGTCTGAAAGCAAATATATATGGTCAATAAATCAAGAATTCCTTCATTCAATACCTTGCAACAATTTTAATGCTTTGAGTGTTGAATAGCAATCAGAATTTGACTCAGACTTATGTTTCAGTGCAAATTTATACCAAACGGGAAATTAATGTAAATGCTAGACAATATTGCTTCCTCTCTTTCTCCCTTTCCCATTACCTGTAACATCTTTAGTTCAAGTGAACTGTTAGAGAGTTTTTCTCATGTTTTTGCTGACAATGCTCTGTATTGGCCAGATGGAACAACTGCCTGAGTCTTTTTTGACCATTTTGTTTGGCAAGAGCTTGAGCTGCATTGGTGCACAAGTGAATTCCACACCGCTGCAACTCTTCACCAGTGATGGTGTTACTGGACAGCAGGTAGTGAAGAAGGCTAATAGCATGCTGGCCTTCATAACAAGAGGGATTGAGTACAGAAGCAAAGAGGTTCTTCTGCAGCTGTACAGGGCCCTGGTGAGACCACACCTGGAGTACTGTGTGCAGTTCTGGTCTCCAAATTTGAGGAAAGACATTCTGGCTATTGAGGGAGTGCAGCGTAGGTTCACGAGGTCACTTCCTGGAATGGCAGGACTATTTTACGCTGAAAGACTGGAGCGACTGGGCTTGTATACCCTTGAGTTTAGAAGACTGAGAGGGGATCTGATTGAGACATATCAGATTATTAAAGGATTGGACACTCTGGAAGCAGGAAACATGTTTCCGCTGATGGGTGAGTGCCGAACCAGAGGACACAGCTTAAAAATGCGGGGTAGACCATTTAGGACAGAGATGAGGAGAAACTTCTTCACCCAGAGAGTGGTGGCTGTGTGGAATGCTCTGCCCCAGAGGGCAGTGGAGGCCCAGTCTCTGGATTCATTTAAGAAAGATTTGGATAGAGCTCTCAAGGATAGTGGAATCAAGGCTTATGGAGATAAGGCAGGAACAGGATACCGATTAAGGATGATCAGCCATGATCATATTAAATGGTGGTTCAGGCTCGAAGGGCAGAATGGCCTACTCCTGCACCTATTGTCTATTGTCTATTGTCTACTTGTAATTCAATTGGGCTTGGACTAACAATCTAGAGAAATGGTCTTGAATCCCACCATTCCAAATTAGGGAATTTAAATTCAATTAATTAAGTAAATCTGGCATAAGAGCTAGTAACAATGATCATCCAACTAACAGATTGTTGTAACCCCCCCATAAGTTCACTAACTCTAGATGTAGAGCATCAAAAAAACTTTTAGCTAGCTCCTGAAATGGTTTAGCAATCTC
The DNA here is from genome assembly GCF_047496795.1 of Chiloscyllium punctatum. Lineage (NCBI taxonomy): Eukaryota > Metazoa > Chordata > Chondrichthyes > Orectolobiformes > Hemiscylliidae > Chiloscyllium > Chiloscyllium punctatum. The sequence goes on along the minus strand of NC_092745.1, from coordinate 95,249,936 downwards.
ACCAATCCCATTTTAAAGGCAGTTAGAATGGGCAATACTACATGCCTGGATTGAGCAATAATGCCCAAATCCCATGAATGAGTAAATGCATTGACATTATCAAGTGGCCTTTCAAATTTGCCAAATTAACACGAATGCCCTTTCACTGGAAGCGAAGATGCAAATTTCAGGGCAGTTATCCTTCTTCCGTAGTTAATTCTGTTTTGATTTTCCATTGGACATTTGCTAGGGAACTGTCATAATTAGATTAGATTAGATTACTTACAGTGTGGAAACAGGCCCTTCGGCCCAACAAGTCCACACCGCCCCGCTGAAGCGTAACCCACCCATACCCCTTACCTAACACTACAGGCAATTTAGCATGGCCAATTCACCTGACCTGCACATCTTTGGAGTGTGGGAGGAAACCGGAGCACCCGGAGGAAACCCACGCAGACACGGGGAGAACGTGCAAACTCCACACAGTCAGTCGCCTGAGGCTGGAATTGAACCCAGGTCTCTGGCGCTGTGAGGCAGCAGTGCTAACCACTGTGCCACCGTGCCGCCCAATCCGGGAGGAAATTTTTTCTGTGAAGTTGAGCACTTGGCAAGAAGTAAAATCAGGCAGTGATACAAATAACTTCCCCCTTACTGAGCACAACATGTAAAATGCACACAATATATCATAAAGGAATACAGCATGTGATGGTGTATTTTATTCAGATACGGTGATCTCTGAATTTTAGCCGAGTGGTTTGAGGAGCATTTGAGTGGAGGTGTGGTATTTTAGATAAGGATGGACAAAATATGAAACTCATATCCTCCTTCTAATTGTGAAGTACACAGCAACATGGCAAGAGACTTGGAACAAGGTATCAATCTTCCTTGCCTGATTGTAAGCCAAGAAGGAGTAAGTTAAAAATCACACAACCCCAGGTTATAGTCCAACAGGTTTATTTGGAGGTTCTAGGTGATGAAGGAACAGCACTCTGAAAGTTAATGCTTCCAAATAAACCTGTTGGACTATAACCTGGGGTTGTGTGATTTTTAATTTTGTACACCCCAGTCCAACACCAGCACCTCCAAATCAAGAAGGAGGAAAGTTTTGTACTAAAATGAATAAATGAAACATCAACAAATTCCAAAAGTACAGTATAGTTGTTTTTCAAACATTCGCTGATAGCAACTTTAAGTTGAGCTTGTTTCTCAGCAATTTGTGTAGGGTTCTTTATGCACAACATTTCATTGAGTTTTAGCAAACCAAAGAAATCAGAGAACAAATAAAAATCTTGGAGCACATTACTAATAATAGTATTGTTTATATAATCAGAAAGGTCCTGAGGGGTAACTTTTGCACACAGAACATGGCGCATGCATGGAACCAGCTGCCAGAGGAAGTAGTGGAGGCTGAAACAATTACAACATTCAAAAGGCATCTGGATGGGTACATGAATAGGAAGGATTTTGGGGGATATGGGCCAAATGCTGACAAATGGGACTAGGTCAGATTGGGATGTCTGGTTGGTGCGGATGAATTAGACCAAAGGGTCTGTTTCTGAGGTCTATGATTCAATCTGCTCTTATCCCATTGCTCTTCCCTGTAACATAGACTTCTACATTTAAATGTTTCCAATTCTTATAAAATGATTTCATAGTCTATGCTTCATTGGAGCCATTTGTTGTCAATTAGAACCCTGTAAGAAAAAAAAACTTTCAGCTTCCCCTTTTTAACTGCACGATAACCTTAAACTTATAGCCTCTCGTAACTGTTTAGTGGACATGTTATTTGTTCTTGGGGTGTTGGAAAAGTTGACAAGGTAATTTTCAATGCCCATCCCAACTTTGCTCTCGGGAATTAAGTCAGACATATAAATGTGGGAATCAAGTTATGAGTAGGTCACACTGGGTCAGTGGTTGAATTTTAGTAATAAGCAGTCATTCGTTTACATTTTCTTGTAGCAACCCAAAGGGTAACAAATTTGTAAAATTCTCTTGAGAAAATAGTTTAGGAAGTGAGAATTCTGAGTTACTAACCCAGTGCTAAAATCACTTTCTTAAGGGTCTCCCAAAACTTTTCAAAATTATGAAGTGTCAAGTAGCTTTCTCTGCTCCATGCAAAAAAGCTAATGTTTTCAACCCTTTCCTGTATCTACCAATAGCGTATTATCCCTGTGAATCTTTGTGAATTTTTACTGCACATTCAAATGGTTCTCCTCACTTTCCTCAAATAAAAAGCTCATGAGCTAAGCACAAAATGCTGATGTCCAATGCTCTGTTTGGAAAATCTAAAAGCCTCATTGCCTCTGTATGACTGTTTCTACCTGTGTGTTTGGTAGTTGCTGAAACTAAAGTATTGCTCAGCATGAAGTGGTTGCTAGCAGGCTCTCTCAAATGTCACCGTTCCTCAAAAACAGTTTCCTACATGAGGAAGTCAGATGTTGGACTGCTCTATCACTTCACTGTAGATTCTGCATTGTGATTGCACATTGGGATTCCTTTCGCTTTTTACTCTTCCCACCACTTCAAATTTGTTAAGAGCTACCAGTGGGTTAAAATGCCTTTCATACCTTGCCAAAAGGATGTATGAAATCAAGAATTCTATTATTTCCTTTTCAATTTGTGTATCCCTTTAGTATTAGGTTGTGTTGTGACAACAATTTTGGAGATATTGGTTTATCAGGGTCTGCAGAATTGATTGGTGACATTGATTAGATTCCCGATTGATTAGATTTCCTATAGCGTGGAAACAGGCCCTTCGGCCCAACAAGTCCACACTGACCCTCTGAAGAGCAACCCACCCAGACCCATTCCCCTACATTTACCCCTTCACCTAACACTACAGGCAATTTAGCATGGCCAATTCGCCTAACCTGCACATTTTGAGCACCTGGAGGAAAATGTGCAAACGCCACACAGACAGTTGCCTGAGGATGGAATTGAACCTGGGTCTCTGCGCTGTGAGGCAGCAGTGCTAACCACTGTACCACCATGCCACCCATCATGGCACCTTCCTTACTATTCCACATGAAGCCATGAATGTTGTGTGAAAGTTCTAATAAAAGATCACCCAGCATTAAGATTGGTTAGTCCTTCATGTATAATTTTTGTGTTATCATCCTGTCTATGCAGTCAGGATCCTCTGTCAAAGTGACATATGTACAATAGATTTTTTGGTAGAGGTGTAAGAATATCAGTGCTTGGACACAGAGAACTGCTGGCACACGTTGCCTCATCTGACCTAGTACACAATTCATGAATTGAAAAGAAAGTGCTGGAGAAACTCTGCAAGTCTGGTAGCATCTATGGAGAAAGGAACAGAGCTAATGTTTTGAGACTGAAGAAGAGTTCAGTTGTACATGAAATGTTAACTTTGTTTCACTTTCAACACATACTGCCAGGCGTGCTGTGTCTTTCCATTGCTTTTTTTGTTTTTATTTTAGATCGCTAGCATCCGCAGAAGTTTGTTTTTGTATATAGGATCCCTGCTGGGAAACCTATTTTTGCAAAGCAGAGAGTTATATGCAAAAGGTATCGAGGAATGTAATTGTAATATATTTAAATAGCAGCACAGGGCAGCATAGTGGCTCAGTGGTTAGCACTGCTGCCTCACAGTGCCAGAGACCCGGATTTGATTCCACCCTCAAGCGGCTGTCTGTGTGGAGTTTGCTCTTTCTCCCCATGTCTGTGACGGTTTCCTCCAGGCTATTCCAGTTTCCTCCCACAGTCCAAAGATATGCAGATTGGCCGTAGGAAATGCAGGGTCACGAGTAAACGGTAGGGGCATGAGTCTGGCTGGGATGCTCTTCAGAGGATTAGTGTGGACTTGATGGGCTGAATGGCCTGCTTCTATACTATCAGGATTCTATGCTGAAAGAACCCCTGCTTTTGCACATTGTGAACTTTACTGAACCCTCTTTAAAAGAATTCTGCTTCGAATGAAGGGAATTGAAAGGTCAGAGAGCAGGCACTTTGCCCAGCAAGGCTCAGAAACTGGAGCAAAATCTGAGTTTAAAACAGGTAGATACTTTGCGACCCCTCACACCCTGACTGTGACTTCATGACAACTTCCAGTCAGACACAGGATGCAATTCTTCTCTATTCTTAATTACCTCCCTCACCACAACAAGAAGGCATGTGGCATGTCTGGGGGAGTGAATCTACCTGGCAATGCCTTCACTTACCATAATGCCAAGAACTGGTGTGATCACTTTTCATGGTCTAAAAACAAATCAATCGTTAAAGACTTAATTCTAAAGGCAGCTGTCTCTGATGAGCAGGAGAGAGTATTTCTTGAAGTTACACTCAGCTGATCCAGTGGTCTCACTGTCCTGGTAGAGTGGCTGGACAGACTTCAACTTTCACAATGATTAGGGTAGATGTCCCAGAAGCACATTTACACAAAGTGCGTCCACTTTAATTGTGTCAACCTTATGTACTAATATCCCTGTTCAGGCATGACAGTGACGATGAGAACTGCCTTTCCTGATTATAATCATGATCTCCTCCAAAGCACTACTGGCACATTGTCATCTTGCTACACCACACTTCTGCTGGTGGAGACAACACAACAGATTTTTAGGCTTTAGTGTGACCTTGGATTGATGATAACTTGAACAGTGACAAGGGTTCCAGCCGATTAACTAGTTGGGCTATTGTTTCTTGAACAGTTATTATTTCAGCTATCTCCTCCATGTGCTCTCTCAATATAAAGAAACACGTATGATTGTCCCAGAGTAAAATAGACTGTTTCAGGTGTAGCAAAATTGAATATGTGGTCTACAAGCTATGAGCTGGTTGTATTAAGCTGTTAAGATGCTTACTTGTCAAATACTTTACAGTCACATTAAAGGTTTTCACTATATAAATCTTAGAAGGCCATTCACACCATCATGTCCAGAACTATTCAGTTATCATCCCATTCCTCTGACACATTCACATGACCTTGTAAATTTTTTCTCTTCAGATAATCATCCAAATCATCCATCATTTTTTAGATCTGGCTTAAGCAATTTGAATACAATAACACTGTAAAATGTTGATCATGAATTGATGTCAGACCAAAATGAGAAAAGCGTAGAAATTATCCTGATTGATTTGTATTTGTACTCACAAACAATAGTTACCTACATCAAAGATAGATTATTTTGCATTATTGAAACTAAAATTACAGCTGTGTAGCTTCCGTGCTTGTTGGATTGCAACTGTCAATTTTTCAGCCTCTTTAAAAGAACTAACGGCTTAAAACAAGGAGATCCTTTAGTCTTCTTATTGTAGATCTGAAGGCTGTCCACTAATTCACAATTGATTGCCTCATATTCCACCATACACAAGAAACTAGTAATGTAAGAAACAGTCAGGAGGGGTTTTCAGGGCAAATGGTATTTGAAGTGGATGATTTCGAGACCTGTGTTGAAGCTTATTGCTTGTAGTCTGGTGTCTATCCCAAAACTCTTGGAGGTTACTTTGCTGGTTCCAGGGAAGATCACAGAACAGGAACTTGGCCTGAGAATTTCTATCACAGACAGATCACACAGAGCAGGATCTGAGCCTGAGAATATCTATCACAGACAGATCACACAGAGCAGGATCTGAGCCTGAGAATATCTATCACAGACAGATCACACAGAGCAGGATCTCAGCCTGAGCGTTACTATCACAGACAGATCACACAGAACAGGATCTGAGCCTGAGAATATCTATCACAGACAGATCACACAGAGCAGGATCTGAGCCTGAGAATTTCTATCACAGACAGATCACACAGAACAGGATCTCGGCCTGAGAATATCTATCACAGACAGATCACACAGAACAGGATCTCGGCCTGAGAATATCTATCACAGACAGATCACACAGAACAGGATCTCGGCCTGAGCGTTACTATCACAGACAGATCACACAGAACAGGAACTCAGCCTGAGAATATCTATCACTTTGTTATTTCCGATATCCAGCATTCACAGTAGTTTGCTTTTGTCCTGTTGAAACAGAAACCTCACCATCATTTTCATTCTAGAAATAGGGTGAGTTGACAGTGAAACCATCTACTCCAGTTCATCGCTGTGGAGTACTGCATTCCACAGTCTCTTCACTGGCAATTCCACAAGGGCGGAAAATTGAAAATGTTTGGCTCAGTGAATGTGTCGAATATTTTGGAGGGATTCCCACAGCACGGCCTCTCACTGTATCTTATCAAACTTACCTCATTAAGAATCTACCTACCCCTCGGGTACCCCTCACACCTGATTCCAGTACTAGCTTTCCACATACTGTTCCCAGAATAACTCAGCACTCTGCAGCACTGGCCCACCAACTGAGTAAGTACCCCTTTTGTTCCACTGCAGCTCTTACAGTGATCTTACTGTCTCCTTCATTGTACACCACATCTAACTATTGGCCATGCCAACTTCCCTCACTTTGGTCTTACAGAAACTTGCACAATCTGGTGAGGATGTCTTTGTGACAGCTCCACAGTTGGCTGAGGAAGATATGTCCATGGGTTGCCGGCACTTGGAGGACTGCTGAAGGGGACCCTTGTGTGGTGACAACAATCAGTGACTTGGCCTACATGCAGAAGGGAGGAACAGCAGTGACAGGCAGGAATGGCAGATGCAATGGCATTCATTGTTCAGAAGCTGCAACAGTGCGGTGAGTCATGTAACTGTCTGGTTGCTTTGGAGACCTAGGTATAGCCTCCTCAGAGTCTGCTGGAGAAGCACGTATATCTGCACTCCATCACTCAGTCATTGGTCCTCAGGACTGAAGGCATAGCAACAGGAGGAGAGGAAACAGGGTGCACCCTCCTCACAAGGAGATGGAGAGGTACCAGCTGAAGGAGGGACGCTCAGAGGTCTCCTTTCAGGACACTCCAGAGGAAGAAAAAGAAGAAAACCTATAAAGAATACTTTGGTGGCATGGATAACAATGCACTGTCAATTATTTGGCCCTGTTAATAAATAGCATTACTTTGACTTTACACCTGGCTGCTTGTCTCTTGGTAAAGCTCTGGACCCTAACTGTCCCAGTATTATGCATAGCCTCATGGTCACACAGGATGGATCATGGATTGATAAGGGCCTGCTACAGCATCTGGAAGTAAGAGGAGCATGCTGTTATAGGGCTATGTGCCCTGCTGACACCATTGTTCCTGTCCTACAACATCCCTATTATTCTACTTGCCTCTGTGTCCAAAAGTGTTGGCGAGGATGAGTTGGTTTAGGACAAGGACATAAACAGCAAACTGAGAGCTGATGCATTAGGATTGCCAGGGTCTTGGAACTCCATGGATCTGTGTCTTGTACAGTGCATGGGCCTGTGTAATATTGCTTCTCTTTATAAGAACAGAAGAATGGGAGTAGGCCGTTCAGCCCCTCAAGCCTGTTCCATCATTCGATTAGATCATGGTTGATCTGTTTACTAATTCCATTTAATTGCCTTTGACCTATATCCCTTAATATTTTTGCTTTAAAAAGTTTAACTAACTCAGATGTAATATTAACAACTTATCCAGCATCTACTGCCATTTGTGGAAGAGAGTTTCAAGCATTTGCCACCCTTTGTGTGTAAAAGTACTTCCTAACATCGCTCCTGAACAGTCTGGCCCTAATTCTCAGATGATGCCCCCTAGATCTAGAGTCCTCAACCAGTGGAAATAGTTTATCTACATTATCCTTTCCAGTCAATATCTTGAAGACTTTAATCAAATCAGCCCTTAACCCTCTAAACTCTAGAGAAAACAGGACTAATCTCTCCTGATAACTTAACCCTGAAATCCAGGTATCATTCTTGTAAACCTAAATTGTAAACTCCGAGGCTAATATATCCTTTCTAATCTGAGGTGCCCAGTTCTGCTCTCAGTACTCCAAGTGGGGTCTAACCAGGATTTTGTATAACTGTGGCATAATTGCTGCATCCTAAGACTCTAGTCCTCTTGATATTATCTTACTGAATATTTTCTGTACCTGTTCCTGATATTTTACAGGTCTGTGCATCCAAACTCCCCAAGTCTCTTTGGCCAGCCACTGTATTTAACTTCATATCGTCTAGAAGTACCCTGATTTTTCCTTTGTCAATTAAAATTGGTAAACTCATGCTTGCTTACGTTGAACTCCAGCTGCCAGTTTTGCCCACTCACTTAGTCTATCAATAGCCCTTTGCAATTTTATGCTATCATCTACACAGTCTACAACAATGTCTAGCTTTACTTACATACCCTCACATTGAGTGGTCCTGCAGCCCCCTCCCTCATAGGCTGAGACATTTACCCCTACCCACTCTGTGTGGTCACAGCCATTTTCTTCCCTATTTTGCCCCTGTGATTCCCAGCACGATGGAGGGGATAGTGAGTGCTCCTTGGCCAGTGATTTATAACAAACCTGGTAGTTTTTGCACCTCCCGAGGTACCCACCCAATTCATCTACAGGACTCTGCACCTTTCTCACATTACCTCCCAACCAGCCTTCTCCCACCACAGCTCCTGGCATAAGTGGTGACCATTGTATGTGGTCCAGCTGTGTTAGCTCACCCGCTGAGACTGGTTGTATTATAGAGACATGCTCCCCTGACTGACAACCGTGACCAATCCCCCTGGATGAGAGACTGCCCTTGACTTACTGCGCCTCCCTCCCCCATCCCCAACTGAGGGGTACCTCCACGGCTATCGGTGAGGACCACTTCCTGAAACTTTGAGACTACTTTCTTGCTGCATGTGCATTAGTTTTTAACACATGGTGCAAGCTGATGTAGAACACTACCACTCCCTTGACTGAGGACTACTGAGCAACGTGGCAAGCTGTTTGGTTGTGTGGCTGCAGTAATTGGCACAGCAAGACAAGGGTCTGCAGGGATGTTACCTGATTGCAGGTAGGCACTAAATGAACAAGCACTAAGAAAACCAAAGAGCAACCCTGAGATGCAGCTCAGTCTAGTCTGTAAGCTGGGTCCCTGTCCCTGCACACAAACTGACCCTTCTGTAGATTTTCAATGATCATGCTGGTTGCTAGTAGTGAAGCAAGTCTGTGTTTCTTTAGCGTCCTGCAAGTGTACTGGAGAGGCCATCTGGCCAAATACTGAATGCCAATGTCTGTGGATGAGGAGGTGTGCAGCTGTCCTGTTGAGTCCTGTGATGCTGTTTGGCCCAAAGCACCATAAAGGTCCTTTGGATCCAGCAGGAAGCTGACATCACCAGGTAGCCACACTGATTTCTATAAACAAGGAAAAGAAACGAAGAAAATTTACAGCCCAGGAACAGGCCCTTCAGCCCTCCAAGCCTGAGCCAATCCAAATCCAAATGTCTAAATCTGTCGCCCAATTCCTAAGCATCTGTATCCCTCTGCTCTCCACCTACTCATGCATCTGTCCAGAGGCACCTTAAATGAATCAACCGTGCCTGTCTCTGCTGGCAGTGTGTTCCAGGCACCTACCACCCTCTGTGTAAAGTACTTGCCGCATATATCCCCATTAGACTTTTCACCTCTCACCTTGAAAGCGTGACCACTAGTTATTGAATCCTTCACCCTGGGAAAGAGCTTATCTCTATCTACCATGTCTATACCCTTCATGATTTTGTAGACCTCAATCAGGCCCCCCTCAATCTCCTTTTTTCTAATGAAAACAAACCTAACCTACTCAACCTCTCTTCATAGCTATCATCTTCCATACCTTCTCTTCATCCTCTCCAAAACGTTCACATCCTTTTGGTAATGTGGCAACCAAAACTGTACACAGTATTCTAAATGTGGCCGAACCAATGTCTTGCACAATTTTAACATGACCTGCCAGCTCTTATACTCAATACTCTGTCCAATGAAGGCCAGCGTACCATATGCCTTCTTGACCACTCTATCCACCTGTGCAGCCACCTTCAGGGTACAATGGACCTGAACTCCCAGATCTCTCTGCTCATCAACTTTTCCCAAGGCTCTTCCGTTTACTGTATAATTCGCTCGAGAATTAGACTTCCCAAAATGCATCACCTCACATTTGCCTGGATTGAACTCCATCTGCCACTTCTCCACCCAACTCTCCAGTCTATCTACATTCACCTGTATTCTTTGACAGTCCCCTATATGCTTTCTGCTACTCCACCAATCTTTGTGTCATCTGCAAACTTGCTGATCATACCAACAGTGCCCTCTTCCAGATCATTTATGTATATCACAAACAACAGTGGCCCCAGCACTGATCCCTGTGGAACACCACTGGTCATCTTTCTCCATTTCGAGAAACTCCCTTCAACTACTACTCTCTGTCTCCTGTTGCTCAACCAGTTCTTTATCCATCTAGCTAGAACACCCTGCACACCATGTGACTTCACCTTCTCCATTAGTCTACCATGGGGAATCTTATCAAATGCCTTACTAAAGTCCATGTATATGACATCTACAGCCCTTCCTTCATCTGTCAACTTGGTCACCTCCTCAAAGAACTATAAAGTTGGTAAGGCATGGTCTTCCCCACACAAGATCATGTTGCCTATTACTGATAAGCCCATTCTTTTCCAAATATAAATAGATTTTATCCCTCAGCACCTTCTCCAGCTACTATCCCACCACTGACGTCAGGCTCACTGGTCTGTAGTTACCCGGAATAACCCTCCTTGTACAGGGGGACAACTCAACAACCCTCCAGTCCTCTGGCACCTCACCTGTGTTTAAGGATGCTACAAAGATAACCGTCAGGGCCCTAACTATTTCCTCTCTCCCCTCCCTCAGCAACCTTGGATAGATTCCATCTGGTTTGCTTATGGCTTGTTCAATAATTTGACAAATTAGGAAGCTGAGTATTAATGAGGTGAGCTGGACCACGAACAAGTTTAAGCACCAATCCCCTTTAAATAGCAACTCACTATTTCCTACTGGGAAACTTGCCATGTCACTTGTTAAAAGCATAAAAGATGGAACAAGATGCTCCCAACATCAAGACAGGCTCTGTGATAAATCTCAGCATTGCCCTCAGCTCTCTGAACCTGAAAAGGTTCTGCCCAAAGGAAAAAAAGTGACTTTTTCTTCCTCACTCTTGCTCCAAAAGCAGTAATTCCACCTCTAAACAAGATAATGAATCCTCACAGAGCAAAAACCCAACATTTTGCTCTCACTAGTTCTGGGAAAATTGAATATTCAACCCTGAAGAATTTTGTTTGCTTTTCCTAGTAACGATGCCAAGGTTGTCAATGCCTCTTACACGGTTGTTTGTGGTATATCTAGACCCTGTCCTTGGATAGTTTTATGTGAATAACATTTTTTTATATTGGGATTTATGTTGTAAGTTATTGAAAAAAAAGCATAAACGGTATTATTCCATTTTTACATGGGTGAGATGACTCTAGATCATTCTTGAAAACACAAAAATATTATTTTCCTCATTAAGGTTTCTCTGGTAATATGTTAGCCACTGGAGTTCTTTCTTCTCAATTCAATTTTCAACTCTCACATATTCTTTATATCTCAAAATCTACATGTTGCGAGGAAAATGGCAATACAACATAACTTGGAGACATATTTTGGTTCTGGAGACCTCCTTCCACCATGGTTTTCACATTTGAATCAATTCACCAAGGTTTCCAATGAATCAAGTGAAAGATCCCAATTGCTCTGGTGCCCTCAAACATGAAGATTGTGTTTATCTTTCACAGAACATACGCATCAAACTTTTAAGGAACATGTTCACGAAGTCATCACAGTATCAGGGCATGTGACCTCATGGTATAAAGTTGTCCATCACCATCTTACTGAGCTCTGTTTTCTTGTAGCATGACATGCCAGTTCTCCAAAGTATAAAAGATGGAATGAGATGCTCCCAACATTAAGACAGCATCACTGGACATCTTATCTGATTCTGCTACTGGACCATGTAAATTGCTTAGCTTGAGCCTAGACCTGAAAGTGCCTGTGATTGTAGCGTATGTATGTAGATACATAATAAAGAGCGTTCATTGAATTTTTCAGGACTATGTGACCCACATCTCATCCTTATGTTACAGCAGCTAACATAAATAGCTCAGCATGATAGTTGCAGATGATCAAGGTCAGTTATCTTGCAACCAAACTAGTTGGCTTATTCTCACAATTGCAGTTTTGAAGTCTTGTAAAAGTGACAAAAACCCATTTGCTTGATATGAATTATAAATTCAGAGGAAACGTAACTCATCTAATGTGCTATCTTACATTCACGCAGATGTTTAAAGCATGGGGGTCGTTGAATTCCTACTCTAAACTTCTCTCCATAACCTAATGATTTATTCATATAATTGGAGTGACATTCCAGGTCTCCCAAGGCATAGTTTTCCAAGGTCAGCAGCATAAATCTCCACTGGATGAAACCACAACCAGCTAGTATAACAAACAACAAGCTGGGTTTTCACAGCCTTACTTGCAGAGTAACTATCCATCACCCTTTTAATGCACATAATATAAACATGATCCATGAGCTTCTGGGTGGTGTATTACACCTTTTCAAAACCATTTGCATGACTTTCTTTGCTTGTTCATTTTTGACCTTATAGAGGTTTACAAAATGATGAGGGGCATGGATAGGGTAAACAGGCAAAGTCTTTTTCCTCGAGTCGGGGAGTCCAGAACTAGAGGGCATAGGTTTAGGATGAGAGGGGAAAGATATAAAAGAGACCTACGGGGCAACCTTTTCACAAAGAGGGTGGTACATGTATGGAATGAGCTGCCAGAAAAAGTGGTGGAGGCTGGTACAATTGCAACATTTAAGAGGCATTTGGATGGGTATATGAATAGGAAGAGTTTGGAGGGATATGGACCGGGTGCTGGCAGGTGGGACTAGATTGGGTTGGGATATCTGGTCGGCGTGGACAGGTTGGACCGAAGGGTCTGTTTCCGTGCTGTACATCTCTATGACTCTATAATTCTGGATTATCACACTGACCAAAGAGTCTTTTCCAAACTATGTTGTCAATTATAACACAGTTATGATTTATCTTTAGAGCAAACATGATAATCATGTTGTACAAAATTCAGTAAAGCATTGACCTCATTCAAAAAGATAGAGGGGGCTCTCCCAGAGAGGGCTAAAGGGAAATGGGTAGAGCCTCTGAACCATGATTGTAACTTTCTACCCCAAATGAATGAGCATGTTCATTAGAAGCTAAGGACCCTTAAAAAAAATTAGAATAAGGCATTCTACACCATCCCTCCCCAGAACATGAAAGAAGACTGCATGGTAATATCATCATTGCCTTCTCATATTAATGGGATAACGTACTTTTAGAAACACACAGATTTTGAATTGATTTGATCGCTCAAATAACCTTTCCTAGTCCTATACTTTAATACGTCACAATTTCATTATGACAGTCCCTCCTGCACTATGGAATTACGTGTTAGAAAAGACAAAATAATTGGGAAAAGCTGCAAATACTGGAAATCTGAAATAAAACAGGAAGAACTGCAAACACAAAGTGGATCAGTGAAGATCTATGAAAAGGAAAGATGATCTGATATTTCAGGAGTGTACCCTTTATCAGATTAAAATCTAAGACATTAATGGGCCTTTTATTAAGTTTGGAAAGACAGAGGTAAAGTGGGCCTGAAGGTAGGGAACCAGATTCATCTGATCAGCATTTAAGAGCACGGGAGATAATATTAAATAACTTGACTATTTAACAGAAAAAAAAAAGTGGCAATATAAAAGATAATAACTGAGACAATGCAGTATTAGAGAAAGGATGAAAGAATGGGAAGACAGTTTGGGTGTGCTGAAATGAAAGAGAAGCCCATATTTAATAAAAGCATGAGAAATAGAGAAAAAAGCAAATTTAAAAAGTCTAAACTTGACATTGGTGATGAAAGTCTAAAAGTACAGTACAATATTTGAATAATAGTCCCAGAAGACAGAGAAGTACACAGAGAACTGGATGTGTGTTTTTTAAATGTTTTCAAATAAATATTTTTGAATCTTTTCCACTGTCTTCTAATTAATCAGAGAGGGTATAATGACATTTGTGAGAAAATCGGTTTGGCAGCAATTATTTGCACCAAACTTTTATTCACAATTGGAATTGATAAGAAACAATAAATAACTTTTTCAAAACAAAATCTGTTGTGTCTTGCCTCAATTTCAGCCATTTAGGGCTGATATGAGGAAACATTTCTTCAATCAAGGCTTATGAATGTCTCGAAATCTGTCTCTGAGAGAGCTGTGGAGCTCACTTATTGAGTATGTCCAAGACAGAGGACAATAGACTATTGGGTACAAAGGGAATTAAACAATATGTGGGAAGGTACGATTGAGAAACAGCCATGGTCTTGTTGAATGGTGACCATAGCTCAAAGCACCAAGTGCTGGATTAATGGTGCTGGAAGAGCACAGCAGTTCAGGCAGCATCCAATGAGCAGCGAAATCGATGTTTCGGGCAAAAGCCCTTCATCAGGAATAAAGGCAGTGAGCCTGAAGCGTGGAGAGATAAGCTAGAGGAGGGTGGGGGTGGGGAGAGGACCTACCCCGCTCCTATTTCTTCTCCCTAACTGGTAAGGTTTACTGCAGATTGTATTATGTCCTCAATGAGCTTACTCTTTCAAAAACATTTGATTCTTGTTTGTCTATTGGAACACAAATTTTTTCATGCAGGTTTTTAAAACTTTTTTTTATTAACACTGAAATCAGATACAATAAATCAGTAGCAAATGTACTGGAATCTATCACAGTTATACAATTGAATTAAACTTGAAACAAGGTATAGTATCTTCTGAGAAACTATCTGTATCATAGTGTATTAAATTTAGTGTCACAATTTTTCACAAAACGGTATTACATTTCACAGTGTATATTTGGGTTTCAATAGATTATTTGCAATTTTCATAAAAATTGTCACTTTCAATAAGTCATTTTGATCTTCCTTGAAGTTAATCATTTTTAGGCTTTAACACTGTCATATGTTCAGATTGTGACAGCTCTGTAGGGAGTAGTCAAAGAAAGGATCGCTCTTAACCTTTCCCTCTCTCACCTTTGATTAACTTTGTGGTGGTCATTGAAGCCCTCAGGAGGAGGCAGGTCAACATGAGGAGGATGAGAGAGGTATTGAACCACAGGATGATGATAAGACAGGTGTTGAGGGGGAGGCAGGGATTCAGCAAGAGGGGCACTGCGACTTGATATCTGCAAATAAAATGCCATAATTAGCACTAAATTTATATTATTGTCCAATTAAATTTTCAACACATCTTTATGCTCTCTATCAATGTACTTATTATCTTCAAATGTAAATTTAGAAGGAAACTAAAAGAACACAATCTATCAGATCTATATAGCAGTTAACATTCTGATCGGAACTTGAATTTATAATTCCAATTAAAATTTTTAAAAAGTGTAGAAAATTTAAGAATTATATACCTATGATTTTATGGGCTGGATTTTCCTGTGATCTATGAGGTCCATGTAAAACGTTTGCTCACCAACTCAACTCCAATATGATACCAATTCAGTTTCCTGTACCAACAATCATAGAAATAATACAGAGGAAAATCCATTCTTTGCTGTGGCAGAGACTCACCAATGGTGGATACTGATAAATGGAAGACTTGTGAGGGTCAACTGTGGCCATTGAATGCACATCAGCATCTCTAGCATTTAACACTCGTAGGTAAACCTCAGCACTGCCAACCTAAAAAGAATTAAAATGAAAGAGAACCGTCTATCAATTTTATTGGTACATGAGTAGTTTCTTCTGCCTACTCTCCCTTCTAAAAGCACGATAAGTATTGTAAGCATATTGCTTTGCTATACATATTCATGTAAACAACACATATTTCTTCTTCACCATCTCCTATACCCAAATTCCTGTAAATGGTGCAACTTCTACAATTATAAATAGTTCCTCATGTAAGTTTTAACTAAAGAATCAATTAGAAAATCATTTTTAGAGATCTCTTCATTTGAGTCACAGCATAATTAAAACATTGTTAGAAATTACAACACTTTGGAATGTGAAAAATTGTCATTCAGTTATGTACTGTAAGTATGTAGAAATGACTTAAAATATGGAGAAAAAAAAATCTGGGATCCTTCCCATGATGATATGAGGTCAGATTATTAGCTGGCTTTGTAATGGGGCAAGACTTCAAACTTCAAACAGATTAATTGCCTTCGTCTTTAAATGCTAGAGAAAGAAAACATGTAACTGGAATTGTCTAAATGGTAAATTTTATTTCATTGTAAATTTTATTACACTGAAGATCAATATAACGGCTCTCCAGATTCCACAACCTTTATCATTCTAATTGTGAAGTGCATTCCACAATTCAACAAACATAGGAGGAAGAGTAGATCATTCAGCCTCTTGAACCTGCTGCAATGCTCGAGATCATGGCTGAAAATGATATTGCTACCTCAATACCATTTTCCCACACTATTCCCTAATTCCTTGATGGCATTAAGATCTATGAATCTATCAATCTCTATCTTGAACTTACTCAATGAATGAGTTTCTACAGCACTCTGAAGCAGAAAATGCCAAAGATTCATGCCTCTCTGGATGAAGACTCCTTATCTCAGTCCAAAATGGCCTGCAGTCATTTTGAAACTGTGTCTGTTGGTTCTAGACTCCCACCTTCCAAGCCGGAGCACACATCCTTTCTGCATTTAAACCAGATTCAAATTGGAATTCAGAAGACCCAGATCAAGAACTGAAAAATGACTCGCATTTTAATTATAACAAATTATTATGTGACTGAAGTAGTATGATGTGACATTCACCCACCAAAAGCAAAATCTAGCGATATGACTTAGGAGTAATAACGTGATGGTAGAAATATCATCAAACAGAATTTCAAACTGCATTTGACGTTGAACAATTCAGTAGTTATACTGTAATTTTTATTTGCTGAGCACTCAAATTTCAGCTGAACATGTCCATTTTTAGGACTGAAGGAGGTGTCAGTGTTGTATTGGGGTGGACAAGGTCAGAAGTCACACAACACCAGGTTTATTTGAAATCACAAGCTTTTGCAGCACTGCTCCTCCACCTGACAAATGACAAGCACTCCAAAAGCTTGTGATTTCAAATAAACCTCTTGGACAATAACCTAGTGTCATGTGACTTCTGATCATTTTTAGGAAGATATTATAGAATCATGAAATTATACAATACACAAAAAGACCTATTCAGCACATCGTTTTTGTGCAAGCTGAAAGAGTTAACTAATTAATTCCACTCTTCTGGTCTTCTCCCATTGCTTTGATAATTTCTCCTTGTAAGTATAGATCTAATTTATTTCTGAAAGCGGTGACTGAATCTACTTCCATCACCCTTTCAGTTAGTGCATTATTTTGAATTGGAGGTTTCAGGTTTTAATTGAGTGGCAAGTTGATGACTGATAGTGGAAATTTAGTTACTTTTCACACAAAAGGTGATCAAGTGATAGAATGAAATTCCAGAAAGCAGTGATTTTGGTTGATGAGTTCTGCACACCTCAACAAAAATAGGCTGAATGGCCTTCCTCATTTTTGCAATCAGCGTAACAGTTCCTCGGGGTTGTGAATTCTCTGCCCTGAGTCTTCATGTGACTGAACAATCCATTTCTCAACCCACAGATCTTCGAGCACATGGAGCAAGGTGTCACAATGAGGTATTTAGATGTGGAGTGTAGAATGATTCCTCTGCTTTCCTTTTCTGCTGTTTCACTGCCTCTTCTTAAAGGAGCTTAGCAGAGACTTTGCAGGGGCTCAGCCTGAATGCTCGTGGAGCTGGATTTAAGGACACTTTTGTTTGTTCAATCGTCCTCCCATTGGATCTGGATGATATATTGGATGTGTTGTTAATGGAATTTCTGTAGCTCTCCTACATGTCTCTGATACACAGCTCAGTCTCTCTGTCGGGTAGGACTGTGGTGACTTCAACTGCTTTACAAGGACTTCTGTTTTCTTGCAGGGTTCTTTGTTGTCAAACACTACTTGATTCTGTAATGTGGTTTGTAGACGGCTGAGCTGGCACAGTTGATCTGGTGTTGAGATCTCCTTGATAATGGTATACTTTGATGGAGGTGGTTGACAATGTATGGGAAGAGTCAAAATATTCCAGAGTTTCTCCTTCAACAATATAGGAGGTGGAATATGTAGCTGACCATGTGTAGATGAGGATATGAGTTTTGTTTCAATAACATTTAACCTGCAATACCACTCTGTGATGAAGAAGATATAGCCTATTGTGTTACTTTTTTAACTTTGGTAAATGTAACTACTATACCTGAGGAATTCCATTGAGCTGGCCAGTTGTGAGCGATGGTCTTACTGGTAGACAGCGTATTGGAACCTTCCAGCGTCCACTGATGACCTGATTGTGATCATCAAATATATCAATCTTCGCCCAGCCCCTAGAAACCAGGCGCTGGATTTCCTGGCCATATGGATCAAAGCCCCCTGCAGCTTGGAGTTCAATTACTAATGAGACTCCTGGGGAAGGACGGACTCTAACAGCAGATACAAACAAATGAAAATTAGAAAAATTGCATCCTTGACCTTTTTCTGTTTGAGACCTTTGAATACATTTTTTTGGTTAAGTCTGAGTCATATTGAGATTTTTGGAGGTTTTATTCACCTTGAGACCTACTGAGTTCTTTTGCCATATCTTATCAAATGTGCTCCATTTCTTACATTTGAATGAAGCTCCCAGAAACAATCAGTGAATAACTGCTGATAGACCAACATCCCTTTGAAAATCCTCTGTACACCTGGTACAACAAACCCGAAGACAGGCTGCCCATGTCACAAAGCCAACATGGCTGACACTCCAATGCATGTGTGACCCTATCCTTCTACTCTAGCTGCAGTTTAAGATGGTCATTATCCAGTAGCTGAACACCATGTATAGGCAAGCAAATGGACAACTACAAACATGGGCTTTTATTTACAGAAAGCAAAATGGAACACAAACCAAACCAATAGAAGTTGACTTTTGCCCCAACAATGCAAACCATACTTTGGCATTATGACCAAAGAATATTTTAGTTCACAATTATCTGCTTGATCCAGCTCACATCTATTGCAAGGAATTGTCAATAAGATTCTGTCTGCCTTGTAACACCCTACCAAGCTGAGCTGTGCCTTCGCCCTTTCTCTCAGAAGATTGCTCATGCTCCTGCTCCCCCTAATTCCTCAGCATCCAGTACATGGGTTCATTGCCTGCTCGAATTATGGAACAACACACCAGGATGATGTGGCACACTCTCTCCAGACTATACTGGAAGGCCCCTTCCAGATTGGTCCAAGCAGAAGGACTGTATCCTCAACAGTCATTTACTCTGTTCCGCCGTGGCCCTGACTGAGGCATGGGCTGCATTATATTTGCGTCCCTCATAAGTCAGGGGATTGTGCAATGTTGTTACAAGCCATCATCGAGGTGGGTAGCCCTTGTCTGCCAGTAACCCACTTTGTAGGCAGCTGGACCCTCAAAAACAACAGGTATGTGAGAGTGCTCCAGGATATAGGAGTCATGGTAACAGCAAGGATAGTAGGCACACACTCTACAGAAAGTGGTAGCAGTGATCATAGATCACCTTGACATTATTTGAATGGAACCACTTCCTTGTTGGTGGATTTCACAGTGTTGTCAGATGGCCCTCTCAGTACATGCAAACGATAGCATCCTACACCTCAGGCAACCCATGTATTCTCCCAAGTCCAACAACTGTGTCCAGTTCGGGTCACCCAGTTATACGAAGGGTGTTATCGATCCTGAGAGGGTTCACAAGAGATTAACCAGTATGTTGCCAGACATGAAAGGTTTGAGTTATAAAGAAAGGCTAGATAGGCTGGGACTTTTTCACTGGAACTAAGAGGTTGAGAAGGGATCTTATAGAAGTTTATAAAATAATGAAGGGTATAGATAGAGTTAATGGTACTTGTCTTTACGACGGGGGATTTCAAGACTAGGGGACACGTTTTTAAGGTGAGCGGAGTGAGATTTAAAAAAGACATGAGGAGCAATTTTCTTTCTACTCAGATGGTGGTTTGCGTGTACAACGACCTTCCAGAGGAAGTGGTGAATGTGGGTACGATTACAACATTTAAAAGGCATTTGGATAAGTACATGAATAGGAAAGGTTTGGAGGGATATGGGCCAGGAGCAGGACGGGTTTAGCTCGGGATTATGTTTGGACTGAAGGGTCTGTTTCTGTGCTGTATGACTCTATAATTTTCTATAATTCTCCTCACTAGTGCACACTGATGCAATGTGAACAGATCTATTTCAGATACAAAATATTTCTATCATATGTCCATTACCTTGGTACTGGCTGCTTTGCAGATAATATTCCAAAGTTGCCTTTGAGTCCTTCAGACAAGTAGTGAGGTCCAACTCCCACTTCACAGTACACTGCAGGTAAGGCAGATGGCTTCCCCATCTCGTGACCATTATTGTACAAACCAGTAACCAGACGGATGAGGCGATAGGTTGGGCCAAGGCCAAGAAGAAAATCATAAAAGACAACAAACCCTGCTCTGGAATCAAAAATATTAGTCATAAAACAAGGCATTCTTTAAAAGTTAAATTCAAGGATAACTTGGGAGATAAAATATCAGACGTGTTGCAGCAGAGGAGCCATGTGTTACACCTGAAGGCATTATTTCAATATCCTGTTCAATGGTGCAAAGCGTCATTTCAAATGCCCCAAGTGCATTGTTATATTTCCAATGCTTTTGAGCTGGCATGATGCCAGTTGGAAATTATCTTGTATTGTGTAGGGTAGACAGTGTAATTATTTCTTTCATAACATTAAACATGAACAGAAGTACTTCTTGGCTTTTAGATCAGTTTTTTGAATAAAAGGTCTCAGCACAGCAAAGAATTAAAAGGTGGTGGCCTCAGAAGATGTTTTTCATCTTTAAATCATTTGGATATTGGAACCGCTGTGAGAGATTACCTCATGTATTACCTGTTGTAAAAGTACTTTGATGTAGGATATATTGGGTAGAAGAGTTAACTGCACACTTTCCGTGCTGTACATCTCTATGGCTATAGACATGAAATTCAAGCGCACATTTATTGAGCTAATCTGATATCAGGAAATGAATTAACTCAATGTAAATTTATTTTCATCGGATTTTCTCACTTCTATCAGTATATAGGTAATCAAGGCAACCATCACTTCGACTTCACTGTTTTCCTCTGCCCTTGCTATTCTCACCTTGATTGAAAAAATGGCTCACAAGATGGTGACACACACTTTCCCTTTCCACTATTAAGAAGCATCGGCCTCAAATCAGAATGTCCTCGGTGCCATGACCTGTTCAAGAACTGAAAAAGACTTCTTTTGGATAGGGAAAGAGTAGTGGAGAGATCTGGAGGCCAAAGTTAGCGTGCAGGCTAAGCTGCAATACTTTCTGAAGTTCCCCAAGTCCAACACCTCATCACAGCAACTCAATGAAAAATCATTGAAGTCAATCAGACTTTTCCTTTCATGACATTTTATCCTGATATGAATCACTGGGCTTCTGTAGAGTTAAACTCAGCAGAGCATGTAGGACTAAACTAATCTCATTCTATCATTTTTCTTATTCAGCAGTAATAAGGAGTTTCTGAGTCGGCAAGAGTTAAAAATCACACAACACCAGGTTTTAGTCCAACAAGTTTATTTGGAATGACTAGCTTTCACAGCGCTACTTCTTCATCAGGTTCCTGATGAAGGAGCAGTGCTCCAAAAGCTAGTACTTCCAAATAAACTTGTTAGACTATAACCTGGTGTTGTGTGATTTTTAACTTTGTCCACCCCAGTCCATCAGCAGCACCTCCACATCGAGATTTCAAGAGGCAAAGATGAAAGTCTGAGCAGCTTGAAAATGCATCAGTAGTCAGTCTTGCCATGGTATTTAAAAGGAAGATTGAATAGAGAGCCTTAGGGTACAAATCTTGCATAATAGTTGGCCCCAGCTTAAAATGGAAGTACAAGTCAGTTAAAGCACAGCATGAAAACTGAGAGTTTGGTAGTTTGCCATCTCTCTGCTATCTGATCCATGACAATTAAAGAAGACGACAAATAACACTGGGCATGGACAACATTCAAAATATGAAAACTTAGTTCAGTGGTGGAAATGGCCATTCACAACAAAAATTAAAGTATAACTATGGTATGCCATGATATAGCCTAGGTCTGAAAGATGAGCTTTTAATGAATCAGGGAAAGCATCAATGTACAATGGTGTGTGATGGACCAATTGGATGCTCAGAGGATAGAAATAATTGAATGTGCAAGATGCAAAAATATTGCTACTTACGCTGGGTCATAAGGTGCAGGTCCTAAAACATCTGGAGGATCAAGTAAATGTTTGGCAATCATTGGTGTTTGAGGTCTGGCATGGCTCTATAAAAGTTATAGATTAAAGTTTTCAAATTGTTTGTGAATTCTTCAACTTCATCACAAGGTGAAACACACCAGCATGGTCAGCTATCCTACATAGACAATCTGCACACTAAATATCAATATGAACATTTTCAGATTAAGTTTAGCATGGATTTGATATAGAGCAAACTTAGTCTTTTTTTGCCCAATGCCATATGCCTTAATCCTAGGCTACCACCTAGTTTTTGCTTTGCTGCATTTTCTACCATAGTACTCCTTGTTGTTTCTCAATGATACTGAAAACATAAAGACTGTGAGCAGCTTTGAGTTGTAAACCTTTGACTGAAAACAAAAATTGCTGGAGATCACAGCAGGTCAGGCAGCATCTGTGAAGAGAGAGTAAGCTAATGTTTTGAACCTAAATGACTCTTCATCAGAACTGGCATAAAGTGTGGAAGGGACAACATTTATTCATTAGTAGAGGGTAGGCAGGTTGGAGTGCTGGAGGAGAGAGGGTGCTGATAGTGCAGATTAAATGATCACGATGTGAAAAAGGCAGAACAGTGGTGTTTAGATTAGAGTGGTGCGAGAAAAACACAGCAGGTCAGGCAGCATCCGAGGAGCAGGAAAATTAACGTTTCAGGCAAAAGCCCTTCATCAGGAATAGAGGCAGGAAGCCTCCAGGGTGGAGAGATAAATGGGGGGGATGTAGCATAGAGTACAATAGGTGAATGGGGGGGTGGGGATGGAGGTGATAGATCAGAGAGGAGGGTGGAGTGGATAGGTCGTAAGGGAGATTGGCAGGTAGGACAGGTCATGAGGTGGTTTGTCTAACTGCCAAACTGGTTCCTCTGGAGTGGGGGAGGGGAGAGGGGACATGGTGACAGAGAATGTAACAAGCTGTGAACCTTTCTTCACTGGATTCAGGAAATCATCTACTCGACAACAAATTTTATTTCATAACAGGAAATTTTCGTCTGATCATTCTGGGTTAGCTGTAAACTAAGATTTGTGGTAAAAACATCTGCAAGGTAAAGGATTAGCTGCAGAGAAGAAACCACAGAGTGTCAATACATTTTTAAAAACTTATACTTTGAGACAGGATGGGGCAGCATGATCATCTGTACATTTTTATGAAAATACCCACAAATCAGTGTCACGTTATACTACATGTTATGATGCAATTGAGTGAAATTGCTGAAATCAAAAGATTCTGAATATCAAGACCATGTACGAGTAGTGTGGAATACTATCTAAAATAATGAAAATGTCCACATAATTATTCCAAATGATAATTCTATGGTTATCTGATCAGTTACCCAGTTATGAAATTGTTATAAACATATTAGATTTACTCAAACAACAGCTACTGATATAATATCTCTCCAGAATGATCAGAGCAGCAGGAAATCTTAAAATCTCTCTTGTAATTAAACTGTTTTTTCCCAGCAGAGAAAAGAATTGTACTTACCATGTGAGACCCCTGAGTGTGTTGGTTCAGAGTTGAATGAGTGGGAGGGATTGGGGGTGGGGGCGGAGGTGGAGGTGGGTGCAGATGTTGAGATCTTAACCCTTTTCGCGTTCGCAATTTATTGGCTTCACTTTTCAGCATCTCAATTTCTTCTTGCAGGTCATTGATTTTCTTTGTGTGTTCCCGGTGCATTTCCTGCATTTCCTTTTCCAATTCTGAAGCAAAGCAGTAGAAATGTCGTTATATTTATAACCAATTAAATACAAATACTCCTACGAGTTTATCTTTCCATAACTGGAATATTTTTCTACAACTTGAGGTTCAATAGTGTCCCACAGCATACATGAACATTAGTCCATTTTAAAAAATGGTGGGCGAGGACTGTGACACGAAGAGAAACATTAGATTACCTACAGTGTGGAATGAGGCCATTTGGCCCAAGTCCACACCAACCCTCCAAAGAGTAATCCACCCTACATTTACCTCTGCCTGATGCACCTAACACTACAGGCAATTTAGCATTGCCAATTCACCTGACCTGCACATCTTTGGATTGTGGGAGGAAACCCAGAGTACCCGGAGGAAACCCTCACAGATATGGGGAGAATGTGCAAGCTCCACACAGTCACCTGAGGTGAAACTGAGCCTGGGTCCTGAGCACTGCAAGATAACAGTGCTAATCACTGAACCATCGTGCCACCTAAACATTTTCAAGATATGCTATACAAATATCTATTAAAATGGGCGGCACGGTGGCTCAGTGGTTAGCACTGCTGCCTCACAACGCCAGGGACCCGGGTTCAATTCCAGTCTCGGGCAACTGTCTGTGAAGAGTTTGCACATTCTCCCCGTGTCTGCGTGGGTTTCCTCCGGGTGCTCCGGTTTCCTCCCACAGTCCAAAGATGTGCAGGTCAGGTGAATTGGCCATGCTAAATTGCCTGTGGTGTTAGATGGATTAGTCAGGGGTAGATATAGGGGGGTGGGTTTCTCTTTGGAGGGTTGGTGTGTGGACTTGTTGGGCCGAAGGGCCTGTTTCCACTCTGTAGGTAATCTAATCTAAAATAAAAACAATTCCCATCATTCTTTGCAAAACTCCCCAAAAATCAAAATAAGGTTTTATAAAGAAACTAGACAGATTTTCTCAAGTATAAGGTAATGTCACCATTATCTTAATGGTCCATCGGGTTGCTCCCTCTACAGAAACTTGACTGGAGACAATTTAACCGGAGGGTCACCACATCTCAAATGTGGGGAGAGATTTCAAGGTAGCTTTAGCCAGTGCAGGAATTGAACCCACTCTGATGGCATCATTCTGTTCTGCAAACCAGCCATCCAAACTTACTGTCTCCCTAATGCAAGTCATCGGTCGCTGGATCAATCAGGAACTTTAAGCAGACAGGAAGAATTAAACGCTTTGTCGAAACAATATATGCAACTACCATTGCGGAACATTTGAGGACTCTGGGTCTATACACAATGGAATGCAGAAGAATGAGAAGAGATCCAATTGAATGATACAAAAGTCGGAGGAATTGCGGATGATACAAAAGTCGGAGGAGTTGTTGACAGTGAGGAAGGATGTGGCAGGTTACAGCGGGATATAGATAAGCTGCCGAGCTGGGCAGAAAGGTGGCAAATGGAGTTCAATATAGCTAAGTGTGAGGTGATTCACTTTGGTAAGAGTAACAAAAAGATGGGGTACTGGGCTAATGGTTAGATACTTGGTAGTGTGGATGAGCAGAGGGATCTTGGTGTCCATGTACACGGATCTTTGAAAGTTGCCACCCAGGTAAATAGTGTGGTGAAGAAGGCATATGGCGTACTGGCTTTTATTGGTAGAGGAATTGAGTTCCGGAGTCCTGAGGTCATGTTGCAGTTGTATAAGACTCTGGTGCGGCCGCATCTGGAATATTGTGTGCAGTTTTGGTCGCCATACTATAGGAAGGATGTGGAGGCACTGGAACGGGTGCAGAGGAGGTTTACCAGGATGTTGCCTGGTATGGTAGGAAGATCGTATGAGGAAAGGATGAGGCACTTGGGGCTGTTTTCATTGGAGAAAAGAAGGTTTAGGGGTGACTTGATAGAGGTGTACAAGATGATTAGGGGTTTAGATAGGGTTGACCATGAGAACCTTTTTCCACGTATGGAGTCAGCTATTACAAGGCGGCATAGCTTTAAATTAAGGGGGGGTAGATATAGGACTGATGTTAGGGGTAGGTTCTTTACTCAGCGAGTCGTGAGTTCATGGAATGCCCTGCCAGTAGCAGTGGTGGACTCTCCCTCTTTATGGGCATTTAAGCGGGCATTGGATAGGCATATGGAGGATAGTGGGCTAGTGTAGGTTAGATGGGCTTGGATCGGCGCAACATCGAGGGCCAAAGGGCCTGTACTGCGCTGTATTCTTCTATGTTCTATGAAACTTAGAGAATACTGAATTGCCTAGGTAGAGTGGACATTAGGAAGATATCTCCATTAGCAGGAGATACTAGGACACAAAGGCACAGCTTTAGAGTAAAGGGAAAACCCTTTTGAACAGAGATGAAGAGAAACTTCTTCAGCCAGAAGGATGAATCTACAGAATCCATTGCCACAGAAGGTGGTAAAGGTCATGTCATTGAGTATATTTAAGACATATGTAGATAGATTCTTGATTGTTAAGGGGATCAAAGGTTAAAGGGAGAAAGTGGGACAGTGGGGTTGAGAAACTTATCAGTCATGATTGAATGGCAGAGCAGACTAAATGGGCTGAATAGCCTAATTTCTGCTCCAATGGCTTATGGTCTATAGCAATAATGAACCATACATGGCAGTTAGAGATATACAATGTTGGTTTCAACTATAGTTGTGACTATAGATGGTGTGTGATGTAGAATATTCAACATACGCAATTATTAAATCTTAAAAAAAACAAAAATATAATCCTAACCTCCTGTTGTCACATTTTTATAATTTATGAATTCCATTCTAAAGGAGCATGGAAAAGGGATTAAAAATTGTCATACCATCTAGATTCCATTGGCTAAGAGGAATTTTGAAGCAAAATCAACTATAACGTTCAAAAAGGAAGTGACTATATATTTCAAAAAAGTAAATATGCAAGCTATGTGGAAACAACAAAAAAAAGGATCAATTGACTGTCTCTTCCAAACAATTCTAGAGACACAATAGTCTTCTTTTGCGATGTATAATTCCATAATTACCCTGTTCCACCTATATTGAAACCATAGTATATCAATGTTAAGTCTCACAATTCCTTAGCCTGTAATGCAGAGGAGATCGACACTTCAATCAGCTGTCCACCTCAAATTGCTATTTAACTATCAACTAATGATAATTAGTTGATCTTCTGTGGTATTGCTCATGGAGAATTGAGCCCAAGTGTAGCCATCTTGCCAAGTGGAGCTAGAAAGCCAGGAACAACTGGAGTACAGCAGACAGATATCATTGAGATAGTATTTTTAAATTATCTATTCTATCTTTATTTTGTACATACCACTTCCTGTTGACAAATTTCAGGTCTGCACAATGGTTCAGTTTCTTTGTATAGAGGCACAGTCTCCCCTAAGCAGGAATTTATCATAACTGTATAACATAGTCATTCAAAAATAAGACCAAATGGGAGGCAGTAGCAATAAGAACCTTCATTCAATGTACTTCACTTCATGAGCTTTCAAACTCATGTGCATTTTCCCTATCTTCCAGACTGACAGGCATGCTGACAGGTCTCTCCTCGCTTCGCTTTGTCACTTAACAGTGCTAATCTTTCTTTATTTGGTATTTTGTCATCTTGATCCCTAATATGTTATTGTTCTTGGCTTCCTGCTCCTACTATGGTGCCAAATATAAATATATTTGAATAAAACCACATAAGCCTAGAAGCCTCTGCTACCAGTTCCTGCAGTGGCAGCAGTCCACTGTGGATCCTTCAGGAACACTTCCGTTCCATCAAGCTCCACAAAGTTACATTTTACACAATCACCTGACAGTACATCTGCTGATGTGGAGCTGCCGGTGTTGGACTGGGGTGGACAAAGTTAAAAATCACACAACACAAGCTACTAATCTAATGCAAAGCCATGCTGATATTTAAGATTCAACCAATGATTATCTGCTGTAGTGCTATGCAATCGTACAACCTGTCCTTGGAAATTTGTTTAGAGGAAGAAGGTTCAGAGAATGAAAATATTGGTTTCTGGAGTTCATGTGGCAAACATCATTGTTTAAAAGGATGATTGAGGTACATGTGGAGTAAAGGACATTTTATTTTTACTGTCAGAACACCAACTGAGAATGTGTTAGATTACTTACAGTGTGGAAACAAGTCCACACTGACCCTCCGAAGCGCAACCCACCCATACCCCTACATTTACCCCTTACCTAACACTACGGGCAATTTAGCATGGCCAATTCACCTGACCTGCACATCTTTGGACTGTGGGAGGAAACCCACGCAGACATGGGGAGAATGTGCAAACTCCACACAGTCAGTCGCGGAGTCGGGAATTGAACCCGGGTCTCTGGCGCTCTGAGGCAGCAGTGCTAACCACTGTGCCACCGTGTTAGTGCATGAATTGCAGAGGTATGCAGGAAAGCTCATTAAATATAATCATTCACTGCTAGAGGAATGCAATACAAAGACATAAAGGTTACACAAGCCTCTTGTAAAACCATATCTGGAGTATTGTGGGTTTTTATATTTCTAACAAGCTTTCTCTCATACTCTAATTTGCCTTATTTATTTTTGCCATTCTTTGCTGGGTTTTTTTCTGTCTAATCACCAGTTTTGGCACAATTCTATATGCTTTCTTTTAGCTTGATACTATCTCTAAAGTTTTGAGATAACCATCAAAAGGTATGACTGTCCTTTAGAAATGTGTTTTACTTATTGGAATTTGCCAATTAACTTTAGCTAGCTCTACTTCATGCCCTTGTAATTGTCCTTATTTAAGATTGTAAAATAGTCTCATATCCACTCCTCTCTCTTCCCCTCCACCCCTCCCCCTCTCCCTCTCTCAAACTGAATGCAAAATATTATGGTTGTTGTTAAGTAGGGAGTGCCGTCACTATGAGATCATTAATTAATCCTATCTCATTGCACAGTACCAGGTCTAGTGTAGCCTGCTTTCTGGTCACTATAGAATATTGTGTTTAGATTAGATCAGAATACTTACAGTGTGGAAACAGGCCCTTTGGCCCAACAAGTCCACACTGACCCGCCGAAGCGCAACCCACCCAGACCCATTCCCCTACATTTACCCCTTCACCTAACACTACGGGCAATTTAGCATTGCCAATTCACCTGACCTGCACATTTTTGGATTGAGAGAGGAAACCGGAGCACCCGGAGAAAACCCACGCAGACACGGGGAGAATGTGCAAACTCCACACAGGGAGGTGGGATCTGAACCCGGGTCTCTGGCACTGTGAGGCAGCAGTGCTAACCACTGTGCTGCTCAAAAACAGTCTATGAATTCCTCATCTAGGCTACCTTTGCCCACCTGACTTTTCCAATATATATGCAGATTGAAATCTCTCGTGATTATTGCAATATTATGCTGACAAGTTCCATTATTGCTTCCTTTATGATCTACCCAAACATGTGGTTGCTGATAAAGGGCCTAGCTACCACTCTTGGAAGTCATTTTATTTCCCTTTATCGTTTGTCATCTCTATCCAAATCATTTCCATATCCGAGTTTCCCGAACCTATGCCATCACACTATATGGTGCTAATGTGAGACTTAAATGTGAGATTTAAAGCTAATGCTATCTTTATCGTCAAGTTTGACGCAGAAAATGGCAGTGCAAGAGATGTTCAAGGTAGGAGGAGTGCGAAATGTGGATAATTATGGATCCACAGGATATCCAAGTTGACACACTAAACAAGGAATATGCTAATTGTTGGGAAATTTACATTTGTGTGTCTGTATTTGAGTAGCAATTGACCACAAGTCTCTGTATCAGTGAGATGAGGAGGAGCATTCTGTTCTGAATATAAACCATATATACAAGGTAGTTATACACATATCTAAAGTTAACTCCATACCATTCCCTGGTCATGATAAATGGGATACACTTAAGGTACGCATAAGCGGATTGCAAGACCCTCATTGCTCTTTAACAATAGGACACAGCAGTCGAGTAAAGGACCAAACTTGAGTAAAGGACAAGGTATCGTGCATTTGGAGATTGTGAATGACTGCCGACGTAGCCGTTGCCAGAGTCTATCTGAAATATTTAATTACATAGATACCATGGAATTAGGAATTTAATTATGCAGGTCATGAGAACGATTAATTGATAATGACCAATGCCAAAAGAGTTTATGATGTTAATTCTTGGTCTTGTTTTCCTTGAGCAGTTTGTCAGAAAGTTAGTTTTAACAGTTTATTTCCTGCACTGGAGGAGTTTTAGGCCAAATTTCTTGAGAGTTAGGGTTCTCCAAATGTGAACATGAAGCACTGTATTGTCACCGTAGCTATCCAGGGTCAGAGGCTAATACTGTGGGGACACTAGTTCAAAATCCCACAATGGTTGATGGTGAAATTTGAATGAAATCAATAAAATTGAATCAAAAGCTAGAATAATAGCAATAATGTTAACTATTGTAAAAACCCATTTGATTCACTAATCTCATTTAAGGTAGTGAAATCTACTATCCTCATCTGGCATGGCCAGCGTTTAATTCCAAATACACAGCAATATGGTTGAGTTTTAAATGTGTTCTGAAATGGCCTGGCAAACCACTCAGTGGTATCAAACCACTACAAGGTCTGAAGAAAGAAATGAAACACAATAGATAATCCAGTATTAGCCAAGACACAGAAGAAAAAACCTCCCCCTCCTGTAAAGTCCTTGTTCTGAACACCTTTTGGCTTGCGACAAAACTGGGAGCTGTCCCACAGACTAGTCAAGCAATAGCCTGATAATATTCATAAGGTCTGATTCATGAAGAATGACTACGTCCCTGACACTACTAACACCCCATGTTTTTGCCTTGTCCCACCAACAGACAGATTCAGCCAGGCTGGTGGCACAGTTGTAAGTACAGTAGGGAGGTAGATGAGTCAAAATGTGTGATGCTGGAAAAGCTCAGCCAGTCAGGCAGCACACTTTTCCAGCACCACACTTTTCGACTCTGATCTCCAATATCTGCAGTCCTCACTTTCTCCTAGTGGGGAGGAAAATGCCTTGTGAATCCTCAACATTGACTTTGAACCCCATGAACTCTCAAGGCATCAGGACAAACTTGGGGCAACGAAGCCTAGCAATTTGCACAAATTCTGCTTCTTCAGCTGATGAATCAGTACTGCTCCACATTGAACACCAACTGGAGAAAGCAGTGACAATAGCAATGGCACAGAAGGTAGTCTAGGTTGGGGACTCCAGGGTCCATTACCAAAAGTGACTCAGCAGCATCACCAGGTAAAAGCCCTTCATCAGGAATGAAGGGCTTTTGCCCAAAACATAAATTTTTCCTGCTCCTCGGATGCTGCCTGACCTACTGTGCTTTTCCAGCACCACTCTAATCTTGACTCCAATCTCCAGCATCTGCAGTACCAACTTCTGCCTTGCATCACTAGGTAGTTGAGCCCTAGAGGATTATGCCTATGCCTGGTATGTGGTTGTGAGGAAACAAACAAAAGGGAAAAATGTACTTATTCTCATCGATTTACCTACATGACAGTATTGGTTGGTGTGACTACTGTCTTGTGGAGACCATGTTGTGTCTTCACACTGAGTGTTGCCTACATTGTCTTTTAAGGCAATATGACTATGCTGAATGGAATCGATTTCAAACAGATCTAGCAACTCAAGACAGGACATCCATGAAGCACTGTGGAGCATTGGCAGCAACAGAACAACACTCCAACACAACCTGCAACCTCATGCCTAAGCAGATCATCCACTCTAACATGACCACCAACCCGGAGAATCAACTCTTGTTCAACGAAGGGTGCAGAAGGACATGCCAGAAGCAGTACCAGGCATATCTAAAAATGAGGTCTCAGGCTGCTGAAGCTATAGCACAGGACTACTTGTGAGTCAAACAATGTAATTAGTATACAATAGAATTTGGTGTTTCCACAATCAACAGATCAGGTCTAAGCTCTGTAGTTCTGCCACATCCAGTCACGAATGCTGGTGGAAGATTAAACAACTCTGTGCAGGAGGAGACTTCATAAATATCCCCATCTCAATCATGAGGGAGCCCAGTACATCAGTGCAAATAACAAGGCTGAAACTCTTACACTTCACCCAACAGTGCAGAGGGGATGATCCATTGCAGCCTCTCCCTGAGGTCTCCCACACCACAAACATTAGTCTTCAGCCTCAGTTCAATTCATCCCATGTAACATGGAGGAACAGAAAAGGCCCAGGATAGATTAATTTTATTCATTCACAGGATGAAGGTGGGACTGGCTCGGCCAGCATTTATTGCTCATCCCTAATTGCCCAGAGAGCAGCTTAGAGTGAACCACGTTCCTGTGGGTCTGGAGTCACATGCAGATCAGACCAAGTAAAGATGACAGCTTCATTATCTAAAGGACATTAGTGAACTAGAGGGGCTTTTTCAAAGAATTGTCTTATTGTCATCATTACATTCTTAATTCCAGATTTTCACTGGATTTGAACCCAGGTGTCCAAAACGTTACCCGAGTCTCTGGCTTAATAGTCCAATGATAATATCACTTGGCCATTACCTCCCATACTGCTATGATTATGGGCCTGACATCATTCCAACAATAGAACTGAAGACTTGTGCCATTACCTCCCATACTGCTATGATTATGGGCCTGACATCATTCCAACAATAGAACTGAAGACTTGTGCTCCAAAACTAGCCACATTCCTCTTCAAGCTGTTTGAGTACAATTACAACATGGACATCTGAGAAGCTTGACAGTCTTTGCGATGTTCTTCCTGAAAAGGTGACAGAAGCAGTATCTTTGAATATTTTAAGGCAAAGGGCAATAGAGTCTTGTGAAGCAATGGGTTGAGAGGCTATTAGGGATGGGGGAATTCTGGATTTGAGGTTACAGTCAAATTTTATTAAATGGTGCAGCAGGCTCGAGAGGCTGAATGGCCTACACCTATTCCTAATTTGTATGTTGGTATGTTCATATTCCTGAAGAAGGGCTTATGCCCGAAACGTCGATTCTCCTATTCCTTGGATGCTGCCTGACCTGCTGCGCTTTTCCAGCAACACATTTTCAGCTATGTTCATATCTACCCAGTAATGCAGGAAATTGGTCCAGTATATCGTGTGCACAACAGCAGGACAAGTCAACTCAAACAATTACCACCTCATGATCCACTCTCAATCAACAACAAAGAGACGGGAGGCATCGTTAATGATGTTATCATGTGGCATTTACTCATCCAAAACACTCACTGATGCTCAGTTTGGGTTCTGCCAGGGCCACTCATCTCCTGATCACATTACAGTATCAGTGCAAACATAGAAAACGAGCTGACCTCGAAGGGAACAGGAGGGTGGCTGCCCATGACATCAAGGCTGCATTTGACGGAGTGTGGCATCAAAGACCCCTCACAAAACTGGAGTCAATGGGAATCACAGACAACACTCTGCACTCGGTGGAGTCCAACCTAACATAAAGGAAGATGGTTATGATTACGGAGATCAAGCATCTCAGCTCAAGAGCATCACTTCAGGAGTACCTCAGGGAAATAGCCTAGGCTCAAATATTTTCAGCTGCTTCAATTTTCCTTCCATTATAAGGTAGGAGGTAAACATCTTCACTAATGATCGCACAATGTTAAAAATATCAGTTTATCCTTAGAGACTGTTCCCAAAACGATCTGGATCACACCCAGGCCTGGTCTGATAACTAGCAAGTACTTTTCACCTCACAATGCTGGGAAATGACAAGCTCCAACAAAGCAGAAACCAAACATCGCACCTTGTTATTCAATGGTATTACCAACACTGAATATCCTATTAGGAAAATCTTGGGGGTTGCCATTTGAGCCATATCATATATGTGGTGAGAAGATCAGGTCAGAGACTAAGAATCCTGTGGCAAGCATCTGATCGCCTGACTCCCCAAAGCCTGCCCACCAACTAGAAAGCACAAGTCAGGAGTTTGATGGAATACTGTCCAATTGCCTGGATATATGCAGCTCCAACAAAAGTCAAGAAATTTAACATTATGCAAGACAAAGTAGCTGACTTGATTGGTATCACATTTAACACCAGGAACACTCACTCCCTATACCAGTGATGCATAATCACCACAATGTGTCTCATTTACAAAATGCTCTGCAACAACTCATCAAAATTCCTTCAAAAGCACCTTCCAAACCTCTGACCTCTGCCATGCGGAAGAACAAGAGGCAGCAGATACCTGTGAATATCTCCATTTCCAAGCTTCCCTCCCATGCACCATCTAGACTAGGAAATATGTGAATGTTTTCTTCAGTCTCACTGGATCAAAATCCTGGTGCACCCCTCTTAATGGAATTGTAGTTACCTATGGACTATAATAATTCCAGAAAGTAACTCACCAATAATTTTTTTTAAGGGCAACTAGGGATGGGAAATAAATGATGGCCTTGCCAGTGGTTTGCATATCCTATCAATGAATTTTAAAAATCTTGTCTATTTTTCGTAGAATGGATTTGAATGAAAAGTTAATTTTAAGGATTCTGTTTTTTAAAAAGTGTGCTCATACATGTTTAAAAATAAAGGCATAAATATCCAATGCAGATCACACAAAGACATTAAGTGAATGAATGATTTATTGTCAAACATCTAGGGAGTTACAGTGAAAAATGCTCTATCACCATTATTAGGCACCAATTTGAGATACAAAAGAGTAAAAAGTACTTAAATAAAGTTCATCTTCATCGGTCAGGGGTCCCAAATGCAGCTCCCAGACCTCTGCAAGGTTCCTGTTCCGGGTCTCCCGCAGCCAGGGGCTCCCCTCTGGGCACAGCCATTGATGCACTTGATGACTGGCCCCTGCTGAATGAGTCTCTGCTCTGGGTCTACCGCAGCCAGAGGTCCCCCACTTGCTAACACTGCAGCTGCTGCCCTGCCACTATTAGTAATAAGTAAAACAAAATACTGGAAATGTTCGGATGAGGGAGTATCTATGAAGAGATGCAGAGCTATTGCTTCAGGTGGATGTTTTTCATTAAAACACAAAGACATTGTTGCTACATGCCTGGGCTATGCGACAAGTTGGACCAAATGACATACTCAAGATAATCTGCTTAAAGGAGTAAGCAACACTGATGTAACAAAGATCATATATTTGCTGTAAAACCTGAATTTGTAACAGCTCATCTATGGTATCCTGCCTGTTCAGCCTGTAACACTCATTGACAAAGTTCACACCAGTGCAAATGAGAGGGCTGCAGTTTGTGTTAAATGTGCCTCAACAATGTGCTAATGCTTTCAGGAGAGAAAAATATAGGAGACAATTAGTGAGAATCATTAGGATCAATCGGAATGAATATTTTATTTGGAAGAAGACTGAAATAAAGACAAATATTAAGCTCTTCTTACCTACATTCACATCTCCTCCAATGTCTCCAGTTTCCTGGTTCACTATGAACATTCAGGCCTTTAATTGCTCTACACCTTCATTCCTATGTAGGGAAGTCTTGGAGCTCTCTGCTTCTTCCTTTAAAGAGAAACCTAACTAGATCCTATCTACAACACCTTCCCCTTCCTGGCTGAGTTTGATCTTATTTTGAGGAACTTCTCTTTCAGCTTTCTACTCACTTTTGCCCAAATAAAAGTCCTTGCTATGCCTGAGCTTTTTGTGGGATGGGTGGAACATTTATTACTCTTTTCCTAATTACATCCCACCATTATCTGTTTGTTTCGTATACTGGTGACTGCATTAGCTCCACTTCCTGCTTTCACCATGACTCAAAATATTTCATTGACTTTGTTTCTAATCTTCCATCACTTTCACCTGGTCAATCCCTGGCTCTTATCTCCCCTTTTTTTAAATTCTCTGTCTTCATTTCCAGAGATAGACCATCAACTAATATTCAGTACAAAGGCACAGACCCCCATGGCTATCTAAACTAGACTTCCTCATACTCTCCTTGCAGTAAGAATATAATGCCATTTTCCCAGTTGTCCTGGCTCCATCACATCTAATCTAATGATGCAATTTTCCACATCAGTGCCTCAGATAATTCTTCCTTTCCCCTCCTAATCCCTGTTGAACCATAATAGCTTATTTGTTTCCTCCTCACACCCCATCAGCCTGTGTTCAATGAATCATCTTAGACAAATTTCATCAGATCCAGTGTAATGCCACCAAAATACCTTCCCTTCCTTTTCAGCATTCTCAAGGAGACCATTCTCAGCTCAACATCCTAGTTCACTCTGTCACCCAAACACACTCTCCCCATTTTTCTGTGCAAGTACAGGAGACACAACACCTCTCCTTTCACTTCTTCCCTTCTCACCATCCAAAGCTCCAAACACTCCATCCAACTTGTACTCTTTTCAATTTAGTCACTGTGTTGCCCTCTACAGTAGGAAGATCAAACCTAGTCTGTGTGACCACTTAACAGAACACCTCAGTTCAATCCACAAGCACGACCTCAGGTTGACCATTGTTTGTCAATTGAGATCTCCACTGTGCTGTCATTCTGACCTTTCAGTCAATGCCCTTCTACGGTGCTGCTGTGAAATTTCTGACAAGCCCCAAGGAGCAGCTCCCTACCACTGCCTACTAGACTCAATGCTGACAACTTTAACTCACAACCTCTGCCTTGCTCTAGTTCAATGCATTTTTGTTTCTCATTGACTTGTTTCTTTATCTCTTCATGTTGAATTAAGAAGGCTGGCATCACACCTCATCTGGACACAACCTTTGTGTTGTTTTTACTGCACTCATTACCATTCTCTTTAATTTGTGCATCATGAAATCTCTCATCAATTAGTCTCTCCAGTGCTGCACCCTAATACAGACCTTAACCTTTGTACTTCCTGCACCCTCCCCATGCCTTCTTCTCACTTAAAATCTCGAGCATTTCTATCTTTCATGCTGAAAGATAGAACATTCTGATGAAAGATCATCAGACTAAACATTTATTGGATCCACAACCTTAACTTTTCTTTCTGTCCACAGATGCTGCCAGAGCTTTTCCAGCAATTTCTGTTTTTGTTTCTGATTTCTAGCACCAGCAGTTCTTTGGTTTTTATATTAAATATATTTCCACAGATGCTGCCTATTTGCTCAGCACAGACAGCATTTTTTGATTTAATTTCAGATGTTAAGC
Organism: Chiloscyllium punctatum; assembly: GCF_047496795.1. NCBI lineage: Eukaryota > Metazoa > Chordata > Chondrichthyes > Orectolobiformes > Hemiscylliidae > Chiloscyllium > Chiloscyllium punctatum. The sequence goes on along the minus strand of NC_092745.1, from coordinate 95,212,917 downwards.
AAATGCAGTGTTTAAATGATTGAATGGTGGTTGGAATACAATCATTCCTCAACTCCAATAGTATTGAACTGTTATACCAATATGATAACTGATGGGGCAAATAGAATGTAATTTACCTTAAGAGTCAGGGAAACATTTTGCAAAACTTCTCTTCATGAAATTAAAAGAGGTGTAAAGTTCCTGATATAGTGGATCACACATGGCCTGTAGTGTGAACTGGGTTTGTCGATTGAAATGTCCTCTCTCAGTCTAAATTTCCTTAGATCATTAATATTTGTCATTATATTAAGTAAAATGTCATCTTATGAACAACAGACAATTTTTCCTATTTAAATGATATTTTATTAAATGTTCCTAAAGAATACAATCATTAGCAACATAAAAGATTTGGTTTACATCAATTATCCTGATTTTACTACCATTGAATTCAAATAAAATCTTATAATAGCTCAAAATAGACCTAGTTCAAGACGTGATCAATGTACATAACAGTGAGTGACTTACAACATTTAAATTGATACAACTCAGTATACAGTACAGACACAATTAACAAACAGGGGTGTTAATGTCTGAACACACTGAAGCATACATTAATTGCACGCCTTACAATTCAGTATCACTTTTCAGCTCTTGGTTTTGTTTTCTCACATGCTATTGGACTGGAAAGTTACCTTTCTTTTAAAAATAAACAATATACATACAACTATATTATAGCAACTGCAACGTTTAGTGATCACTTAATCAGATCTGTGATTTTCCATCAATGGATTGTCCATCCATGGTTATTCATTATCATGTTAAATTACTCATGAAATGTGTAACCATGTGCATGAGGTTCATTTCTGAGAGCCCAAGACCTACCATCATCAGGGGTCCTCCTCTCTCGCTGAAGCTTTAGTTTTAAAATTTCTTCTTCCAGACGCTGGTTCTCAAGTTCCACAGCTAAAAGCTCAGCGTCTAATGATCTGTGAGGTGACTCATGTTCTGTAATGGGTAAGGATCAAAACAAATCCAGGTAAAATGCTTTTGGTTTATCTCTTAGATAACAATAACTCCTCCTTCTAGAAGTAATTTCCCTAAAAATAAAACAAAGTATATTTTCTAACTGAATAAAGTCAATAGTTATCTTCACATACTTTTCTTTTTCTCCTTTGGTGGCCGTGTAGACTTTTCCAGAAGTTGAGCCTCTGCCTGAAGACCATGCATCTGGGCAAGAATAGCAGGATCATTGCCACCACACTGAAGGTAAACCATTTTCAGTGCACTGGAAAGAACAGGAGAAACCAAGAAGCATAAGTAAAGATGTTACCTTAATGCAGCATGCTAAGACTCTGATTTCAATCTTGCTAAAATCTCTCTGTTGGATTTGTACCAAGAAAGCAATCCCAGAAACACCTGGCCCTGTCTATTCTGCCACCAAATGAGCATTAAGATAGGCAAAAGTGAGGACTGCAGATGCTGGAGAGTAGAGTCAAGATTAGAGTGGTGCTGGAAAACACAGCAGGTCAGGCAGAATCCGAGGAGCTGGAAAATCGACGTTTCGGGCAGGAGCCTTTCATCAGGAAAGGTAAGATACTCAGCTAGAACACCATAACTTCTCTTTTATCAATACAGAAGCTGACTGAGCTGCAATTATCAGCATTTTCTGCTTTAATTTAAAACATTAATACAGAGGGAACTAGACATTTGGTACAGAACTGTCTTGAAGGTAGAAGATACAGATTAGTGGTGGTGGGTTGCTTTTCAGACTGGAGGCCTCTGACCTGCAGTGTATCACACGGATTGGTGCTGAGTCCACTGCTTTTTGTCATTTATATAAATGTTTTGGATGTGGACGTGATCAGTAAGTCTGCAGACAGCACCAAAATTGGGGTGGAGAGGACAGCCAAGGAGGAGGATAGTCAATACCACATTACCTATGTCTAGATTATTTTATTCCGGGGATAAGATACACATTACTGCATAAGGTAAAGAGACCCTTTTGGAGGGAAGATGCACATCATCTATCAACCCTTTTTTGCTTCTTTCAAAGCACTTTTGAGAACGCACACAAAACATTTTAAAACTGTGCCTTCTGGTTCTCCCGATCAGTTTAAGAGTTGGGACAGTTTCTCCCTATCCACTCTGGCCAGAACTCTAATGATTTCAAAATCTCCCTCAGCCGTCTTCTTTCCAGGAAAAACAGTCCCAACTTCTCTCATCTTTCCTCATAACCAAAAAAAAGTGCTTTATCCCTAGAATGTTCTTGTAAATTTCTGTTGCGTCATCTCTATTGCATTCACGCCCCTCACAGAATGTGGTACACAGAATTGCACTCAACACTCCAGCTGAAGTATAATCAGTGACTTATTTTTGTTCATCATAACCTTCCTGCTCTTATGGTCTGTGCCCCTATTTATAAAATCTACAATACTGCATGCTTTCTTAACACCTATCTCAGTCTCTACATTTACTGCTACCTTTAATGAATTATGTACATTTATACCCAGGTCTCTCTGCTTTTGCACATCTTTTATTTTATATGTCTCTCCAGGTCTTTTGGACCAAATTACATCACCAAAGAGATGGGAGCCTGTGGAATTCACGACCACAGAAACTGGTTGAAGCCAAAACATTTTTCAAGAAGGAGGCGGATATAGCACTTGTGGTTAAAGGGGTCAAGGGATACTGGGGAGATCGGGATTCAGGTATTGATCTCGATAAAGAGCCATGATCAGATTCAATGGGGGTTCAGGCTTAAGGGGTTAAATGGCCTACTCCTGTTCCTATTCCTTATGTTTCTATATTACCATACATCGAAATTCATCCATCACCTATCTACCCGTTCCACTAAAATGTCAATGCTCTTGTGAAGTTCTATTCTGTTCTCCTCACAGTTACAGTTCTTTTGTATCATCCACAAACTTTGAAATTGCCCCTTGTACACCAAGATCTAGATTATCTAGATCTAGAATCTCATCCTTTTTAACAGCACTTAAAAGAATCAGAGGAATTAAACAGGATAGACTTCCAAAACATGAAACCAGATGGATCCAACACACCTATAGATTACCAAATCTACATAAACCCTCAATCCCATAGTTTCCCTACCTGGTACACCAACATACAGACTAGCCAAAGAACTCACCAAAAACTAAAACACCTAATTGAAGATTCACTCCACTCCATTCACTCCACCCAGGAATTCCTGAACACCAAAGATACCAAGATAGAGGAGGACAAAATAATGGTTTTCAGAAAGAAACACTGGCATCACTACTAGGAAAACCAGGACCACAAACACCAGACAGCACCAACTTCATCAGCAAAGACAACATCCTCAAACTAGTGGACTTGTGCCTCACCACTTCACATTCAATAACAACCTACAAACAAGTCAATGGAACACCTATGGGATCACCAATATCAGGGCTCAGAGTGGAAGCAGTAATGCAGAGACTTGAACAAGCCGCCCTCCTGACTATCCAACCCAAACTTTGGGTCCACTACATCACAAAACGGAACAAATTAGAGGAAACATACAACACCATCAACAATATCCTGCCTTACAATTCACAAAAGAGGAGAAGAACGACAACAGACTTCCATTCCTAGACGTGACAGTTGAACGTAGAGTTAACAGAGAGCTTCAAGCCAACATCTACAGTAAAACAACACACAAGGGCCAAATACTTAACTACAGAAGCAATCAACCAACACCCACAAACAGAGCTACATCAAGGCACTTCCTTCACAAGTCTGTGTGGGGTACGGTATCAAATGTCTCTTGGAAATCCAAGTTAACTACATCAACAGCTTCCCTTCATCAACCTTCACTATTATGTCTTCAATCTCAGCAACTCCAGAAACTTCCCTTCACAATCCATATTAACTTTTCCAAATCCATCCACATTTATCATGGCACTATTAATTCTATCTTGGATAATTGTTTCTGGAAATTGCCCTTCCTCTGAAGTTAAACTGACTGGTCTGTATTGCTGGACCAATCTTTTTTGAACCAGGGCATAATGTTTATAATTCTCCAGTTCTCCAGTATCACCTCTGAAACTCAGGAAGATTGAAAGATTGTTGCTAGTGTCTCTGCCTTTTCCACGCTCACTCCCTTCAATATCCTTGGATGTTTCTGATCCAGTCCTGGTAGCTAATCAACTTTTAAGTATTAACAGCTTATCAAATATCGCCTCCTTATAAATTTTAAACATTTCTAGTGATTGGGTTCCTCCTCTGTCATGATGGCCTGGGAAGCATTTTACATTTGCCTTTACCAACAAGCTAAGTATTAGTTTAACACCTTTTAGTATATCCCTTTTCTGCTTCTAACTCTTCATTTTATTAAACTTTCATTACTGATGTACTTTTTAAAAACTTGCTGATTTGTTTTCATATTAACTGTCAGCCATTTTTTCATAAATCTACTTTGCATTTTGTAATGCTTTTTCACCTCACTTCCAAACATGCCATGTTCAGTTTGTTTCTCAACTGCATTTACTAATAATCAGAAGTCATACAACACCAGGTAACAGTTCAACGGGTTATCGTTCAACAAGTTCATCAGGTGACCTGGACTATAACCTAGTGTCGCCTGACTTCTGACTTGTCCACTCCAGTCCAATGCTGACACCTCTATATCATTTACTCATTGATACACATTTTCTTCTTTAACTTATTTTTTCCTCTAATTTTCTACATTGCTGTACAATTACTATCATATCATCATTGAATGTCAGCATATTATATCTTTTGCTTAGTATTGCTGTGATGAATGGAAGGGAATTTTAAAAAAAAATCCTGCACAACATGAATTTCTAAATTACTTTGAAAGTTGATTCTCCTTGCTAGCAGTGAGTAAGGCACACAGTTTTACCGTTTGAAGACTGAGTTTATTATTTCCCTTCCCCATCCACACTTTTCTGAATGTTGGAAATTCTGCTGAGATTTTGTCCAAAAAATATGTTAATTGGACTGAACCTTACCAGACGTCTGACGTGGAGGTCAAATAGCTGCGAATTCCACCACAATGACCTTCCATCTGAGGAAATAATCAGAGGAATATCGGAACAGGAGTAGACCATTCAGCCCACCCTGATTAGGGGTAAGTTTACATCTGAGGGATGCTGATTCACAGAATCATAGAATCCCTACAACGTGGACGCAGGCTATTCAGCCCATAGAGTCCACATTGACCTATATCCAACTCCCCTACCCTATTCCTGTAACCCTGCATCTCTCATGCTTAAGCCACCTAGTCTACACATCCGTGGATACTGGGAGTTACTCAGCATCTTTGGACTGTGGGAGAAAATAGGAGTATCCAGAGAAAACCTAACATGTAAACTCCACACAGACAGTCACCCGAGGGTGGAATCAAACCCAGGTGCCGTGAGGCAGTGGCGCTGACCACTGAGCTGCCCTAGTTTATTGACATAGATTGCTTAAAGTTAATAAAACTCATTATGAAGTTGATACTTTCTGTAGGCAATTACATTTTGAACACTTTCTTTCTTAAAGACACACAGTCAGATGCTAAAGAACAATAAATTATTTCATAAATTGAAAATTCTTAAGAATAAATACTTTAAGAACAATAATTACTTTTATTTAATGTTAAAATATTAGTGATTGAGATCTGTAAAATACTAACAGGCATGAATGATATAAACTAGCCATAAAGCAAAGCACCAACTCCTACTTTAAGATTAGAAACTGTCGGATTTTTTAAAAATTGAAAATATTTCTAATCAGGTGTAATATTAAATTGTAACTCAAGCTATGGCAAAATAAAAAGTAATTCAAGTATTTTAGGTCAACACATGCATAGTTAAATAATTAAAAAGTGAATTAGATTCAGTTAAGACACAATTTTGTCATTTCTCAGTGGGTAAACCTGTTGTATTGAAATATACTTTTAAAGTATGGTTTTCTCACCCTATTTCAGTTGATAGGCTATCACCACTGGCAAACGTTACAAAATTAAGTGGCATTTTGTCCTCCTTTTTCTGTGCAGGAGAATGGTCTACAACATTGACTGAATCCTGTTTGATACTAGGACAAGGGAACAAATCAGTGGAATTATATAGAATTGACAACACTGAGTCAAAACATTGATTTCATTCTGGTCAAAATAACAACAGTTCGACTGATTGCATAAGAAATTGAAATACAAGCATAAACCCTTGCCAGACGGAAGTGGTGTCCCACAGGTTCAATATTGGGGCCACAGCTGTTCACTTTATATATTAATGATCTGGGTGAAGGAACTGGAGACATTTTGGCAAAGTTTGCCGATGATACAAAGTTAGGCGGTCAGACAGGTAGTTCTGAGGAGGTGGGGAGGCCGCAGTAAGATTTAGACAGTTTAGGAGAGTGGTCCAAGAAATGGCTGATGAAATCCAATGTGAGCAAATGCAAGGCCTTGCACTTTGGAAAAAAAAGAACACAGGCAAGGACTATTTTATAAACAGTGAGAAAATTCATAAAGCCAAAGTACAAAGGGATCTGGGAGTGCTAATGCAGGATCCTCTAAAGATTGACTTGCAGGTTGAGTTTGTGGTTAAGAAAGCAAATGTAATTAGATTAGATTCCCTCCAGTGTGGAAACAGGCCCTTCGGCCCAACCAGTCCACACCGACCTCCGAAGAGCAACCCACCCAGACCCATTCCCCTACATTTACCCCTGACTAATGCACCTAACACTATGGGCAATTTAACATGGCCAATTTACCTGTCCTGCACATCTTTGGACTGTGAGAGGAAACCAGAGTACTCAGAGGAAACCCACGCAGACACAGGGAGAATGTGCAAACTCCACACAGACAATTGCCTGAGGCAGGAATTGAACCCGGGTCCCTGGCGCTGTGAGGCAGCAGTGCTAACCACTGAGCCCATGTTGTCATTTATTTCAAGAGCGTTGGAATGTAAATATAGCGATGTGCTACTAAGACTTTATAAAGCTCTAGTTAGGCCTCATTTAGAATACTGTGTCCAATTTTGGGCCCCACACCTTAGGGAGGACATACTGGGCACCAGACCGTGTCCAACAGAGATTCACATGGATGATCCCTGGAATGGTAGGCCTAACATATAATGATCATTTAAGGATCCTGGGATTGTATTCATTAGCGTTTAGAAGGTTGAGGGGAGATCTAATAAAAGCTTACAAGATAATGCATGATTTAGAAAGGGTGAACGCTGGGAATTAGTTTCCATCAGGCGGGGATACTAGGACCCGTGGGCACAGCCTTAGAATTAGACGGGGTCAATTTAGAATGGAAATGAGGAGACATTTCTTCAGCCAGAGAGTGGTGGGCCTGTGGAATTCATTGCCATGGAGTGCAGTGGAGGCTGGGACGTTAAATATCTTCAAGGCAGAGATTGAGAAATTCTTGATCTCACAAGGAATTAAGGGCTATGGGGAGAATGGGGGTAAATGGCATTGAAATGCCCATCAGCCATGATTGAATAGCAGGTTGACTTGATGGGCCAAATGGCCTTACTTCCACTAATATGTCTTATGGTCTAAGGAGGAGGTAATCGAATAGTCATCATGCAATCCAGTGCTAATGGATTAATTTTGGACTAGTAACTCAGAATCGCAGACTAATGTTCTGGGGAAAGGGAGACAGATCCCACCATGATACATTTGTATATTATAAAATAAATCTGGAATAAAATGCAATTGTAATGGTGACCACATGTTGATTGTGGGAAAACCCATTTGGTTCACTAACGTACTTTCGGGGAGGTGATCTGCCATCATCCCCTCGTCTGGCCTGTAACATGACTCGAAACTCACAACATTGTAGTTGATTCTGAATTATCCTATGAAACAGCTGATCAAACCACTCAAGGGCACTAGACGCTGACCAATGATCCCATAGCAAGTGAATGAAAATGTCAAGGAAGTATTGAGCCCTCTAGAGAGCATCCTTTTAAGTTTATGTTAGTGTCTTCTGGTTGAATGTCCTTTGGTACTTATATACCTACACAGATTCCATCTGCAGCAGCTCAATTTGCTCTCGAAGTGCATCTAGAGCACGTTGATTCTTCTCCTCCTGTGCCTTAAGCTCCAGCAACATTTGTTCAATATGGGCGGTGAAATGTTCTTTGGATGAAAGCTCTTCCAGCCGCTGACGAATTTCTTGCAAAAATAAAGAAGCCCAGTGATCCTTAAAATATTGAATTGCTGTCTAAAATTATGAAACAATTGACCTGAGACATCATGAATAAACTGCATTTTGGACATAATGTTACAAGCCTCATTCCTGGGACAGGGCCTTATATTAGGAGCATAAATTGGAGAATCAGGGCAGACATAAACAGGTTTGATTCACAGCATTCTCATATTTCCTAAACATGCAAGTCAGCAGCCTGAAGCCTGGCAGGACTGTGAATCAGACATGCTAACCATTAAGTTCCAATCCTGATGAAACGTTCTGACCTGAACCATCGACTCCCCTCCTCCCCTGATGCTGATTGACCTGCTGGGCTTTTTCCAGCTCCACTCGGACTCTCCAGCATCTGCAGTTCTCACCATCTCCAAACCATTAGGCTCTGGTGAGTAAAACTTTGTACCAGGAGTAGAACACCCCAATTTTGCAAATGAGGGCCTTCAAATTAATGTAGAGAGGGAGGTGGAGGTTGAATATGGTGGAAGAATCCAGTTTGCTCGGGGACATGGAGATCAAGTTAAACTTAATAGTTGGGCTTCTTGATCATTGGAGCTGATGCTGACCTGTTGCCTGCTAATTTTCGACATGGTGCAAGCTGCAGAACATTGGAGCTGGGTTCAGGATGAGGAGACCAAAGGTTTATTGTTCATGCTCACTCACAAAGAATGCTGGAAAAACCACAGAAAGCTGTGGTGCTGGAAGCCTCCCCTTCTTTTCTACGCAGCAGGTCATTTTAAATCAGGTTCCCATTTACATTTGGGATCCTTGGTTAATATGTTAATCAAGTGTCCCACCTATCCATGGCAGGAAATGTAGATATCACGAAGCTCACTACAATTAAAACAGCTTCGAGTAGGAGCACAACATTTGAAATGACAGATTCGCCAACCTCAAGAACCTCTCAAGTCACATAATATTGTAGCCTGGATGTCCATATACCATTGACATTAAAGTCTAATTATAATGCATGTGTCCATACATGAAAGAAGGCATTTACGTGCATGACAGAAATGGGAGTAAAGGGATTCTGGGGCAGCTTTAGATAAGGCCATTAGTGTGGTCAAAGACTCAGAGTCTAAACACCAGCAGAGATCACGGGCTGAAAGATTCCACAATTCACATTGACAGACCAACGTAATATGGATGTATTTATGCATGAAATATTTATTTCAGAATTTAACTTCAGTTATTTGATGAATTGATATTAATAGATCTCCTACAGTAATGTTTTTGGTAAATCAGATTGAATTGTTACTTTACACATTTAAGACCATTATGACACATTGCCTCTAAATCACCTTACACCATTTCCACTTATTCCCATGCCTACTGACTTAGATAGACTCTTACTTCCCCAATTTCCTCTCCTGCTTCAAGACAATCCTTAAAAACTCACTCTGATTAAGTTCTCTGCCAGATCAGGTCAAAGGACAGGGGCAGCAGATACATGGGAACACCCCAGTTGATCACCAACCTGACTTCCTGGGTCAAAATCCTGGAACTGCATCCTGAACAGCACTTAGGATGCTCCTGCACCAAAAAGACAGCAGCGGTTCAAGAAAACAGCTGGCCATTACTTTCTCAAGGGCACTTTGGGATGTGCAATAAATGCAGCATAGCATCTGCAAATGCAGTGATGTCCACATCCCATGAATAAATGAAAAGAAATTCCTTAACAGTGATGGAGTTCATATCAGAGGAGCTGGCAGCAGCAGAAGTGTGAAAGAAGTGTGGGGAGAGGGCAGGATGATTTGAGGAATTTTGAAATAGAGATAAAACAAAACAAGAAAGCAACACCATCATTACACTCAGAGCACTCTTCACAAAATTCTATCATGGTAGGCAGTTGAGGTAACTGTAACAAGAATGGTAACTGCACAGGGGTGTTCAGACAAGAAATGGCCCCTACTTTATACCTGCTACTTTTCAGGTGAGAGGTCCAATGACACACTGTTGAAACTCTAACCCTTGAATAGTTACTTCATTCTTTTTGGGTAACTTTGCTGTACCATCCACAGTCCAGTTACAATTTAAACAGATAGGACATTATGAGCAGTGGCAATCACAGTCAGATTTCCATTCTGCTCCTTGTTTTTTTAAACGCTAATACTGTGCTCCATATTTTTAGTTGGGAATTCTAATCCTGGTTTCTTCAGAAAATCAGAGTGGACCTGAAGTCAAACAATCCTTTTGTGGTGCGGAATCGTTGGGAGAAGTCAAACATGTCCCATTTGCTAAGCTTCAGTGGCTTTTTTCTGAGGTTTAAATCCAGCAGCAAAGCCGCAGACTTTGACAACCCTGGGCAAGGGTAGGTACGTCAGGTAAGGATGGGGTCAAGGATGCCAGAGGGAGCATAGGGGTGTCAAGTTGGGGAGGATTCGTGGTAAGGTGGGGTGCGTAGCTGGGCCAGTGTGTGGGTGTCTGGTCTGGCAACTGGGAAGAAGTTGCGGGGTTGTCAGGACCAATAAGGGCTGTGTTAATCGCAGTGGTGTTGGGGGAACTTTGGGTCTACTCTGTGAGAGGGGCTTGTTTTCGCTGCCGTATGGTTGAAACTGGTCCAGAGGCAGTAGGGAGGAAGGTGTCAAAGCCAGTGGTAGGAGAGGGTTCAGAGCCATTGCTAGGGGAATGGGAAACCAAGCCTGTTTGGAGGGAAGGTGGTGGGGAAGTAGGTTGAACTAGGATTTTAGTCATGCAAACGCTCCAGGATAGCTTTCGACTTAGTTTGTACAGGAATCTCCAAACTCTCTATTTTTAACGGATTATTTTGGTGGGTTTCAGACACAGGGGAATTGCCTGCTGGAATTTTCAATTTCTCGTCCAATTTCCACAGAGTTCACTCCTTCCAGAACTCCACAAGCTCCCAATGAGACAGAGATAAATAACAACGAGTATAGCATATGCAAGGCATATATAAACTTTAACAGAAAGCCACATAATAGAGAGAAAAATAAATTTAACTATCACACACTGCCTACACTGCCTTATATTACTGACTGAGGCTATTTTCACCCAATTTTAATGAAGAATTTGAGTGCCTTTATTGAATTACCCAAACTATCAACAACAACAACGGAGAACAACAAATGTTGGAGATCACAGGGGGTCAGGCGGCATCCATGGAGAGACAGCAAGCTTACGTGTCAAGTCTAGATGACACTACATCAGAGCTGAGGGGTGGAGGGGACAGCATTTATGCGATAGTTTGGGGTGGGGGGGGGGGGGGGGTTAGTGGTGGGAATAGGGTGCTGGTGGAGAAAAGATGCTGATAGTCCAGATGAGTGATCGGAATGTGAGAATGGCAGAACAATGGGGTTTCTAAGGCTCAGACTTGAAAGGACAGACAGGCCTCCTGGGGTGGTGGGGGTGGGGGCGGTGAGGGCACGAAGACATGATAACAGAATGTAAAAAAAGGGAGGAAATGGGTGTTGGTTCACAATTGAAGGTGTCGAACTCAACAGTCCAGAATGCTGTAAAGTGCCTAGTCTGAAGGTGGGAAGCAATAGTATTGGAGGATAAATTGAGCCACTTCACTTTCCTTACATTGAGGTGCTTTGTGATAAGCACAACAACTAAGCAGTAACTTTAAACGTGAAAACACAGCAAACACTTAACACAGACATTCCTAAACCTCATCACGAGCTCTGTCCTGTGCCAGTGAAGTTTGAAACTAAAACCCAAAGTCAGATCAGAGGAAAACAATTCTTAAAAGTCATACAGCACGGAAACAGACTCTGCAGTCCAACCAGTCCATGTTGACCATAATCCCAAACTAAACTAGTCCCATCTGCCTGCACTTGGCCCATATCTCTCCAAACCTTTCCTGTTCATGTACTTATCCAAACAGCTTTTAAACGTAGTAACTGTACCTGCATCCACTATTTCCTCTCGAAGTTCATTCCACACACAAACAATTCTCAGTATAAAAATGTTGTCCCTCACGTCCTTTATAAATCTTTCTCCTCTCACCTTAACAATATGCCCCATCAACTTGAAATCCCCTATCCTAGGGAAAGGACACCTGCCATTCTCCTTATCTATACCCCTCACGATTTTAGCGACCTTTGTAAGGTCACTCCTCAAGCTCCTATGCTCCAGTGAGTAAAGTCTTCGCCTATACAGCCTCTCCATTCCTAGCAACATTCTGATAAATATCTTTACTGAACTGTCTCCAGCTTAATAATATCCTTCCTATAATAAGGTGGCCAGAACTGCACACAGTACTCCAGGAGAGGCCACCACCGTCATGTACAATATCAATATGATGTCCTAACTTCTTCACTCAAAAGATCTGAGCAATGTTAAGTAAACAACGTTGCATGCATTGTACAGAAGGCAAAGTCTCGATTGCTCCCAAATAGAAAACAGGATGCTATAAAGCTTCCTACCATCTCTTTGCTGCTCCAAATCCTTGTTTCGAGCTTGAATATCTGCAAGTTGTCGACCATGGATCTCTGCTATTTCTCGCATCCGTTCCTGATGTTCCCAGTCCCTCTGGACCCGAGGGCTCACCTCATGCTGTGCAATATTGGTGAGTTAGATTAGTGTTATACGAACTGACAGATCTTAAAAACTACTTTGCGAGGTGAACACAACACTGTGCAAATCAATAATGCACTCTCTCTCAGTTTCATACAACCTGAAATAATTCTCAAAGATACAGGTCTTTGGACTCCAGTTTAATTTGCAAATAAGGCATAACAATTCATTTATTAAACTAGCCACCAGTTTTGAGATCATTCATACTTCTGATAGGGGAGCCCAGACTCTAAGGATATGAAATAAACCATTTAGGACTGAAAGGAGGAGAAGCGTCTTCACCCAGACAGTGGTGAGCCTGTGAAATTGGCTACTACAGAAAGGCCAAAAGTTTGTATGATTTCAAGAGGATAAAACACTTCAAGCTAAAGATATTAAAAGACATCAGGCAAAGCAGGAACAGGCTATTGAGTTGGATGATCAGCCACAATCATAATGACTAGAAGAACAGACTCAAAAGAGCCAAATGGTTTACTCCTGCTTTTGATGGTTCTATGCTTCAAACCCTTCCTCAAAATGCCTCCTCTGCACGCCCTCTACCCTTTTTGCTGTATTTTCCCTCATTGCTCACCTTGCTTTCTCCCTCAAAGTCCTTGCAATGTCTTGAATCCACCCTTTCCTTATCTGTCTGTTTTAATATCTCCAATCAGTTGCTGTAGGAGTAGTGGAAAAGGCCTGGTCTCAGCTAGTGAGTGAAGAGAGTAAGGTTTGTGACGGTGATGGGGGTTAGGGTTTGTTTTCTGCTCAGTGGTGATGGATCCCAGCCTCTGTTCACTTTAAGGGTAGATGTATTTGCTCCCTGCTTTCCCACAATTTTAGAGTTTTCTTTGTAATTCCTTCACTGCTTAGCTGTTATGACAAGTAAACTGCCTTCAGTGACTGAAGGTCGCTGAAGGTGACTAAAAGTGTGCTATTTATTTTCACTGTATATTATTTTCTTTTTATTAATTTGTTTGTTTCTTGTGAGAATGCAATAGACATTTTTCAATTAAATTAAAATATCAAGGGTAGTGATTGTGTTGTCTGTGCTGTCTGAACACATGCTAGCTGATGTCCCTTTAACCACATTATATTTATTTATACAGATCCTTTACAATCATTCTTCATGTTTTCAAGTTTTGCTCCACAGATTTAAAAAGTGTCACTTGCTTACATTCAGGTTAATGGGCTATTTTTTAAAAAAAGTGAAGAAAATACCATGCCTTCTTGTTACCTAAAATTCAGGGCCTGACTAATTATTGTAGTGAATATGGAAAGATGATTTCCTCTGATTACAAGTGGACATCAATTTAAATTGACCTCAAATAGAATAAAACAAAACAATAAGGACCAACTTCATTATGCAGATGTCTGTTAGATTTAGCATTTGAAGAAAATTATGTAAAAAATTCATTGCAACATTAAAGAAAAGGTGGGTAAATATCAAAGTGGAAAAGATACATGGAGATAGGATTTCAAGCATATCACCAGGATTGCCTTGGGATTGCTTCAACATTTAGCAATAGGTTGAATAGTCTCATTCTTTACTTAAAACTTCTCTGACCCATGGTATGCACAGGCACGTGCAAGCAAAATGCTGCATCTTTGGAGGTGGTGTTTAATTGCAGATAATAATAAATGTAAGTTAAAATTGCAATCATATAATTATGATAATGTGCACAATGGTAAGTAACAACATGTTGAATTAAAAGTGCTCACATACCTCTCCTTGCCAGGACCTGTATGTGGGTAGGTTTTCCTCAATCGACATCCTCAGCTTGTGAAACTAAATGCACATAAACAAAACCAATGTGTCAGAATGTAACGTACAGATCTATTGTAACTGATACATGTTTTTTATTCACCCATGGGATGTAAGCATTGCTGGCATTTATTGCTTCAAGTTGTCCTTTAGAAGGCGGTGGTAAGCTGCTGTTTCGAACCACTGCAGTCCACCTGTTGTAGATAGATTGACAGCGTTGTGAGGGAGGGTGTGCGAGGAGGTGGACCCAACATCACAGAAGGAAGGGCAATATATTTCCATCAGAATGTTGAGTGTTTTAGAGGTGAACTTGCAGTCGGTAGGGTTCCCATGTATCGCCTGCTCTTGCCCTTCTAGATGGTAATGTCCTTGGCTTCGGAAAGTGGTGTCTAAGGAGCCTCAGTGAATTTTTGCAGTATATCTTTTAAATAGTACATATTGCCACAACTGAGTGTCAGTGCTGGAAGGAGTGAATGTTTACTCCCTGCTTAGTAAAACAAAAAGTTTAGATTTATACGAACTGAATGATTGTATATGTTTAAAATCTTGAAACAAAATCAGAAATGCTGGTAACACTCAGTACTGCTGCACTATGGAAAGAATTTTCTAGTTATCATCAAACACTCTGACTGAATTCCTGACCGTTCCCAGCATTTTATTCAAAACAGCAAGGAAGGCATGGATAGGAGCATGGATAGGAAAGGTTGAGAGAGATTTGGGCCAAACGCAGGCAACCAGGACAGATTCAGTTTGGGAAACCTGGTTAATATGGATAAGGTGGGCTGAATAACAAATTAGTTTTTCCTCTTCATATCACATTTTCTTCCTGAAGTTATTTCTTTGGTTCCAGCTTTCAAACACACTGATATTTTCCAATCCATTAGAACTGTGACCATTATTCTGAGGTACACTTAACAGTCAATACTAGCATATCCTGTCCGAAGGGATGTGATACAATGCACAATTCCTTCCTGGTCATTCATCTGTATAGTTGCAGTTGCAATGGGAGGCAAGGGGGCTGGGTGCTGGCTGTTAGTAATTGGCAAACAAACAGGATAATGAAATTTTGTCAATTCATTCCTTCAAATAAAGCTACCATTTGATTAGATTAGATTTCCTACAGTATGGAAACAGGCCCTTCTGCCCAACAAGTCCACACTGACCCTCTGAACAGTAACTCACCCAGTATTTTCCCCTGACTAATGCACCTAACACTATGGGACAATTTAACATGGCCAATTCACCTAACTTGCACATCTTTGGATTGTGGGAGGAAACTGGAGCACCCAGAGGAAACCCACGCAGACGCAGGAAGAATGTGCAAACTCCACACAGACAGTCACCCGAGACAGGAATTGAACCCGGGTCCCTGGCGTGTGAGGCAGCACTGAGCTACCCCTCTCACATTTAGATGTTAAGAGTTCAATTATTTCAACACAAAGCGATGACTAAGCCTTTGTCTTTCCCTGTTCGTTAGACTCAACTATGCAGTGAGCACGCTCATAGCTTTCGCGAGCACTTGATAGGTGGTACTGTATTTTAGGTTTGGACAAAGTTAAGATAATGCATGTTTTAGAAAGGGTGGACGCTGGGAATTAGTTTCCATCAGGCGGGGATACTAGGACCCGTGGGCACGGCCTTAGAATTAGACGGGGTCAATTTAGAATGGAAATGAGGAGACATTTCTTCAGCCAGAGAGTGGTGGGCCTGTGGAATTCATTGCCACGGAGCACAATGGAGGCTGGGACGTTAAATATCTTCTCCCCTCAACCTTCTAAATGCTAATGAATACAATCCCAGGATCCTTAACCGATCATTATATGTTAGGCCTACCATTCCAGGGATCATCCATGTGAATCTCTGTTGGACACCCTCTGGTGCCCAGTATGTCCTTCCTAAGGTGTGGGGCCCAAAATTGGACACAGTTTTCTAAATGAGGCCTAACTAGAGCTTTATAAAGGCTTAGTAGCACATCGCTATATTTACATTCCAATGCTCTTGAAATAAATGACAGCATGGGCTCAGCACTGCTGCCTCACAGCGCCAGGGACCCGGGTTCAATTCCTGCCTCAGGCAATTGTCTGTGTGGAGTTTGCACATTCTCCCTGTGTCTGCGTGGGTTTCCTCTGAGTACTCTGGTTTCCTCCCACAGTCCAAAGATGTGCAGGACAGGTAAATTGGCCATGTTAAATTGCCCATAGTGTTAGGTGCATTAGTCAGGGGTAAATGTAGGGGAATGGGTCTGGGTGGGTTGCTCTTCGGAGGTCGGTGTGGACTGGTTGGGCCGAAGGGCCTGTTTCCACACTGGAGAGAATCTAATCTAAAAAGAAAGTTTCTTTACCTTTTAACCATATTTCTGATTGGGACTGGTTAGCACAGTTGGCTGAATAGCTGATTTGCAGTGCAGAATGCTGCTGACAGCATGGACTAATTCTCACACCAGCTGAGGTTACCACAAAGGACTCTCCTTTGCAACCTCTCCCCTCATCTGAGACACAATGATCCCCAGGTTAAACCACCACAAGTCACCCCTCTCGTGAGAGAGCAACAATATTGTCTGGTAGGACGATGACAGTGATGGACAAACAGGCAGAAAACTAGCCACCAGGATACATGAACATCAACTAGCCACAAAAAGGCATGACCCACTCTTACTAGTATCCTTACATAGACGAGGAAGGACACCACTTCAACTGGGTCAACACATCCATCCTAGGACAAGCCAAACAGAGACATGCACTAGAATTTCCAGAAGCTTGGTATTCCAACCGGAACTCTATCAATAAACACATTGACTTGGATCCCATTTACCACTCCCTGAGAAAAAGAACAGGAAATGACATCACCACAGGGAAATGACATCACCAACCCAAGGAAACCTAAACACAAATAGAAAGTGGGCCATGCCACCAGTGCTTCATTTGGATACTCACTGAAGATATTACCTAGTATGGTGACGAAACATCTGAAAACAAACCTTCCAGCTCAGTGAGCAAACCGATATCTAGAACCTCAACCTGAGCTACAAGTCTTCTCAAAACCCGCTGACAACTTTAATTCTAACTGGTTCAGCTGAAAAGAAACAAGATTGTTTGGAGTCACACTGGTTCTCAATAATTCTTATGGAATGACCATACACAAGCTGATTTTCTAGATAGTTGTCAACATCAGAACAGCTGCCACACTTCCAGGGCAATTGTTCTCCCACAAACTGTTAAAGACAAATGTCTATATCACAAAGTTTCTGAAATATTTCCAAGGTGCTATTTGCAATGCCATCAAACTATGTCTTACTCACACTCAATGTATAAAATTCTAATGGATTAAAGCCTAATGAGGGTAAAGACTAATCAGCCCCTGGGGATGCATCAAACAAAATTAAAAGAACTAGCTACAGAGATAGTGGATAATTGTAGCAATCTTCCAGGAATCTTTAAATTTTGGAAAAAAATTCCAGAGAATTGGAAAACTGCCAATGTAATTCTTTTATTTACAAAGGGAAGGAGACAATAACAGTAAATATAGGCCACTTAGCTCAATATATGTCTTTTGGAAATTTAAAGCCCATTATATAAAATACAATAGCAGACTATTCAGAAATCCATAAAATACTCATGTTGGGTTAACATGGCTCCCTGAAGTGGAAATCCTACCTGACAGATTTACTCAATATTTTTGAGGAAGTAATAAGCAAGACAGATAAACGGGAAGTAGTTGATGTAAGGTATTTGGATTTTCAGAGGACATTTGATAAGGTACCACACATTTAAGATGTGCTACTCAGGGTTAGAGCCCATGGTGTTGGAGGGAGTTTATGAGCATTGATAGGCTATTATCCAACAAATAGAACACGGTGAGTTGGGTTAAGAGGGGCATTTTCAGGATAGTGACCTATAACGAGAGGCCTGCCAAAGGGTTTGTGTTGGGGCTGCAATTATTTACAAAACATATTAATGATTTAGATGAGGAAAAGCTAGCATCGAAGTTCAGTGAGTTGCAAGGAAGGTAAATGGAATATTTGGCTTTATTTCAAAAGGAATTAAGTATAAAAGTAGAGAGGTTTCACTAAAATTGTACAAGGCAATAGTCAGATTGGAATATTGCGAATATTTTTGAACTACTAATCTCAGGAGAGATGTATTGACTTTGGGCAAGTGCAGAGAAGATTAACTAGGCTGACAGCACTTTTTAAGATTAGATTAGATTACTTACAGTGTGGAAACAGGCCCTTTGGCCCAACAAATCCACACTGACCCGCCGAAGCGCAACCCACCCATACCCCTACATTTACCCCTTACCTAACACTACGGGCAATTTAGCATGGCCAATTCATCTGACCTGCACATCTTTGGACTGTGGGAGGAAACCGGAGCACCCGGAGGAAACCCACGCTGACACGGGGAGAACGTGCAAACTCCACACAGTCAGTCGCCTGAGGCGGGAATTGAGGAGGAATTGTCTTATGAGGAGAGATTCAATAGATTGTACTTTTTGGAATATAGAAAAATGAATATTGAAATATTCAAGATTATTAGGTTGATGCAGAAAGGTTGTTTCCCCAAGTGGGAGAGTTGGGAATCAGAGGGAATAATATCAGAATGAAGTGTCTCACATTCAAAACAGAGAGGAGATGGAAGTTTCTTCTCTCAGAGGGCTGTGAATCTGTGGAATTGTAGAGGCTGGATCATTAAGTATGTTCAAGGCTGAGAGAGATTTTAATCTGTCAAGGAGTCAAGCATTATGGGGAAAGACATGAAAGTAGAGTTAATGATTATCTGATCAGTCATGATCTCATTGGATAGTGGAGCAGACTCATTGGGCTGAATGATCTCTTTTTGCTCCTATGTCTGATGGTTACGGTACTATCCTGTATTCACCACCATTTAATGGGATTTCAAAATACAAAGCTATAAATCATATTTTACATAATTCTAATTTAGCAACGTCAGTTCCATTATGAAAAATCACTCCAATCAAATCCAAGAGTTAAATGTGTGTATTGTCATTATCTAATAGATTCTGGCAGGGATCCACAAAATGGATCTAGGGACCAAGAGACGATTATATATGAATTGAGGATTACTGGGTAAGCGGGAGCTCTTGTCATGCAGTAGTCCTGTCCTTACCCTTGGACTGGGAGGTGCAGGCGAAAGTCCCATCTGCTCCAGAAGTGTGTAATAAATCTCTGAGCAGATTTATTACAAAATATCCACTTGGGTGAGAACTGGTGTAAAACTCTGACCAGAAAAGTATGTCTGGACTATGTCGAGCCAAAGTTTAATTTTTTGTGCTTTCATGCAGTAAATATTGCCAAAGCCTGTCAGATTGAGCTTCGAGAAAACAGCACTCCGTAAAAACAAAAGCACTTTGGTATTCATACCATTTCAGAGAGCTTGGTGCAAAGAATTGCATAATAGTTACTCAACTTCCAAAAAACTGCACTCTCAGTATAAAATTTTGTAACTTATCAATTTATACAATTTAATCATGGGCATTGCTGGCTGTCCAGCATTTATTACTCATCCTTAGCTGTCTTTGAGAAGGTGGTGGTGAGCAGATTTGAATGGGAAAAAGTCAAAGTTAGACAAAGTGACTTCCAAAAATTCAGAAAACCCTTTAATATCAGTTAAAACATGACAAAGAGAAGGAGATGGCTATGCACTGTTAAAGGTATTTGCAACCTGTCACTTTAACTGGTTAATGTGAGTGCTCTCAATGTTATAGCGTTATACAGCCCAGGAACAGGCCCTTCAGCCTGCCATGTCTCTGCTGACCAAAGGCCAAACTACATGAATGCCATTTACCTGCACTTGGTTTATAGCTTACTGTGCCCTGGCATATTAAATGCTCATCCAGATGCTTCTTAAATGATGCAAAAGTACCTGCCTCTGCCCATTGAGGCAGCACATTTAATATTTCTACCACTTCATTTTGCAATGTAACATTCAAAAGCTGTAAAATCTGTCTATGCTGGTCTGTATTCTTCACAGAAAAATAGTTACAGTTAAAGATGTGTCATTGATGTCACGTATCATTTTTGCAGCTGATAACTGGAAGTTCAAATCTACTTCTCAGAGTTAATGGTCTCTAAAGAGTTTATTTACGTTTATCACTATTCCTTGAGAAGACATCATGTTTTTAAATTTACATAAACGCGTTCATCACACCATTTCTGATGACGTAATTAATGTGAATTAAAGAGAGTTCTAAAACTCTAGTAACAACAAGGAAACTGACAGGAATTGCTCAGTCTGATGACAGGACAGTAACACAAACTCTTGATGTTAAGGAATGCTGAACCATCACGACTCAATTGCTAGATTTCCACTATTTAAATGTTACTGCTGGATGACTTGTTGTGAAATTCAATATGTTCCAAGCTATTTGGTAAGCTGATTAATTTATAACTAATATGGGAGAGAAAATCAGCTAGATATAGAACTTTTCTTTCACTTGTAAAAGGATGAAGAATGAGAGAAAACGGATTTAAAATAAGTTGTCGAAGAAACAAAATTTATGAGTGAAACCTTTTTCCCCAGTGGGCAGTTTACTTCGGAAGTGCCATGTCTGACAGTGTGGCTGCGACAGTTTGAATCAAGGTGTTCATAAGGGAATTAGTCTTGCATGGATCAGACCAAACCGCCCCCCCCCCCCCCAAATATATCTTATGTGCAAGGTAAGTGTAAAATGTTGCGTTCCAGACACAATTCAACTAGTCAACTTACTCAAGTTTAAACAAAACACACTTAATTTTTACATGACAGTTAAAATACAAACAAAATAAAATTATTTTAAAAATTGGCTTAACTGTAACTTTATCAAAATGCTTAACAAAATAATATATATGTATTTGCTATTACTAATTAACAGTCTAATACAGTAACATTGCATAAACACACCAACAGCAAAGGCAAATTTATAAAATCAATTGTCTCACATGCAATTCTAGCAACAGGCGGAGAACCCCAGGTTTTAGTTGTAACAGAGAGAGAGGAACAAGAGCGTCCACGTTCACCAAGATCCCAGCAACTGCTACTGAAGGTTAAAATGCAAAAATAAAAAACCTGGTCGATGGGAGCTTGAGCTCACCCATTCAGGCTGCTTCTATTGTTCCAATTTTTAGAAACGCAAAGGCCTCAAAAGGTCCTTACTTTAGTGGCTTTTAGCGGACCATTTGTCATCTCTGTCTCACATTTTCTTCAAAAATAAAACCAGGATGAAATACTGACAGAGATCTTAAAGCAAAAGTATTATCAGAGTCTGTTCTTTAAGATGAAACAATCTAAGGAGTCGATGGGGTGGATGAAGGAGAATGGCACAAAATGAACTGCTCTTTCAGAGAGGAGGTGTTCACAACACGGGTCAAACGGTCTCCTGAGAGGGAGATTGA